>NC_143480.1:50740067-51098817 GCF_027475165.1 Benincasa hispida
ACACTTTCAGAAAGATTTTGGGATTTTCAATTTTAGTGTACAGAAAACAAATGTTACGTCAACTCTAATATCCCTACAAATTATATGTATTCGAGTATTTTTTGGACCCTTCGAAAAAAAATGTAATGCTTAAAAATATGAGAATAAAATAAAACTCTAACTCAAATCTCAAAGACTAATATGGTAATTATTTCAAAATTAAATAATTAATAGGAAAAAATTGTGGGATGTGAATCAACAAAAAGAAAGATAGATGGTTAATAACTTGACTGCTTAATTATAGTCAGGGACAACTATAGTTAGGGGGAGTTCATATTTATAAATTCAAGGATGATAGTCCAATCTTTAAATTAATTATTGATTTTTATTTAAAAAAAGAAAATTGTATGGATTTACTCATACATATAAATATAATTTAGTCCATCATTTTTTAGTACGTGATTTAGTCAATCATTTATCATTATACCATAAACATTTATATTTAAACAAAAGATGGGAAAGGATAATGTACGTAGTATTATTTTAAAGTATGAACATCTTACCTAATTAT
The DNA here is from genome assembly GCF_027475165.1 of Benincasa hispida. Classification (NCBI taxonomy): domain Eukaryota; kingdom Viridiplantae; phylum Streptophyta; class Magnoliopsida; order Cucurbitales; family Cucurbitaceae; genus Benincasa; species Benincasa hispida. The sequence goes on from NC_143480.1 coordinate 50,740,618, forward strand.
TTGTCATCAAGTCGGGCCATGTCATATAAAGACAGTGAACCAAAATATATACATACATTTCTTTTGTGAATCAATAGTTTATTTATTCTATATCGTTAATCTTAAGTCAATTTTGATATTCACTCATGATAAAGGCTAAATAGAAAACGTTGTTAAAGTTTAAACATTTTAATAGAGATTATATTGAAAAACAATCAGACATTAGAGATTAATACATATTTAATGTGGTGGTAAAATATGCTTTTAGTTTCTAAGATTAATGTTTTATTTTGTTCTTGCTATCTACACAAGTAACACTTTAATTATTGAAGTTGAAAATATAAATAGTCAATATGTTAAACTGACCGTTAATTGATTAGCCAAAAAAAAAAGTGGATGAGAGAAGAGAATGAAAGAGGAAGGAGAGAGGAAAAGGAAGGAGATAAGAAAGAAAATAAGTGCCACATAATGTAAAAATATAACCGAGTCATTTAAAATTGTCAACTCAACAATGTCCCACTAACTTCTCGATCAGTTTAGAATCTTTTGGAATTATTTTCTAAACTTAAATGGGCTAAATTATCCATTTGAAATTTTTAGGGTTAAATACCCACTAATCTCAAACTTTACGGACTAAAAGTGTTATTTACTTTTAGCCTTTTGTGACCATCTTAAAAAATGTAATCTATAATATAGGAAAACAAACTAATTTACAAGTTGAATCAATTAAAATTTTAAATTAATAATTAAGATCTCGTTTGGTAATCATTTTGTTTTTCTGTTTTTACTTTTATTTTTAAAAAAATTAAGTTTATTTCCTCCCCATTTATTATAATGATTTACATATTTTTTAAGTACTATTAACCAAATTCAAAATACAAAAACAACAAGTAAATAAAAGAATTTCCTAAAATCCTAAAATCCTATGAAAGTAACAAGAAAAACTACTGCATAATTCTTCTTAATAAAGCAAGAAAAAGTAAAAGTGCTAGAGAAGATGAAAAAATCATTTTTATTAATGAAATTCTCTATTTTCAATTTTTCTCCAACATTTTATTTTAATATTACGTTAATCAATGTATTTAAAATAATTATGTGAATCATACATTAACCATTTTAGAACGAAAATTTAACTATGGTTTAAATTTTAATTGATTCAAGTTTCGAATTAAGAGGCATAAATTGATTTTTAAAAAAGAAAAGAAAAATTAAAAAAAGCATGTGTGATGGGCTATTGACTATGATGGCCCTAGAGACCCGGAAAAGATGACGTCACCTGGGCCGTGCGTCCAAAATCTTACACGTGTGAAACCAGGGAAGGTCAGTGGACCGAAGGCCCAAATCCCACACGTGTGAGAAGTTGGAACGTACGTGCCACAGATTTATAATTTGTAATAATATCTCTGTTTGTCACTGTCTGTATGGGATCGCTTTGGCGGCAATGATCATTTCCACAAAACCCAAAAGATAATTCCTTTCCGATCGTATTCATATATTCTTCCTATTTTTTTTTTCCCTTGAAAATTTTATTAAAATAATTAAAATATCGGTTACTGGCTATTCCCAGTAAAAGGTCGCTCTTTTCGGGGCTCGTGTGGCGGCAACAGTAGCAAGTGTTACCGGTAGTTCCGGTTGCTCTAATCAATTCCCTTCTCCTCCCTAGGTTCGAATTATTCAACCTCACTTCTTTTGAATTCTTCTCTCCTTCTACTCTCTCTCTGAGTCTTCGAAAAATCTCCGGTATTGATTCTGTTCTTTCTTTTCCGATTCCTTTAGGATCGGACGGCTTAGTTCCTCGAAGGTAATCGATTCTCTCCTTTCTAGATCGCTTATCTTCTTTGTTTCTACTTGTTCGTTTTACTTTTAATCTAATTCTGTACGTTTTTCCTGCAAAATTATCATCGGTTGTAACCTAATTTCTTGCGTTTTTTCTTCTTCTAATTCTGTGGAGAATCATCGCTTTTTGAGCTATACGTAAGGCGTTTTGGTTTGTTTATCATCTTATTATTTAGTACTGGCGTTGTTTAACAACTTCAATGGAAGAGTAAACTGAAAGAAAGAAGAAGTAGTAGGAGTTGAAGAATTAAGTTGTGTTAGTTCAGTTACATTTTAGGTTTATTTTTCAGTCTAAAGCTCTGTTAGCGATTTAAACAGATGGTTTTTCATGCGTAATCGACTGAGACTTTTTTTGCTTTATTGGATGTAGTTTTCTGCTGTGAATTATCTGTAGCTGGTTGATTATTAGTTCGTCAATTTTAGAGATGGCTTTTATAATTGAAATCTAGGGCTTCTTGTCTCGTTAAGGTCAAATATGTTTAAGAATATGTATATTATTACTATTCACTTTTGTTTGTTTCTGGATGTTCATCAGTCGTTGCGTATCATATAGAGTTAGTGTTCCTTTGACTTTTGTAAGAACGGTTTCTAGAGGTTGCTTTCACTGCATTTCTGCCCCTTTGGCATGTACTTTTATGTTAGAAATCTTGTCTTATCGATTCCTGTACTGTTTGAGGTACTGCTCCTTCTTAGTTGGCTCAAATTGTTCTTGTACTGATTCTCATGCATGTAGATTGTTGTTTTTTAAACTATTGGAGTTGTACTAACTCGCTGTATCGTTATACTGCTGCTCAACGAGTAGTTATTTTGTACAGGTATTTGCCTTGCATAATGAAGGGCTCCAAGGGTAAGGGAACATCAAGGGTGTCCAAAGAAGCGTTGAAGCCAGTGGATGATAGGTAGTTTTTTTGCCTATTGTTCCACTACATTTCTCTCATGTTATTGGTCTGATAAAACTTCGTAGATTGTTTGGTTATACTTGTCTGTGATCCATTGTTGGCATCTGTTTTTGGAGTATCGAATTTCCAGCAAGTTTTTGAGTTCTATTGATGTCTAATATCCACATACTTGGTGATGTGTATACAGCGTTTACAGGAATTTTGTAGTGACGGATCATAAATATCTCTATTCTTTTCAGAAAGGTTGGGAAGCGGAAGGCTGCCGTCAAAGCTGACAAGGGTGTCAATCGACCAACGAAGAAAGATTTGAAGGCCAAGAAAGATCCCAACAAACCTAAGAGGCCTCCAAGTGCTTTCTTTGTTTTCCTGTTCGTATTTGTTCTTTAACGTTTTGTCTTCAGGTGAAAAACTATTTGTTTGATTTCCTCAAGGAAGAAAATTCTCTTATTTGTTTAAATTTTGTATAACAGCGAGGAGTTCAGAAAGGAGTACAAAAGGGAAAATCCTAATGTGAAGGCAGTATCTGCAGTATGTGATCTGTGAAATTGTTCAAAAGATTTACATAATTGCCAATTGGCAATGCAAATATAGAGTAAATTGTTAACATTGTCTCCACTCCTGCAGGTTGGAAAAGCTGGAGGAGAGAAGTGGAAATCCTTGAGTCATGCCGTAAGTACTGTTCTGCATCACATAAAATTGGAAGCAGGCTTAGAATCCTCGAGTCATTTTCCTTTTTTACTGCATGTATGTATGATGTTGATGAAGAACTCTGTTTCTAGAGGTGTGACATCTGTGTTGCTACCAAATCTTGAAAACTTTATATTGCCTTTGGATTAGTGTCGCTGCAGCCCCATATTGACTATCAAGTTTGTGTGTTTTTTTCTTCCTTTAGGTTTTGTTTTGTTGGGCTGGAATAATTTTTCTGCCTCTGTATCGATATTTTCTTACAATTGAGCAATATTCCTCATTAACCATGTACCTTTTTTTTCTCGAACAGTTCTTTACTTGTTGGGTTTCTTTTATTTAATAACTTCTTAATGGTTTAAAAGGAAAAAGCACCATATGAAGCCAGGGCAGCTAAGAGGAAGGCTGAATATGAAAAGCTTATGAAGGCCTATGACAGCAAGAAGGTAGATGCTCTGTTTTTTGTGTATCAACCAAATTTATAAGCCATGACTACAAACTTAAAGTGCTTGCAAACCCTTTTTGTTTGGGAATATAGGCCAGCGCGGCAGATGACGAAGAATCAGAGAGGTCAAAATCTGAAGTGAATGACGAGGATGAAGCCAGTGAGGAGGTATTTATTATTATTATTAGTATTATTATTATTTATCATAATAAGGAAATGCTTCAATGCTTGTTCTTGGACTGTATGCATTTCCGTTCATAGTAAGCCAAATAAGATGCCTTTCTGCCGTTTTGCGTGTGCATATTTTATTTTATAAGAGCCTGCTGATTGTTTGAAGTTGGAAGTAACAAAAATTATAGGTTAAAAAACACTTTTGGTCATTGAACGTATTCGTGAAAGTAACAATTTAGTTCATGAATAAGTTGGTAACGATTTAGTTCATTACAATTTCATCCTTTTACTTTATAACTTGTAACAATTTTATCCCTACTGTGAAACTTTTTATCAAAATCAAGTATCAATTTTTACGTATATCTGCAGGAGCATCAAGAAGATGATGATGAGGATGATGATGAAGACGAAGACGATGACTAAATTGAAATAAACTTTCTGACGTTTGTAATGGCCAACCCAGCTGGCAGAGGGAGGGACTAAGTCATGTATGTTCATATTTTTGGTACTTGGGTGCTCCTGTTAATTTTGTAATTTGTGTGCAACATGATAAAGTGTCGTATGCCACTCCCGTAATATGTTTACTTGTTTAAATGGTCTCCTCCACTCCGCATCGCTTCTCATATACATTGTTAAAATCTTTGGGTGTTTTGGCCTTCTCTTGTTAACCGTTATAAAATTATCAATTACATCTTTTGAAAGCTGTAAATAAAGTTTGCCTCTACTCTTGTTTTTTTAGTTGAAGAATTGCATGCATTTATTTTTAACTTTTAGAGAGAATCATCTGAGGTCATTGTCGGTTTCAGACAAATCAACAATGACTTTTAATTTAACCTAATCATTTATGTTTATAATCAGATCTAGACATCTTTTCCCTCTAAATTTGCAATTATTAGCCGAATAATGAACTTTTGAGGTATTATGCCCCAAACCTACGATGAAATGTGAAATAACCATTTGATTTAATTGATATCTTTTAAATATACAAATTTTAGACTTTCGAAAAATTCAGACATTTTTTAATGTTGTATAATTGCCTCCCGCTGAAATGTTTTGCTTCATTTTTCATCTTTTGAACGGAAACAACTTTGAAATGCTTTTCTTAACCATTGAAGTTCCAATAATTATCTCAACTTTCAAAACTGTCTTACTCGTGTCATTGTAATGATGGGAAAAAAAATCTACGTACGTCTCAAGACAAAAAATAGAATTTACAAATTTTACGAGAATTTCTAAAAAGGTCTGTCAAAGTCCCGTCTTTAGATAATCTAACATTCTGGGACATTTTAAATATTCTTTAAACCATATATATACCTGCTAAAGATAAAATTGATTTATTAGACATTTCTTGTTAATTAGTTCTAAAAAATGATTTAATAATTACTTTTAAACTTTGAAATAGTGTACGATTTCTCGTAAGCCACTCTAAAAAATGTCTACTAGAGCAATAACATTTTGACTTTAATTGATTTGTAAAATTCATATTAGACACAAGTACATCTGAATTTTAAAGGTCAATGGGGACACTCGATAAGACAAAAGTTAAAAGTTCATGGAGATTTTAAGTATTCTTTCAAGTTTTGAAGACCTATTTAAGACTAGTGAAAGTTCCAAGAGTAATTAAACACACTTTATTAAATTTATCGTTTAGGGACCTATACACGTATATGTATATAGAAGACTTTGCCTGGAGAGGTTTCATTTTGCAGGGTCATGGTCATATACCTTTGCCAAACCTAGTTCCTTCTAACCAAAGGATAAACTACAGGCCAGACCAAACTTTTTAGGGCAAAGGGTGTGGTCTCAATTTTTGGAGTAAAAGTTCAAAACAGGATTAAGAAACATCAATTTGGACATTGTTTGGTACCTTTAAACTCAATTGATGTGTATCCCAACCAGCTCCCTCCAGCAGTTGCACAAAATCATCGAACTTATCTTCCATCTCCGATAGGCTCCGTGCAAGCTGATCAACGACGCTCTCCGAGGAATCCCAGTGTTTATCAAGCCAGTAAGTCTGCCAAATACTACGTAAAACTGCCATGCTAGAAGCACCCACCTGTAAAGAAGTTTTTAGATGTAACCACCTGAAAGGATAGCAACAATCCCCAAATTTTTCCATGAGAGATGATTCATATACCTTGAAGGAGACGACAACCTTTAAGTCTTTGTCTTGCGCATCCAGCATGAGGATGAATTTCTCATTGGCATATAATTTCAAAAGTTTCATCACCTAAGCAAGGAAAACAGTGCAAATTAATGTTATTTTCGACAAATTATGGAATCCGCATCTCCCTTTAAGACCTCGAGCAACATTCCACATTGCTTTCCATCTCTGTTATAGATTCTACAAAAGAAAAGTTGGACACAAATACTCTGCAAAGCTATCCGATATGGGAGGGGAGTGGGAGTTGAGGAATACCGTGGAAGAAGATCTCTCACCATCCATCATCTCCTCCAATGATACACCAAAGACGATTGAAGGCCTTGTAAATCTTTCCCACACTAATATGTTTTCTTCGTTGTTGCAGTCAACTGTTCCTGAAGAAAGTTACTAACGTGTCGATTATTCTTGTGGTATGCAATAAAATCACTTGCCGGTGGAGGAAAATAGTTGTGGGGGTTGTTTTAGCAATGTTGCGGATAATATGAAACAAGGATAAAGAGAAGCTAGAAGTATCCAACGGGAAGTGATAGAAAGCATTTGAAAATAAAATATCAACAATGGACTAGAACTAAAAGAAAAAGGCAAAATATGACAACTATAGAATCAACCCTCCAAACTATAAATTTCACACACAGCTTCATTTTTCCTTTTTTTTTTTTTTCTTTAATGTCTTTATTAGTTTGCGTCTCTGAGAGAGATGAATTCGGTACGAGTTGCATTTCATCAAAGAGATGCCACCTATTATTGATGACGCCTCTTATAGAAATCAAGAGATGCCACCTATATAAAAAAAAACTCTCTTTTTTCTCCTCTTTCTCCCTTCATCCTCCCCTCTTCCCAACCTTCTCCTTCTCCATCCACGATTGTCGCCTCCGTCCATTCTTTTTCCTTTCCTCCATTTCTTATTCTTCTTTTTCCCCTCCTCCCGTTTCTCTTCTCCTCTTTCCCTGCCGGCTGCTGTGTAGCATCCATTTCCCCCTGTGCTGTTGTTAACATATGGACTAAATGTCTAATGCTAAACTCCAGAAATTTCAAGGCAAAATTAACTCCTCGAGAAGTTTTGGAGCTGGCATTATTTAATGCTTTCTACTAGTGTAAACATATACAACCTTTTAAGCATTCCAACTTAACCTCCATTGTATCTAATTGAAGGAACATTTTTGCAATCCCTTTAATAGGAAATCTCTTTGGATAATTTCATTCCATCAATGAAATTGTTTCTTATAAAAAAAAACCATATTAAAAAAGTTATGCAGCTATATGCTTCCCTTGCCTCAAACTAAATAATAACAATTATATATTTATAAAAATCAACAAAAATTGAATACAACTTCAGTGGCACTTCATCCACAAATAGGATAAGCGATTATAGAACATGATTATAAAAAAGGGATGCCATTCTTATCTTGTTAATATATGCAAATCATGTCATTTGGCAATTAGTCTTGTCCTAAAATTATCGTAACAACACTGACGGTAAATATCAATTACCTGGTACCTTGTTGTGCAAAATGTGAGCCCTTGCTAGGATACGAGCACGTTTCATATTTATCTGTAAGAAAGATAAAATGACTTAGTACAGAGAGACACCTAAACCTATAAAACCAGCATATTTCCATTCCCACATACTTCTCAAGCCAGAAGCGAAGCTTAACAAGAGCACCTCTGTGTGCACACAATATAATACGAGTGTTTGTCATGCTCTTACAGTGTTAAAATGCAAGACCGCAAGAGATTGGTACCGCAACCAAAGATGCAGAAGCCGCATGCTTAACCACGTCGTTGATAACACTGAATATGAATTTACAAGTCCTGGTGTATCCTAGTTGACAACAAGAAATCCAATTACTTCAGCAAATCATGAAGTCGTTGGTTGGCTGAATGAGATTACATTCTGAACAATGTGATCTATAAAGGATGTACCAAGATTAGGACGCCTATGGCAAGACCAAGCAGCTGGGCAACTACTTCCCAAACTTCTTCCTGATTGAATTGAATCGCATAACTTATGAGAAAAATATCTGAAAATAACTTACAAACCTCCTTGTGCATCTTGTATGGATGATAAAATATGAATACCCGTGCATCCAAATTATTTCGTTAGCAAAAATATTTGGTTCATGCATAACATAGTACTGAATAAGCATTTTGCATGATAAAGACATTAGAAAGGATTAGCATATACCTTTGCTGCTATCTCTCCCAAATTTCCTGAGACCGCAAAATGGTTTTGAATAACTCGAAATGAAGGATCTTTCAGTCCTCTCGCAACAGCCTACATAGTTTCAGTTTAAGAGACTAATGATGAATGCATAATTATCAACAACATAGTTGAATATTTTTAAAATTTTTCTACATAATTAAAAAAAATAAAAAATAAAAAATAAAATAAAGAAAAGAAAAAGATACACAACTAGCAGTTTAAAATACCTTGGTAAGATTTCCAAGAGAAGCCAATGGTAGAAAATAGCTAGGATACAATGGAGTAGCAAGATCAAATATGCTGCACAATAGACAATTACAATTTAAGGTTTTGCAATTTTAATAGAAATCAACAATTTTGTTGTCAAATAGAGTGCTAGGAAAATGGAACCTTCCCGCACTGCCAATGAAGTCTGCATACATTCGCCATTGTTTCGGATCATCATCAAAAAGATTACCAAACCGTCCACCTGGAAAGGATGGCAACACTCACTGAAAAATTCAATATAACCTTCCATATTTTAGATCTCTTTATGATTCCAGACCAATGAATAAGCGTCCAACTGCTCCAATGCCATCCTTGGAGACCCATCTGCTTAGTCAATAAATAACCTACATTAAAGTCTATAACAAGAGTACAAGACTATATTGGCATACAATAGTTTGAACAGTTTCTAACAATAAACCAATGACTGCATAGGGTACAATGAACACCAAAAGACTGAAAAATGTCCATCATTACTAGGCCTCTTTATGCATGCATATGAATGTATTACAAGATAAACCAGTCATGGAGGATGCCCACAAAAATGTTATGGGAAAACTTAGAAACCTGATGGCAGCAGCGGAAGCGGCTGCAGAAGTTCCTGAGAAGGAGCCTATACCAACTGCCTGCAAACAATCGTTAATGACCTTTTTTTTTCATTTTTCTTAGAGAACCATCTTATGATAGTATGAAAACGTATTTTTAGCAACATTTATCAATTATATGAAGAATTTGAGTTCTTATTTTCTTAATCATCTACCTTGAGGAGACTGGATGTGACCAACGTGTGACAGATCCATCCAGTGACATTAGTGGGGAACTGCCATATCATGTACTGCAAATAATCATCTGAAACTGATTCTGCCATGAAAATAATAAAAATGTAAGAGAGCAGGTATACCAAGGTACTGTCAGAGAAAAAATTGAGACATTACTTTTGTTAACCATATGTTCATAGTCAAGTGGTCAGTGATATTTGCCTATCTCAATTGCTTATTGGCCACATGATATTATTAGGAAGACTAAAATCTCGTGGGACAATATCATTGCAGCCTTGGTTTGAGAAATTTGTATAGAGATGAAGGGATTTTAAGGGGATATCTAGACCAATGCAAGTGATGGAACATTTATCCTTATAATAATCAAAAAGCTTCTTTAAATCTAATTTGGTTGCTTGGATTCAAAAGAGAGAATTTCTCGTCCTTCATATATTTTATACTCTTTTGTGCATTATGGAGCGATTTCTATAACTGGTGGGAATCAAAAGAGGGAAAACGTAAACCTAAAAGTGTAGGGAAACTTTTTATCCTTATTAGTACAGAGTACCGCATGTGATAAAAAAATGGTCTGGAAAGAAATGGCCTAATTAGACAAATGGAATACATCAAATTGGATGATAAAAAAAAGAACCAAATATTTTAGCTTGGAAAACGTCAAATACCAAAAATGTTCAATGAACTAATCATTAACAGGAAAAGTGAGAAAGGAAAAGAGCCCCCAAATTGTAGGTACCTGGAAATCCCGTGGGTAAAATAAAATCTTTTATGAGATCTGGAAGCCAGGATAATTTTGTTTCTGAAAAACAAGATTCTTGGAAGCCATTGAATGTCGGAGATGTTTGTTCATCAAGAAAAGATTGCAACCGTAGGTTATCATCTAAAAAATACCTGTTCATGGAATCAAATCTACCAAAATGAAACTCTTATCGAAGCTCTCGGAAGAAGAAAAAGGTGCACCAGTTCTCGAAGTCATAAACTATACTGACTACGTTTACAGGGTGTTTAATAATCTCAACCATCAGCTTTATCCTAAAATTAATTTGAACCTCTATCTATCCTCAGCAAGTCTACGGCACAATGCATCTAACACATAAATCGCTTCAAGAGAGTGATATTAGCAAAATCATAGCAATAAGAACCAGAATACATTCTATCCACTAAAGAATAGAGGAACAGAGACGTAAAAAATGAATTCTAAGGCAAACATCACCGACTTCTTCACATCGCTATTTCTGTACTTTTCGACCAAAATTACTCGCCGTTGGCTGTGTTCTCTGCAACAAGAAACAAAAAAAGAAGAACAATACAATCAGATCAGGAACAATATACTACCGCTAAAAAAAAAAAAAAAAAAACTCGAAAAAACTTCAGGAAACAACGATATATCAAATACATAATTATCGAATTTCAGTTTTCAAGATAACAAAACGGAAGAATGTAGAGAAAGAAAGATCTCGTACCTTCTGCAATGAACACCGTTCTTTTCATCGTCTTCTCCATGAGGAAGGTCGGTTTGGTTGCAGAAAATCTGACTACGATTTCGCAGTCTTCCACTGTGGATCAAACTTGAAGATTCAAACGCACAGGAAGGCAATGAGAGTTGCACAGCGCCAGACATGCGGAGTGAAAGCGTTTGCTGAAGCTAAACAACGTGTTAGAGCTCCTTTTTTCCGACTCTGTCAGCTACAAACGGAGGAATGCACAGATGCAGAGTGAGTCTGTGGGTGGGGGGTTGTCTGGTTGGTCAATTGCCGCGCGGCAAACAAGGAAGAGAAGCTCTCTATCCTAATTCTCCGGCCCGTTTCATGTGGCCCAGTTGGTGATTTGACGGCCTTATAGGTCTAAAAGCCCATTGCAAGGTAGCCCAAGTGATAAGATGGGCTCTCAATTTCCGGCCCAATTGCATTGTGCTCTAGTACTATGAGCTTATGAGCTTGATGGTTGTTCTTGCAACTATTTTTTTTTTCCAACAGCTGTGGGATTGATAATCAAACTTCCGACCTCTAAAGAGAAAAGTCATATCAACTACCATTGAGTTAAGTTTATTTTGACAATTCAATCAATTTTAATCAATAGATTTAAATACTATTTCCATATATGTATTTGTTGACTTTGATTCATTTAGATCATATATATTCAAATTATTTAGATTGATGTCCATACTTGTGGTTCTTGTTCATTTGATTCCTTGTACTTTTAAAACGTGCATTTTGGTTATTGTAATTTTAAAAAATAACCATTTTCGTCCATATTTGCAAAGTTTCAACATAATGAAAACTCTCTAATAAGAATTTACAACTATATTTGATTCTAATGAATGAAATGTAATGCTAAATTTTTGATAAAAGAAAATGATATAAAAATGAAAACGAATGGCCAAAATATCTTTTAGAAGTACAAGGATCAAATCGGAAAAAAATATCAATACTAAAACGTAGAGGTATTTATCAGTTTTGGGATCAAACCGATCATCGACATGGTAGTTTTCATTGATTTGGGAGAGGTACGTGACTCCAAACAATCAAAGTTGATTTGGGCAAGCTAATAAAATGAGAAGAGATGGAGAAAAGGAGAGAAGAAAAGGAGAAAGTAACAAAGAAAGAAAGGAAAAATAGACGGAGAATACGAGGAAGAGAACAAAAAGGGAAAAGAAACAACTTTGTAAATAGGGATGGTGATGGGATCAAGGTTGGACGGAGATACACTCCCCATTCACCGTTTTGGGGAGTTAGGACCGGGGTCAAGGAATTCCCGTTCGAGGATTCAGGTTCCCGTAAGAAAAAATCTCCACTTTTTATTTTATTATTTAAAAGTAACTAAATTTAATATTTCTATTAAAAATGTAAATTTTATATAGAAAATTAGTATTATTGTTACATATAGTTATTTAAATTAAATATTACATATTTTTTAAATTATAAATTAATAAAAAAATTAAATTTATTATATTAGATTTTTAAAATTAAAAAAAAAACTAAAACATACCTGAATTACTGTCAGCAATATATAATTATTATTATTATAAAATCGAGACGGAGACGGAGACGGGGACGGGGATTGGGTTCAAGGCGGAGATCTCCACCCCGTCCCCAACTAGGAACCCAATTTAAATTTCCAGCTTGAACCCATCTCCGATCAAACCGACGATTCTCCGCCCCAATCGAATTCGATACCCATGAAAATCCAACCCGGCGAGAAATTTTGCCATCTCTATTTGTAGGAGAATCTTTAAAGAAATTTTCCATCCAACTCATTAAACAAAACCTAATATAAGAAAGGTCACTTCCTTGTAAGTATTTGAAATTTAAAATTTTCGAAAATTAATCTACATCGCCAGATAATACACCGCTCGATCATTTGAAATGAGTTTCCCCTAAACTAAAAAATTACAACTAAATATAAAAATACAACATTTTGAAGTTTAAAATTTTAAAAACTTTTATAATTAATTCATGAAGTTTAAAAGTGTCTAAAGTTCCACGCATAATAAATCTCATATTCAACATTTACATACCAAACACAAAATTAAAATTTTAAAGTCCAATTGTGCATTAGATATAAAGTTGCCACTACATCAAACAATTTGTTACAATTTTGAAGGTCAGAAATTTATAGGACACACTCACAAAACATATAGAAACAAAATTTAAAGTTCTTAGACATATTTGATATAAAACTAACCTATAAAGTTAATGGAGTAAGTAAACACACTAAAAATTAAGGATAAACATTTGGCTGCTACTTCAATTTGCCCACCAATCAACAAAGAAGCCAATTTAATAGCCTAAACAAGTTATTTCATATAGTAAAACAAAAACTAAACACTCTTCTGAAAAAGAAAAAGGAAACAATTGCAAGAAATATAATTCCATGCAATTCTAAAAGCAATTTAACAGCACAAACCTCCTCTGTTTTAGGCTATATCTGGCAATTAGCCTCAAATTTGCAACTTCAGCATATGGTAAAATCTTGGTTTCCAGCTTCACAATTTGTCATACTAATAAGATGTAGGAGTGAATGTTTGACGGAACATGAAGTGATCTATCATTGAAGAAATCCAAAACTAAACCATCTGTTGGAAGGCAAAATTTGGGAAGCTAACTTGCCTAAACAAGTACAAGTGTAGAATAATAAAAGTATAAAACACAGCTCAAGAACACAAATGCTAGCATCTCAAAATTTTCTAGGCTAATTTTCTTTGGCAAGTGAATACGCCGAAAATGTTTGCTTCTCCTACAGCCGCATCTATCTCAAAATTGGAATGCAGTAAACAATGATTAGAGACAGTCAAATGAGTTTACTTCAGTATCGTTCAGTTACTTGTTTGGCTTTTCTTCTCACGATTATCTTCAACTATTTGCTGAAACTCCTTTTCGCTGGTAGCTATGAGACGCTTCACAAAGTCGTAAACCGTAAGCCTGATGCTGCAATATAAGAAATAAGGTAAAGGACTACTAGCTGGCACAGTAAATGTAGAAAGCTTCACACTTAAAGAATTCAAACGACCAGCTGTAGCATTGGAAACCATCAAGGGAGGTAAAAAAAGCTTCCATAGCTTGTATGTGCCATGCCAGTAATAAAGCTTCATAACTTCCAGAAGAAAGAAAGAAAGATGAAGAGAAAAAGAGAGGACAGCATAATAGTATTTGATCATCAAATGGTCATCAGTTTCTTGAAACCTCGGTTCCAGTTCAAATGGGTTACAACCATGCTTAGAAACAAGATACCCAGATCCATGCCTGAATTTGGCAAGAAGCAAATAAATTGTTGACAATACATGATGGCACAATTATCCTTAAATAGAAATTATGTCATTCGGCTGTTTGAGTCCTCAAATATGTCATTCGGCTGTTTGAGTCCTCAAATATGGATTTGTTATCCTCCAAAATAAAAAAACAATCTCAAATAATTACTCTGGACTTTCAAACATCAAAATCACGCAGAAAATAGATGTCTAAATCTATTGGCAAAATTCTCTGAGGATGCAGGATGCGTGTAAATTCAAGGGAAGCAGTAAAAACCATAATGGATATTAACATTACACATCTGTATGTGGAGCAATGGAAGCATATAGGAAGCATACAATAGGAGCGAAAGTCAACCTGCTGTTTGGAAGGGTCTTCAAAGCATTTGGAACGAAACCCCTGTACAAGCCAACGACTCCATCATGTGCAATGATACCTACATCAGAGATGTCAACGAAGATAATTGATACCCAAAAATTTTAGTCATGTATATTAACAACTCATTGCCTATCCAAAGCATTTATACAGTTTTATTCTGCCATTTTAACGAACGTTCATTGTGTTACCTGAGATGGCTTCCAAAACTGTCTTGTAAGGTGTGCCCCTCATCTGCATCTGTCTCCTCACAGTGTCCAAAGGATAACAAGTTAGTGTGGCACAGGAAGCTGATATCAAGGCTGTTAGTAGAGATGTTTCAGTTCTCTTTTGAACTTTCTCTGGCAAAGACTTCTTCAATCTATATGGAAAACAAAACCTATTAATATAAATCTTAAATTCCATGGAAATGTTAAAGCATATGGAGGCTCCGATTGACGCACAAGTCAAAAATGCAGAAGTTTACGGCAATATAAGGAGCTATGCCAATAAGGGAAGGCCCAAGACCATAGTAGAAGGACGCAATGCCTTCCTCTTTTAGCATATTCAAGGCAACCTGAAAATGATACAGTTTTCATCTTCATATGGAATTTTACTCCTATAATTGGAACAGACTGGTTAATCATACCTGAGACATAGTTCGGTAACCTGGTTCAACTGCCAACCGTAATCTTAGGACATCGAGTGGGTATGTAATCTACAAGGAAACAAATAGCACCAGTTAGAGAAATTGTAATGATGTGACACACAGAACGTGATAAAAAAATGGAGAAAATATATAAATGTACTACCAGAACATAAATATTATAATTTTCTGGAAACACGTGGACGTTAACTAATGCCAAGGATATTACTAGCCCAAGAAAATACAAGAGCAAAGAAACAGCAAGTTTGAGGAATTGCTCACAAAAGTAGATGTCATGCCAGCACAAGCACCTGCCGCAAGTCTTCCAAGCACAGATAGTTCACCATCTTTCCCCCTTAAGAGTTTCTGTAAATTTAGACATTAGAAAATGTAGCAATATCACACGAAATATATTAGGTGTTGTTGGAAATAAGAGACTTAGTTGATTGTTTAGTCTCAAGAGTATTATAGTTATTTACTTTACCCTATTTTTCTTTCCTTTTTTGTATTTAGGCTTGTTGGGGCCTATAAATAAGAATCCTTTTGTATCTCTCACATTATTAAAAATTAATAAAACGGAGACTCTCTATCGTGGTTTTTTCTCCCTATTCTATGGTTTTCCATGTAAATCTCGTGTCTCCTCTCTCTCTTTTCTCTTTTAACATTGTATTAGAGCCAGGTGACGAAACCTTAGCCGCCATCGATGAAAACCAACCGGTGCAGGATAATCTTAGTGTTGCACCAACACCAATTCCGCCACAACCACCAATGGAGCCTCCAACTGCCGCTGCCACTGCCGTTGACCGGTATCTTTGATTGCTGCAAATACATCCTCAATAACAGCCGATTGGGAACCCTAGCGCCGCCAGCTTCACTCCTAGTGCCGCCGCCGTCACCTCTGCTCCCACCGCCGCCAACCACTTCATCTAACCGCCGAAATCTGAAGCTAGTGCTACTGGATCTCCCACGCATCACCAAGGCAAGTCCGTAATCGGGAGTGATGTGCCGCCAGCCACCTATAACAACTTGTTGCCACCTGGGCTCCTCCATCTACCGCCGCTGAACTATGAACATCACAAGTTTATGGGTCTCTCTCCAACAATGGTTCAACAATAGTAAGCTGATCTCCAGGCGAGTTTTCAACAACAAATCGCCGCTCTTGGGGCAACCCTAGGTGCTTCCACAACCACAAACTTAAATTCAAGTGTATTGAATTCAAATATTCCTTCTGATTTACCGATGTATCCAGAGAATCCGGTAACCTCTTTCCCTGCTTTAACTATTGTAAATTATTTGTCTGGTTCTATGGGAAATTCCACAGGCTTAATTGCAGGAGAAAAGTTAAACGGTTAGAATTATTTCTCCTGGTCTCAGTATATTAAATGACCCTTGAAGGGCGTCACAAGTTCGGTTATTTGACTGGCGAGATACCCAAGCCTAAACCAGGGGATCCTCGAGAGCGCATTTGGAAAGGAGCAGACTCCTTGCTACGATCACTACTGATTAATAGTATGGAGCCTCAGATAGGGAATAATGCTGCCACCGCTCGAGATATCTAGGATGTTCAAAAATTATATTCAAAAAGGCATAATGCATCTCATCTTTACACTTTGTGCAAACAGGAGACGATAGATGTCAATTCGTACTTTAATAAACTGTCCCTAATCTGGCAGGAGATGGACTTGTGTCGCGAAATTATTTGGGACTGCCCATTTGGGAGGTGTCCAGTATTCCAAAATTGAGGAAGTAGATAGGGTATATGATTTCCTAGCTAGTTTGAACTCCAAATTCGATGCAGTGCGAGGTCGTATACTGGGACAGAGACGTATACCCTCTATCACGAAAGTGTGCTATGAAGTTCGCCTTAAGGAAGACAAATCCAGTGCTATGAACATCACTACTGTGTCATCTACTGATTTTGTTGCTTTTAGTGCGAAATTATCTAGTAATGATGGTGACAAGCACAACGGGAAACAGACTCCAGTGTGTGAACATTGCAAAAAACCCTAGTATACGAAGGAACAGTGCTGAAAATTATATGGTAGACCACTGAATGGTAGAAGACGCCCTCCGAATGACGAGTCTAATCCCAGCCGTGCACTTGTAAATGAATCTTCAAGTGCTTCCCAGTCACAATCTCAAGTGAATTGTCAAAGTGACTCTGTTGCCCCTTCTCTTGGGACAATTGCTCAATCAGGTACATCACAACCCTTAAGTCTCCTAAGTATAAATGACAATAAACCATGGATACTTGATTCAAGGGATACAAATAATTTAACTGGGTCATCTGATAACTTCCTATCATATCTTCCTTGTGCTGGCAATGAAACAATCAGAATTACAGATGGGTCTTTTGCTCTTATTGCAGGCAAGGGTCATATTTCTCCCTTCCATGGCTTAACTTTACAAATGTGCTGCATGTATCTAAAATATCTTACAATTTGCTATCTATTAGTAAGATAACCCGAGATCTAAATTACCAAGTTGTCTTCTCATCGGATAATGTTTTCTTTCAAGACTTGAGCTCGGGGAAGACGATTGGCATTGTCCAGCATAATAGGGGACTCTACTTCCTTGATGATGATGCTTCTTTTAGGAACAGCTATAGGACTAGTTTGTTATCTTCGTATTTTTCAACTTTAGAAAAATATTGTATGTTATGGTATTTTCGCCTTGGTCATCCAAATTTTCATTATATGAAATTTTTTATTTCCTCATTTATTCCATAAAGTTGATGTCTCTTCTCTTTCTTGTAATGTGTGCATTTATGCAAAACAACATAGGGTCACCTTTTCCTCTCAACCTTACAAACCTTCACAGCCCTTTAATCTTATTCATAGTGATGTTTGGGGTCCCTCTAGTGTTACCACCTCTTCAGGAAAACATTGGCTTGTGACATTTATCGATGATCATACCCGTCTTACGTGGGTCTTTCTTCTCACTGAAAAGTCAGAGGTTTCGTCGATATTTCAACAACTTTACACCACTATTGAGACACAGTTCAATGCTAAAATTGCTAATCTTCGAAGTGATAATGGTCGTGAATTTCTCAATAATACTCTTCGTGAATTTCTGTCTTCCAAAGGCATTGTTCACCAAAGTTTATGTGCTTATACACCTCAACAGAATGGAGTGGCCGAAAGGAAAAATCATCACCTCCTCGAGGTTGTCCAATCTCTCATGCTATCTACCTCTTCTCCATCTTATTTGTGGGAAGATGTAGTTCTTACTGCAGCTCATCTTACTAATCGAATGTCTTCTCGTGTTCTCCGACTCCAAACCCCTCTTGAATGCCTCAAGGAGTCATACCCGATCACATTACTCATTCCTGATGTTTCTCTCTGGGTTTTTGGGTGTTCTGTCTTTGTCCACAGTCATGGCACTAACCAAACTAAGTTTACCCTTCATGCTAAGAAATGTGTCTTCCTTGGATATCCTCTTCACCAGCGAGGTTATAAATGCTTCCATCCTTCTTCCTGGACATACTTTATCTCTATGGATGTCACATTCCTTGAGGATAAACCATTCTTCCCTGTTAGTCATCTTCAAAGGGAGAGTACTGGTGAAGAGACTAACTGGTCAATATCCTCAATCCTTATTGATCTTCCTAAGCCCATCTTGAGTTCCCATAACACTGTTTTACCTACTAAACAGGTCCCTTGGCTAACATACTACAGGAAGAATCTCATAAAGGAAATTATGTCCCCTACTGTTCCGCCGACTCCAGTCCATGAATTTAAACCAACACAAGCTCAAAGTACTACTGAGTGTGTCCCTGATAATAACGATTTATGTGTTGAGGATGATATTGTGGATGTAATTGAGAATGACAAAACTGATGTGTTAGTTCCAAAAAATAACAGGGTGGCAAACAGTGATGAGACTACGGTAGAAACACAAGATAGTGAAATTCTATCTCATCCTGAAACGTGCAATCAGAATCCTACTATAGGTGGGAAAGCATATGAGAAGTCAGACAAACCTGGGAATTATGATGCTTCTCTTGACACGCCAATTGCCTTGAAAAAGTGCACCAGGTCTTACACTAAGTATCCTATGTATAGCTTTCTATCTTACAGTAATTTGTCTTCTAAGTTCAGGGCTTTCACTGCTAGTCTTGACACGACAACAATACCAAAAAAAACATACATGTGGCTACGGGGATTCTAGAGTGGAAGACTGCCGTTATGGAAGAAATGAGAGCTTTTGAAAAGAATAATACGTGGAATTTTGTTACTCTCCCAAAAGGACGTAAAATAGTTGGGTGCAAGTGGGTGTTCACTCTGAAGTATAAATCTGATGGTACTTTAGACAAGTACAAGGCTAGACTTGTAGCGAAAGGGTTTACTCAAACTTATGGGGTAGACTATTCAGAAACTCTCTCCTGTAGTGAAGTTAAACACAATTCGGGTTCTCTCTGTTGCAATAAATAAAGATTAGCCTCTCCACCAACATGATGAGAAAAATGTCTTTCTAAATCGTGAGTTAAAAGAAGAGGTGTATATGAGCCCTTCTCCAGGTTTTGAAGCTCAGTTTGATCATTAGGTGTGTAAACTTAAGAAGCCCTTGTATGGTCTAAAATAGTCCTTGAGAGCTTGGTTTGAAAGGTTTACTACCTTTGTTAAGTCCCAGGGGTTCACTCAGGGACACTTTGATTATACATTGTTCACAAAAAGGTCAGTGTCGGGGAAAATTGCTGTCGTGATCGTGTATGAGGATGATATTATCTTGTCAGGAGATGATATTGATGAGATCACCAAACTGAAAATGAAGATGGCAGACGAGTTTGAAATCAAAGACCTCGGGAATCTAAAATATTTCCTTGGAATGGAAGTAGCCAGATCAAGGGAAGGAATCTCTGTCTCACAACAAAAGTACATTCTTGACTTGTTAAAAGGAAACAGGTATGACTGGATGTAAACCTGCCGACATTCCTATAGAATTTAATGCTAAACTGGGAGATTTTGTTAATAAAGTTCCAGTTGATAAAGAGAGGTATCAACGTCTAGGGGGAAAGTTAATTTACTTATCACATACCAGTCCAAACATTTCTATGTTGTCAGTGTTGTCAGTCAGTTTATGCAGGTACCTTATGAAGAACATATGGAAATTGTGAATCGAATTCTGAGATCTTTGGAAAGCACTCCTGGTAAAGATCTAATGTTCAGAAAAATTGAAAGGAAATGCATTGAAGACTATACCGACTCTGACTGGGTAGGATCGGTGTCTGACAAAAAGTCTACCTCAGGGTATTGTACCTTTGTATGGGATAACCTGGTTACTTGGAGAAGTAAGAAACAAAGTGTAGTTGCTAGAAGTAGTATAGAGGCTGAATACATAGCTATGAGTTTGGGAATTTGTAAAAAAATCTAGTTGAAGAAAATACTATCTGATCTTCATCAAGATGGTGTCTTACCTATGAAACTCTATTGTGATAATAAAGCTACTATAAGTATCGCCATTAATCCAATACAACATGATCAAATGAAACATGTGGAGATTGATAGACACTTTATAAAAGAGAAATTGGACAATGACAGTATCTGTATTTCATATATTCCATCAAATCAACAAGTTGCAGAGGTTCTCACTAAAGGATTACTCTGGTAAACTCTTGCGTTAGCAAGTTGGCTCTGATTGATATCTACACCCCAACTTGAGGGGGAGTGTTGGAAATAAGGGATTTAGTTGATTGTTTATAATTATAGTCCCGGGCGTATTATAGTTATTTCCTTTATCCAATTTTTCTTTCCTTTCTTGTGTTTAGGTTTGTTGGAGCCTATAAATAAGAATCATCTTGTATCTCTCACGTTATGTAAAAATTAATAAAACGGAGACTCTCTATCGTGGTTTTTTCTCCCTGTTCTAAGGTTTTCCACGTAAACCTTGTGTCTCCTCTCTCTCTTTTCTCTTTTAACAGGTGTTTATGTAGCATTTCAAGCTTGCTTATAGTGAGAGACATACCTTGTAAAATTCATAAGCAAAAAGCTGGACAGCACTATAAGGTATAACCCGTATGACCTGGAATATTCAGAAAGGAACTATAACGAAATCATAACTCAAAATCTTCATCAGTACAGCCGAAAAAAGTCAAATTCTACATCACCGAGCACCAGCAAGTAATTTTAGGACAAATACCTGAGGAAGGTTGCCTTTCCAGTAACCTTTAACTCCTTCATTCTGACCTATAGTTGTTATAGCCTGCGGTTAAACCCAAGCCAGGGAAAACTATGTAAACATGAAGATTTAGTCACAATGATCGATGATAACATATAAACCTAGTGAACCACAGAACTACAAATAACATCTTTTGTAGACTAGCACTTACAACAAAATTCCCTCAGTCATTTTCTATCATTTTTATAATTTGAAATAGTGTGCCTCTTCCCTATCCTCAACCTTGAACACCCTACCACACTTTTATCCGTTCTCCCTCTTTAAATTTCCAAAATTTGGGCCAAAGATGTTCCAAC
Source organism: Benincasa hispida (assembly GCF_027475165.1). Lineage (NCBI taxonomy): Eukaryota > Viridiplantae > Streptophyta > Magnoliopsida > Cucurbitales > Cucurbitaceae > Benincasa > Benincasa hispida. The sequence continues at coordinate 50,762,260 of NC_143480.1, forward strand.
CCCACTGATTAAGATGTTGCAATCCTCTAAAACAAACGTTTCAACTTTAACTAGGATTTGGAAGGGTCTTCCATGCTTGCCATAAGAGATAAGTATAATACAATGGATCAATGTGCTTCAAAAATGGTGGGTGTGAAAAATGATATCAGGTGGTAAAAATCGTCGGTTTCAACATGCAAATTAGTAAAAGAAATCTTCATTTTCCAACTAACCATGTAATGATCCAAATTATTCCCGACGTTCATCGTCTGCTCACCACATTTTAGCTCGAGGTGCTCCCAGTCAACATTAGGGTTTTCTATTTGAAAGTTTTAAGCCATAATTTTTAGCAATCCCACAAGTATCATCATATTATAACACGACAAGTCTACAACAGCTTCTGGGGCAACACAAGAGGACTAGTTACATGTGAGAAACTCTGCCTCCAAAGCTATAAAGAACAACCATCTATAGCCATACCTCAATGAAACCAATTGCTTTTTTAGTGCCTTCATGCGCTACTCGTACACCATGAGTCTGCAAGTATATCAAACTATCAATTGACAATTTAATCAAGCATGAGAATTATGAGATCCTAAATTCAAATTCCTCATAATTTCTGTCTCACTTTGAATAAACAGCCCACGTAATAATATTTTAAGACCTCAAACATTTGCCTCTAGCCTCTACGTAACTCCAACTCAAATAAAATTCAGCTCAAGAAGAATGAATTTAACAAAAGCAACTAGTGTCAAACTGGTCGAGTCCGTAAGACAACAAAAACTAGCAGTTCCCTACGTCCAAGATGAAACTCAGTAATCAGGTCAAACGAGCTTTGGAATTAAAATACTAGGCGTAAATGACATACAATTAGCCGAAATTCTAGATGAAACTACCTAATATTTAAGAACGAGCACAAAGACGCATTAAACAAAACAGAAAACAACGACGTCATTAGCCCCAATTTGAACACGAATATAATCGCAATCAAAACATAAAAACAGCACTTCACCGCGTGAAACACAACACACCTGCATAAGAAGCTTAATACGGTCGAGAGGAGCCGTCACAGTCTTCGCAGCAGCACCGGCGACAGCGCCGGCAGCAAAAAGCGCAGCGTCTTTGGGCACCAACGCGATTAAGGCCAGTGGATGCGTCAGGAGCTGAGATGGAGACGGTACGAACTCGTGTTGGTCTCTCTTTTCCACAACCGAAATGCACGCAAATTTGCATCGAATGCGCCGGCAATCGGCGGCCGGAATACCGCAGAGTTGAGCGTTATTGCTCCATAATCCTTCAGAGATACCTGCAGGAGATTGCAGAGAGGCTCTGAGGGCTGGGATATTCCGCCATACCAATGCGGCGTTGTCTTCATTTCTCGCGGGTTTCGCCATTGGAGAGAAATCTGTTTATCGAAGAGGAAGCATGAAAAAGATAAGGTAAGTTGCGGGAGAGACAACGAAGGAGAATTTTGTTTTCAGTTTCTTTATGGAGTGATTGAATTGAAAAATAAAATATCTTCTTCAAATTCCTCGATCTGGGTGATGAAAATATCGATATCAACAGGTCGACGGATATTTACGTTATCAATTAAATTTTCGCTTGGTAGATAATATTTTCATCCTTATTTCTACTTTTTTGTAGGTTTTAATATCAATGAAATATAATTTATACCTTTAAACTATGTTATATCAATTTAAATTCTAAACTAATAATTGTATCAATTTTAAACTCTGAATTTTGAGAATTCTATCAATTTAAATCCTAAACTAATAATTGGATCAATTTGAGTATTGAATTTTTATAAGTGTATCAATTTAAACCCTGAACTTTCCTAATTGTATCAACTTAACTCCCCCATTGTGTTTTTTTGGATATACTTGTGAATGTTCAGGGTTTAAATTAATATATTTACGAAAGTTCGATGTTACATTGATACACTTATGAAAGTTCAGAGTTTAAATTGATATAATTATTAATTTTGGGTTCAAATTGATACAAATCTCAAAGTTCATGGTTTAAATTGACACGATCCCTCAAGGTTTAAGGTTTAAATTGGTACACTTCTTGGTTTAGGGTTTTAATTGATACAATTCTCAAATTTTAGGGGTATAAATTGATATTTGCTAAAAAAAACAAATAACAAAACGTTAATGATTATATATCATAGATAATAAATATTTTAACTTATTAAAAAGTGTAAAGTTATTTACTAATTAACGTGTCACTATCAAATGTCTATCACCGTCTAACATTGATAGATATTATATTTTGTTATATTTTGTTATAAAGACTAGTTAAGGGAAGTTAATTTAATTAACTACCCTCTCTCTCTAAATGGTTGGTCAACATGATATTGGTGGAAGAACACATAATAGTTTTGTAATTCTAACTTTCTCTCATTGACTCATTCTCTCTTCTTAACTCTCAACACAAACACAAAAAGAGGGAAAAAAGTTTTCTTTGTAATTCTCTTCTTCTCTAAGTATTCTAAAAGGAGTTCTTACAAACACAATCCTTGTCGGAGAATAGCATGGAAAGACCAGGTGGTGGTGTCCTTGTTCATGGTTGTACATTGAGATCAAGGGAGATGTTCGTGGTACAAAGTGTTCGTGACACGGAGAAGGAAGCATTAAAGATTATCATCAAGGGTAAGTCTTCTTCTTCCCATAAACAAAATGCTCATGAGTTTTATATTTATCCTGTATTGCTCTGTTTGTTTCTTGTTTTCCAAAACAAATTTCGAAAACACACGCGTTCATGCGCTTCCGCTGAGGAATTCGATTCCTTAAAAAAAATATGCAATGAAAATTTGTAAAAACTATGGTTATGCTTATTGATTTTCCGTTGATATTTTTTTCTATGTTGTTGGCAATCTTGCTTTGTAGGCTTATGATCAACATCTTAAAATGATGTTTGAGATGTTGAATAGTTTATTATTACAGTAGAAATTGATGACATGACTTATGAAGAGATAGTTTAGGTATGTTCATTTTCTTGTCTTTATCAAGGCAATGACAAGGGTGTTAGGCTTACCAACATGAGTTGGGTTGAGTTGGCATATACAACTCAATGTTAGGCCAACCAACTTTAAATATATTGGGGTTGGTGCCCTAAATCTCGTGGTTCTTGTAATTTGTATCTGTATGCAAGTTATTTATAATAAAATAATGAGTTGTTTTATTTGATATTTAGATTGCATTAACCCAATGCAATTAACTAAGATCCAAGGATATTTTAGGTAATTTAAACATGTGTGTGGTTGACATACATATGGATCATGTTTAAGTAATAACCTAAATGGTTTGTAGTATATGGATAATGTTGGGTGTCTTATCTTGTTGACACTACGGATACTTCATAATTGTTCCAAGAGTTGTAAAGTGTTACATACAATTTTATCATAATCGTTCATGTGGAGACATGCAAGTTAAGGTATCTTATACAAAGAGTTTGTATAAGACCATACTGCAAAATGATTAATCTCTCTTTATAACATCGTTAATTGAAGAGATTAACATTTCGTAGGATGACTATAGGTGAGTCGACCTTAATCCTTAATGACTTATGAATTCATGTCTATGAGGGTAATTCTTTGATTTGTATGGGTGAGAGTGGCCAAATTCGCCGACTCAATATGACTACCATTTTGGGGATTTGTCTAAGTAGGAAGCTATGAACATAACTGCACAACATAGAGTTCACTCCTTCCCTTCTTTCGAGTAAGTAGATGAATTGCTCCCTTATGGGTTGATTTCAGGTCTTAAACAATGAGGCCCCACCCTCTCACTGGCCTAAGAGATATTAGTTTATAGTTGGACTATAAATTGTTTGTTCATTAGAGGGATCAGTGGTACTTAAGAAATTAGATGTAATTACAAGGGGAAAACAGTAGTTTGACCCAACATTAAACCCACAAACCAATAAACTAACATCCAAGGTTATCATTTGTAGCTTAAACACGTATGTAGAGACATACAGGTAGATCATGTTTAAACGATAACCTAAATGGTATGTAGTAGATGAATAAGATTGGATACTTTATCCTAGTGACACTACGAATACGATCTGTTTTGTAAATGTTACAATTGTTGTAAATTGCTACAAATGATCTGATCCTGATCATTCATGTGGAGACATGTGAATGAGGGTTTTCTATACAAAGGAGTTTGTATAAGACCGGACCACAAAATGACTAATCTCATTATATAACACTGTTCATAATAGAGACTTACATTTCACCAAGATGATCATAGTGAATGAGTAATATAACATGCTTTCAGGCTTGCCAATAGATAGAAGAAAGCTATTCTCTTTACTTTTTTCAACCACCACCTTTCGTATACTCCACACGTTCCCTTCGCCTTCGTAAGTAAGCTATTCTCTTTACTTTTTTCACCCACTACGAAATCACAATAGAGATTTTCCAGACATTTTTAATTCGTGGTCTAATTCAACAACATTTATTATATTCAGTCGAAAGAGTTTAGGTAATACTTTCAAAGCGACTCTCATGATGTAGAAACTGAGGCCCGAAATGTTCATATGTCTTTGGCCCTTGCGAAGTCTCTCGTCGCTTTCCTTTAAGTCATCCAAAGGATTCAAATCTTGGTTTGACATGGTTTACACGTTACTAGTTCCTGGAAGAGTTAATATCTCCATTAGCTAAACCCTTTCTTACCCGTCCTTCCTTTCCTCATTGCCACTGGATTCGGGCAAAAAACTCGATTTTCGAACCTTTCTTTCCCACCCCATCTTCGCCCTCGGGGCTGTTACCTGCATAGCGACTACAATACAAAAAGGAATGCAGCAGAACAAATCAGAATCAATAAGCATTCTAACTACTCTTAATTTGAGTTTTAAACATGTTATTCAAGTGATATTCATAGAGGGTTTGAAGCAAACTTTACCTTTGAAGAAAACTCCACGAATTCAGCAAGAAATCTAGAAATTTGAGCTTGAAATTTTCAAGTAGACCACCACCAAGATCTTCTCTACTAATCTCAATGAGGATTGTGTGGTGCAAACGCTCAAATTGAGTTGAATTTTGGATGAACTTAAGTGGGTTTTGTAGGTTTTCACAGCAGCAGTTTTCTGGTTCAAAATCACAGCTTCTCTACCAACTTCTCAGCATGGAACTTAAATTTATAAGCTGAAAATTGCATGGAGGCCAACTCCAGCTTCACCAATTTAATGAAACTCAAGTGGGATTTGGTGATTAACCATTTAATCACAGAGTGGATTTTTCCAAAATCCACTCAATCCAATTTAATTTTTTTTTAATCAAATTGGTTAAAAATGATTTTATATTTAAATAAACTTATTTTATTTAAATATTTAGTTTTACAAAATTAATTCAAAATAATCAATTTTAAATAAAACCAATTTTAATTTTAATTAAAATATTAATTTAATATCTTAACATTAAATTAATAAACCAATTCCATTAATATGATTCAATTTCATATAATTAATACTTAAATCAAAATTTAAATATTAATTAATTCTCTAATTTCGTTTAATTTTGATAAAATTAAACGTTTCAATTGTATCGTATACAATTAATCGAAAACCCTAAATTGAATTTGAACATTTCAAATTCATAACCTTAATTCCAAAATCTATACAATTAATACTCAATTTGTTATTCCAATTTACGAGCTAGTAGAGAGACCTAATAGACCTACAGATCATGAGCTACAACGATTTGTAATTAATTGGTTAAACTCTTTAAATCGAATTAATTACTATTTGTTAACTATCAAGGCACGTCACTATAGCTTGATAGTTACACTCTCCTCACTGTAGATGTGTTTTTGTCCATTTCAACCATATCAGTAAGTCAATCATTCACAGGTTGTTCGTATTTACAGTTGGGTCAAAATTACTATTTTACCCCTGTAAATACATCTTGCACCTTAAGCTCCCACTGACCCTCTATTGAACAACTGATTTGTAATATCATTTATAAATCATATCCCTCTCTACCAAGAGAGGGCATGACCTCGTTGTTCAAAACTAGGCATCGGCACTTAAAAGAATAACCTATCTGCTAACCCTAAGTTGGATAGGAATGAATTCCATCTCGCATAGCTATGTCTCCAGCTATCTACCCGGTCTTATCCTAAAAATGGGAGGCTTATCGAGCAGTGTTGTTGGACTACTCTCACCTATGCAGATCAAAGGATAATCCTAAAATAAATAGGAGTTCACAGTTAACTCAGGATTAAGATCGTGTTACCCTCGGTTATTTTAGTTTGAAATAGTCAGTTTTAACAGTAAACGGTCGTTATAAAGAAAAATGATTATTTTGAGGTTCAGTCTTATGCAAACTCATTGCGTATGATGCCTCCACTCACATGTCTCTACATGAATGATTTGTGGACCACATCATTTTTATCAGTATACAAAATGGGCCGCATCTAATAGTGTTACCAGGACGAAATACCCAACTTCATCCATATACTTATAGACCATTTAGGCTATATACTATAACTTGATCCTGTTTACGTCACCACATAAAGTTAAAATATTCATACTATAGCCATGGATTTGTTTATTGGATTTTCATAATAGAATGCAATATCAATGACTTTATTGAATAAAATACTCAATAATATTTTATTGATAAATAGAATATTTAACACAAAATTTACGAACTACGAGTTCTAGGACATTCCCAACAATCTCCCACTTAGACTAAAACTCAGTGAGAATAAATATATAATACAATGTTGAGAAACATAGAGGAAAAATACAATAAACCAGGGCATCACTAATACTATAAATATTCTCCCACTTGCCCTAGATTACGTTGCTCGGAGTCCTAGTCCAACCAGGTGGCCCTTGAACACTTTAACCGAGAGGGTCTTCGTAAATGGATCAACAAGGTTGTCTTTAGAGGCTATCTTCGTGACAATCACGTCTCCTCGGTGTACTATCTTTCTGATGATATGGTACTTTATCTCAATATGTTTTCTATGTTTGTGACTCCTTGGTTCTTTCGAGTTGGCAACGACACTACTATTGTCACAATACAATGTGATGGGTAGGTGCATATCTGGAACTATTTTCAAGTCAACCAAGAATTTTCATAGCCATATTGCTTCTTTAGCAGCTTCATATGCGGCTATGTATTCTGCTTCCATTGTGGAGTTAGCGATACAACTCTATTTAATGCTTCTCCAAACTATAGCTCCTTCATTGAGAGTGAAAACTGATCATAAAGTAGATTTCCTTGAATCTACGTCAGTCTGCAAAACAAAATCATTGTATCTAGTAAGGATCAAATTCTTAGGTTCATACGCAAGCATATAGTTCCTCGTTCTCCTTAGACATTTGAGGATGTTTTTTACAGTAGTCCAATGATTGTGTTCCGGATTGGATTGGAACCTGCTGACGATTCCAACTGCAAAGCATATGTCAGGACGTGTACATAACATTGCTTACATCAAACTCCCAACTATAGATGCATAAGGAATTATTTTCATTTCTTCCTCATTTTGAGGTGTCTTAGGACACTATTCCTTTGACAAATGAATTCCATGTCTAAAAGGAAACATACCATTTTTGGAATTTTGCATATTATATCTTGACAACATCTTGTCAATATAAGATGCTTGAGACAGTGTTAGGGTTGTATTCTTTCGATTTTGAAAAATTTGTATCCCTAGAACATATTAAGCATTACCCAAATCTTTCATTTGGAACTGTGTTACTAGCCATCTCTTTACGTCAGCAAGGAAGCTAATCTCATTCCCAATGAGTAAGACATCATCAACATAAAGTACTAAGAATGCCACAGTCTTTTTGACTATTTTCTTGTATACACAAGGTTCGTTAACATTCTGTTCAAATCCATAAGATTTGATCGCAGTATCAAATCTTATATTCCAGGATCTTAAAGCTTGTTTTAACCTATAAATAGATCTTTTAAGCTTACAGACTTTCTGTTCCTGTCCTTGTTTGATGAACCCGGTTGATGAAGGAAATCTAACACAGGGATTTCCATAAGCAACAGAAGGGATCGTTCCAAATTCCATTCTGATTGAACACAAATATTTACAGTCTTAAAACGGAAATTAACAGGTCATGCATATACAGAAATTACAGCATGTTTAAATATAAATCATGAGATAGAGTATGCGTACCTATGAAGGACCATTCTTCAAGTATCCCTCGAATAGTCTACATTGCGTCCACAGCAACACTCGAGCGTAACGAGTAGAAACACCAACAGCGCGAACTACGAACATAATGATCGTCTGAATGCTCATCGAACCCAATCGAGTCCAACTCGATTCACGAACAGAGTAAAGAGACCACCACAAGTGTTACTTTGGTATTCTCGGTGTGAGAATCTAGGAGTTGTGGGCTCTGTATGATCTTGGCTTGAGGAAGATAGGAGGTCTACGATCGAGTAAGTGGGAGATAAAACACTGTCTATCACATATACGATGTACTCGATCGTTTAGTAAATGAAGCCTATCGCATAGACTTTGCTACTCAATCATATAGCAACGATCAGTTAAGTAGTTATCGTATAGTCAACTTAAGCAGTCGTTTAGCTTATCGTGTAGTCTCTCAACGACTATCACTTAGTAAAACAATTTTACTTGACAACCCTTTTTCCGTGAGTACTTTTCGAATGAAGCAACTACCAATTTTGGAAAACAATTTTCCTTTTATCTCACAGTTACCATAAAACTTCCAATAACATCCTACTCAATCGGTTATTAGAGAAAAAGAAATAATTATCATATAATTAACATATTATAAATAAATATGATAACCGACTTATCATATTATATTTATAACCTATAGTTTTAACATTTCATCATATGAAACATATGAAGCATAGTTCTTTCTCTATTTTATGGTACTTAATGTAAATCATATTTACATTAATTCCTCCAAATAATGTATCTAATACATCACACTAATTATAGGACATATAATTGAATTTTCTCTTGTTAATTTGAACATTTCAAACTAACCCAAAATCTAATTCTCAACTTGAACCCATTGAACTACCAAGGGGACCTTATGGATTTATAGCTTGAAGCTCCAACGGTACGTGAATAACTGACTAAACTCTTTAGTCACGAGATCCACCATTCGCTAACTGCCGGGCACTCCACTAAAGACTGACAGTTGCACTATTCTCACTACAGATATATTTATGTGTCCATATAACCAATCAACAGTGTGATAACCCTTCACAAATTGCTCGTAAGTACAGCTGGGCCAATTTACCGTTTTGCTCCTATAGTTACATATAACTTTTTAAGTACCACTGATTCCTCTAATGAACAATAAGTCATAGTTATACTAGGACTGAGTCCTTTCTTCCAAAGAGAGGGTGTGGCCATTATGTTCAAGACCCAGAATCAGCCCTTAAAGAAGCAATTTATCTACTTACCCCTACTTTGGGGAAGGAGTGAATTCCGTCTTGTGTAACTGAGTTCTCAACTCCCTAATAAGACGAATCCTAAAAAAGGTAAGCTTGTTGAGTTGGCAATTTGGCCACTCTCACTCATACTAATCAAAGGACCGCCCTCATAGGCAGGAGTTCCCAAAACACTTAGGATTAAGGTCATGTCACCTATGGTCGTTTTAATGAAATGTAAGTCTCAATTATCAACAACATTACATAAAGAGATTAATCATCTCGTGGTCTGGTCTTGTACAAACTCTTTGTATAGGACACCCCCACTCGTATGTCTTCACATGAATGGTCAGGATCAGACCATTTGTAGCACTTTATAACACTTGTAAATATCTACAAAGTAGGTGCATCCCTAGTGTCACCAGGATAAGGTATCTCTCCTTTATCCCTATACAATAGACCATTTAGGTTATTACTTAAGGCATGATTTACTTGTATGTCTCACATACATGCTTAAGTCTACATAAAATAACCACGGATCTTAGTTTATTAGATATGAGTAAATGCAAATAAAATAAGATTTATTTAATGTGTACAAACTATTTACAAACTACAAGACTCCGGGAGAATTAGGACACCAATCCCAAAAATCTCCCACTTGTCCTACTGCCTCGGGAGACTAATGTAGAATACATAAAACAGTAAAATATACAATAAACTAGGGCATACTCTATACCCCAGTATCATCTCCCACTTACTCTAAACAAGGTGCCACATGTCCCGTAGACCCAGACTCTCCAGATGACCCTCAAACACTTTAGCCGTGAGAGCTTTTGTAAATGGATCAATAATGTTGTGCTCCGGCACGATCTTCGTGACTATCACATCATTGCGATGCACAATCTCCCTAATCAAATGATATTTCCATTCGATATGCTTGCCTTTACGATGACACCGAGGTTCCTTTGAATTTTCCATAACCCCGCAATTATCACAATAGAGTGTGATCGAAAAAGACATATTTGGAACAACTTCCAAATCCATAAGAAACTTCCTAAGCCAAACAGCCTCTTTAGCAGCTTCACAAACAGCTACGTACTTGACTTCCATAGTGGAGCCTGCGATGCATCCTTGCTTAATGCTTTACCAAACCACAACCCCTCCATTTAGAGTGAACAATGACCCTGATGTCGATTTCTGAGAATCTCTATCAGTCTGAAAGTCAGAATCTGTGTATCCTATAAGGATCAAATCCTTATCTCCATACACGAGCATATAGTCTCTCGTTCTCCGAAGATACTTGAGAATCGTTTTGACTGTCGTCCATTGATCTAATCCTGGATTGGGCTGATAACGATTGACAATCCCTACTGCATAGAAAATGTTAGGTCTAGTACATAACATTGCATACATAAGACTTCCAATAGCCGAAACATAGGGAATCTGTCTCATTTCCTCAACCTCTTGAGGTTTCTTAGGACACTACTCCTTAGACAAAACAATTCCATGCCTGAACGGTAATAAGCCCCTCTTGGAATTCTGCGTCAAGTACCTGATCAAAATCTTGTCAATGTACGATGACTAAGACAAGGCCAACCTCTTGTTGTTACGATCCCGAATGATCTAGATCTCTATAATATATTACGCCTCTCCCAAATATTTCATTTGGAATTGGGCGGCTAGCCACTTTTAATATCAGTCAAAAAACTTACATCATTCCCAATGAGTAGGATATCATCCACATACAGTACCAGGAGAGCTACTGAGCTGTTGATGATTTTCTTGTAAACACAAGGCTCATCAACATTTTGATCAAAGTCAAACAATTTGATCGCACTATTAAATCTAATGTTCCACGATCTAGATGCTTGTTTCAACCCATAAGTGGACCTATTAAGCTTGCAAACTTTTTACTCTTGATTTGGAACAATGAGTCCCTCTGGTTGAGCCATGTAGATGGTCTCCTCAAGATTACCATTCAGAAAGGCAGTCTTGACATCCATTTTCCATACCTCATAATCATAAAATGTGGCTATGGACAGAAGTATCTTGATAGACTTCAACATGACAACAGGTGAGAAAGTTTCCTCACAATCCACTCCCTCGACCTAGGTATAACCATTTGCCACGAGTCTAGCCTTAAAGGTATGCGCCTTCCATCTACACCTCATTTTCTCTTGTAGATCAACTTACACCCTATAGAGTTTGCCCCATCAGGCTGATTCACAAGTTCTCAGATAGAATTGAAGTACATAGACTCCATTTCCTGATTCATGGCTTTAATCCACCCATCTTTGTCAACATCCTCCATTGCTTGTTTATAAGACAATGGATCCTCAACTCCATCATCAGACATGATCTTTTTGGGCTTCAGTCAAACCCATGTAGCGTTCCAATGGGTTCGCAACCCTTCCACTACGTCGAGGCAGTGTCAACTCTTAAGATGGTTGACTAGTTAAACCGACATCAACAACTCTTGTTGATCTATCAGTCTGTTCAACGACTCTTGTTGAACTCTCAGCAGTCTCCCTAGAAATCTCATGTAAAACAAGCTTACTTTGTGGTTTATGATTCCTGATGTGGTCTTCTTTCAAGAAGATAGCATTTGTTGACATAAACACTTTATTCTCACTCGGATCATAGAAGTATCCACCCTTTGTTTCTTTAGGGTAACCTACAAAAAGGTAACCTTTCGAACGCAGTTCCAACTTTTTAGGGTTAGTTACAAGCACAGGGGCCGGACATCCCCAAATCCTGAAGTGGCATAAACTACCTTTACGGCCTGTCTACGGCTCAAAAGGTGTTTCAGAAACACTCTTCGAGGGAACGTTGTTCAAAATATAACATGCAGTCTCCACTGCAAATCCCTAAAACGAGTTTGGAAAATGAAGATAACTCATCATAGACCGAACCATGTCCAACAAGATTCTGTTTCTCCTTTTTGATACACTATTCTATTGAGGTGTACCTGGGGTCGAAAGTTGGGATGCGATTCCATGTTCTATCACATAGTTCTGGAATTTGAGGTCCATATACTCTCCACCACGATCAGATCGTAGTGTTTTTATCTTTTTACCTAACAAGTTTTCAATTTCAACCTTATACTCCTTGAACTTTTCAAGAGCGTCAAACTTATGTTGCATTAGGTATAAATACTCATATCTTGAATAATCATCTATGAAAGAGATGAAATATTCATACCCACCTCGAGCTCTAACACTCATTGGACCACAGAGGTCTGAATGTATAATCTTGGCTCTATAATCTTTTCCAGTAAAAGGTCATTTGGTCATCTTGCCTTCAAGGCATGATTTACATACCGACAAGAAGTTTTCTTCTAAACCTTTTAGAAGTCCACATTTCACCAACTTCTCAATCCTATTGAGGTTGATGTGACCTAACCATAGATGCCAAAGATGGGCGTTTTCCTTAGGAGAAGCCTTTCGTCTTTTTACAGTTGTCGCTATTTTGAACATTTCAGTATTAAGCAAGGCTTTTATGACTAACAACCTTAGTACATACAAGTTAATTTTCCATTGAACCAAAATCAATATCCATACCATTCTTGAAAATAAACACTTTACTTTCAGAAAAAGAGACGGTTTAGACTTGTTCAATCAGACAAGAAACTGAGATTAAGTTCCTTTTAATATGATAAACTACAAAAACATTATCCAGTAACAGATAACGTTTCTTGTCCAAAAATAACTTCAGCCGGCCTACAACAACAACTAACCTCACCAGTACGGACTCAAAGAGTCAACTCTCCATTTTCAACGTTTTCCAGGAACTAAATCCTTGGTAAGAAGAACTCACATGATTAGTAGCACCTGAATCAAGTATTCAGGTAGAATCATCATTCTTTACCAAACACGTCTCCAAGACAAATAAATCACATTTACTATCTTTAGACTTCTTCCTCTTCTGGAGAGTAGTGGGATCAGTATCAGAACCTAAATAAGCTCCAAGTTACATTTCAGAGAACAATTCTCGTCGATGAACTTCAACAGAGTCAACAACATTTGCTTTCTCTTTTAGCCCTTTGACATTCAAGAAATACTAGAGATTATCTTTGGAACTGACACTACTGGTTTCTTTATCAATTATTGGGGATGATGCCTTAAATTCTCGTGTCCTGTAGTTTGTAAACACAGTTTTGAACAAACGCTTGTGATGTATAATATATGATATTTTTTTCACTTCTTGTCTTTGAACATTGGATGTTTTATTTACTTTACCACAAACCAATAAACTAAAATCCCCAGTTGTCATTATGTAACTTAAGCATGTATGTGGAGACATACAAGTGGATCATGTCTTAAGTGATAACCAAAATAGTTTGTAATATATGGATATAGGAGAGAAACCTTATCCTGGTAATGCTACGGATGCGACCCGCTTTGTAGAGTAGTTACAAATGTTGTGACTTGCTACAGATGGTCAGATCCTGATCATTCATGTGGGGACATACGAGCGGGGGCGTTCTATACAAATAGTTTGTATAAGACCTGACCACAAAGTGTTAACATCTCGTTATATAACGCCATTCATGACAAAGATTTCATTTCACTAGGATAAGTATAGGTATCCTGAGTGAGTTGGGAACTCTTGCCTTTGAGGGCAGTCCTTTGATTTACATGGGTACAAGTAGCCTGATCGTCGACTCAAACCTACCACTTTGGGGATTCGTCTGATTTGGGAGCTGGAAACTCAGTTACACAAGAGGAAATTCACTCCTTCCCCGAAACATGGGTAAGTATGATTTTGGAGCTTGAACGATGTGGTGCCACACACCTTCTTATGGCCCGAGAGATGTCCACACATAGTAGGACTATGTTGTATTGTTCATTAGAAGGATCAGTGGTACTTAAAGAGTTAGATGTAACTACAGGGGTAAAACGGTAAATTGGTCCAACTGTACTTACGAGCATTTGTGAAGGGTTATCGTATTGTTGATTGGTTATATCCGATGGACACAGAAATATATCTGTGGTAAGAAGAGTTCAGCTGTCGGTCTTTAGTGGAATGCCTGGCAGTTAATAGATGGTGGATTTCGTGGTTAAAGAGTATAGTCAGCTCTTCACGTACCGTTGGAGCTTCGAGCCATAGGTCCATAAGGTCCCCTTGGTAGCTCAATGGATTCAAGTAGAGAATCAGCTTTTGGGTCAGTTTGAAATGTTCAAATTGACAAGAGGGAGTTCAATTATATATGATATGATTAAACTGGTTAATTATATATGATATGATTGGCTTTATGTATGAGATACATTATTTGAGGAAAATGGATATAAATATGATTCATATCTAGTGGAGGAGAAAACATTATGGTTTATATGTGATATTAAACTATAGGTTAATGAATATAATATAATTATATTTATGATTTTAATTGGACAATTATAGGATAATTGTGCCCCCCGTTTTCTCCATAACCGTGTGATAGTGGGAAGTTTCAATCAGTTTTCGTAACTGAAGAATAAAATGAAAATCGTTTTCATTTTGCAAAAGATCACGTAATTTGCTCAAGCAAAGTGTATACTACCTATCGCTTAGCTAACTGAGAGACTATACGATCGCTCAAAGTTGCTTCACGATCGTATACACGCGCGTCTCTTTTAATCGATCGCCTATGTAATTCTAAACGATCGTCTAACGCCGAGCGTTTACTAAACGATCATTTATACGATCGTAGCCTATTTACTACACGATCGTGTACATTCTTCTAAACGATCAAGCATTGTCTATACGATAAACCCTTCCCTTCTCCCATTTGCTTGGTCATTGTATACGATCTTCATATCCTCCTCACCTCTACCAAATTCCAACAGAGTCCACTCTTTGGATTCTCACACCGAGAATACTGAGGGTTCCAAGTGGTGGTGTCATTCCCATTTGTTTTTTTTCGTGTGGAGGTTGTTCGTGAGTAGACGACCGGTGGCGTTGGTGAACGATTGCTTGGACGTTCTAGCAAGAGCGAGAGCAGTCCCTTTGAGAGAACGAGATTTGCTATGGAGAAAGGTTCTTCAACTGATGAGTTTTCATGTTCTCTTATTATTTAATTTCAAAGCATGCCGGTAATTTTTAGTATGATGCATATATTGTCTGTTAGATTGTAAATGTTGAAATTCTGTCACAATGTATTTGGAACGATCCGCTTCCGCTCAGAAATACTCTTGTATAAGAGTTCCTTAAATTGGTATCAGAGTCAGGTTCTGATATTCCAAATTCATTGATGCAAAGAATTGCATTTACTTTCTCGGTAGGTGAAGCATGTCTTCTCCCTGTTTAAGCATTAAATCGTTTGTGGATGTGTGGGATTAATGGAGTTTCTGGGATTAAGCCTCTGGATTGTTTAAATTCTTTTATATTTGAAGTTAATTGTAAGGGCCCCTATGTTTTGGGATTATTAAATGCTATCGAGTCTGTAATTTCAAAGTTGTTTGGGTCCGAGTCGTTCGTGAAGAAGCTTCGTAGCAAGGGTTGCTGTTCTTCGAGGATGAAGACGACCAAGGGGTCGTGTAAACAATGGGGTAGACGATCGTTGAGTATCGAATACTTGGGAGCTGGTTTACGCACGCGCACTAGACGATCGTGTAGCTCAACAAGCTTTATCGCTTAGTTACTGACCATACGATCGCGGAGTAAATCGTTTACCTATCGCGTGTTAAGTGATCATCTAGACGATCGAGCTTCACAACTTCGTTGTTATCTAAACGATTGTTTAACATCCGCATGTTTTTGTCTTGTGCACTAAACGATCGTATACTTGGCCACGTTTAGGGAGCTTCATCTGGCGGTTCAAGACCCGGTTTTCCTGTGAACCAGTTTGCTCGATGGAAAAATGTAATAAATAGGGTTTTTCTTTCCATTTTTGAGGCGGTTCATCCCGGTCCATTAATTCTTTGTGAATGTACATAGGATGTATCTTTTAATTTATATGTCATATGGTATGCCATATAGAGAAATCCCACTTTAGGTTATGCATTGGTCATGCACCATCTCTTTATTATAAGTGTTATAATTTAGATTTAACTTACTTAAGAGCATGCTCATGCATCATATAATATAAGAGTTATATTTATGCATACATAAATCATTGACATGCATCATCGTTATATTATAAGTGTTACAGTATAAGGGTGTATGAAGCATGTGTACTTGGTTCCTTACTTGTATATATAAGTTATGTATAGTAATTAACGGACATTGTATGAAGCATGACACATATGTTATACTTATAAAAGTTATAAATACCTCGTTGTGTGGCAATGTATGGTTTTAGTTGTTTCTTTTATAAAGGTTATATGGAAATTATAACTAAAATCAATAAGAAAGACATACATGCCAACTTAGGTTTACATCATTGTTTTAAAAATGATTTAAAACTTGGATGAGATTGACCTAAGATCGCGGTTCTAATATGATTAGCAACCTTAGGCTTTAATATTTTAATCAGTTTAATATGATTAAACTGACTAATAAAATGTTAAAGTGTAGCAAACGGAATAACCTATATATACAAGGGTTTTTAAGGTGACGGAAACGGAATAACCCTACTTGGGAACCTACTTAGAAAGGTGAATTAGATAAATTTGATGCATGCATGCAAGGTTAAGGACAATCCATTAAAGAGTTTAATGTGACTACTTGAACTTGTTTATTTCAAAGACAAAAGTTGTTTCTGAGCAGATTAAAATGACTTAGACTAAAATCAAGAGCTGGATTGTCTAGGTTAATGAATCCCTAAGTAGAGCATTCAGTGGGAGGTACTTGGGGCATCTGATGCTTTATTTAAATCTTTCGCGTTTCTTCCTTATTGTCCACACCATGAGATTTATCCTTGACCTCGTGGCACATTGGGAGTGTCCCCCTAAAGGATGGTGTTTGGGTAGATCAATATCAAGGTGGATGGAGAGAATGTTTATAGTAAGTGGGAGCGGGAAGTGCGACAACATATCCCACAGACTCTCTCGTTAGATTGAATAAAGTATCTGCGCATCGCCTCGAGGCACCCTGGGAGTGTCCTATTTTAGAATGGTAGTTTTGCGCGTTTCTTTATTTGATCTTCTGTATAGGATAAGGTTACTTAGTCTCTTGTCCTAATCTGCTTATTCCCTATGGTGGGCGCATTAGGGCGGGACTCTAGGGTCGAAAACGAAGGGTTACACTTACGTGGAATCGTTAAGGGTTAACAGTTCTGGATCGAACAAATGGTAGCTATTAGGTTCAGTTCCAAGAGTTTATTCTGCCTAATGGTTGAGAATGTCTCATCCCAGTTAAGGGACATCTGATCACCCCACCGGTGACTTTTGTCCTGCGTCACTGGGGCATCATTGCAAAATAGAAGTTTATTTCACTTAGGGTACTTGGTAACTATTTTGCTAAAACTAATTTGTGTTAAAATATGGTTTAGCAAAAGACTTGTAAAAGTTTGTTTGTTTTTCAGCAACGGTTTTAAAATAGCTACAGCCACAATTGCTTTGCTGAGCGCTAAAAGATTAATTGGCGACGATTACGCTAGTTGGAAATATATGCTCACGAAAATACTGGTCATCGAGGATCTTATGTTCATTCTTATGGAGAAGCTTCCTTCTATTCCAACTCCAAATGCCGCTCAAAATGTTTGGGAGGCATACGAACGTTGGACACGGGCGAACGAGAAGGCCGGAGCCTATATCTTGGCTAGTCTTAGTGATGTGTTGGCCAAGAAGCATGAGCCCATGGTCTCGGTGCATCAGATTATGGAGTCCCTGCAGGGGATGTTCGGACAATCGTCTGGACAGCTCAGGCATGAGGCTCTGAAAAACATATTCAACTCCAAAATGGAGGAAGGCACCTCTGTTAGTGAACATGTGCTTAATATGATGGTCCACTTTAACGTGGCAGAGATGAATGGGTCGAGAATCGATGAAGGCAGTCAGGTTAGCATAATCCTGCATTCATTGCCGGAAAGCTTCCTCCACTTTTTTAGCAATGTGATTCTTAACAAAGTGGAATATACCCTTACAACTCTCCTCAACGAGTTGCAGACATTTCAATCCTTGCTGAAAAGTAAGGAGAAGAGAGGACGTGAGGCAAATGTTTCTTCGTCTTCAAATATGTTCCATTGAGGTTTGACCTCAGGGACGAAGTCTGCACCTTCTACTTCTAACACTGCAAAGTGGAAGAAGAAGAAGGGTGGTAATGGAAAAGGGAAGACATCTGCTAACCAACTACCTATCGTCCAACAGAATAGACGTCTGATGCCGGTTGACAAAGGAAAGTGTTTCCACTGCAACCAAGACAGACACTGGAAGAAGAATTGTCCTCGTTATCTGAAGGAGAAGAAGGCGACCAAAGCGAACAAAGGTAAATATGATTTACTAATGTTAGAAACTTGTTTAGTGGAGAATGATGATTCTTCCTGGATTATTGATTCGGGCGCCACTAATCATGTTTATTCTTCTTTTTAGGGGATTAGATCCTGGCGGCAGCTGGAGGCTAGTGAGGTGACGATGCGAGTAGGCACCGGGCACGTCGTCTCAGCTGTGGCAGTGAGAGGAGTCCAGTTAACTTTATAGAATAGATTTCTATTTCTAAAAGATGTATTTGTAGTTCCTGAGTTGAAAAAGAACTTAATTTCTATAAAGTACTTGCTACAATGTAAATATACTCTTAATTTTGATGTGGATAAAGTGTTTATTCATAAAGATGGAGTAGAAATTTGTACAGCAAAATTGGAAAATAACTTGTATTTGCTAAGATCGTTAGCCTTAAGTTCCCTCCATAACATGGAGATGTTTAAAACTACTGTAACTCAATCTAAACGTCAATGTGTTTCTCCAAAAGAAAATGTCCAATTTTGGCACTTTCGATTACGGCACATCAATCTCAATAAGATTCAGAGATTGGTGAAGAATGACCTTCTTGAAGGAATTCTTAAACAAGAGTATCCATGACAGGGTTCGGATCTTTCCTATTTCATTGTGACCAAATTACCACACACACATTCTAACAAATAGGTATGCATTTTAACACTAATTAAAGGTATACTTTGACAAATAAAATATAACAGATTAAGTAAACGTACCAGTTGAAGGCTATCTTCACTTGAACTCAATCCAGTGAAAGCGACACCTCTACGGTCCAAATCGCTCAACAATCAGTCTCCTAACAGCACCACGATCGTTGTCACGAACGACAGCGCACGAACAAGCAGCAACCGAGGATGACACCACCACACGAAGCCCTTGATATTCTTAGAGTGAGAATCCAAAGAGTGGACTTTGATGGAATTGGTAGAGGAAGGAGGAGAGGACGATCGTGTAGAACGAACAAACAAGTGGGAAATAGTAGGTGACTATCGTATAGTCGGGTGCTTGTCGCTTAGAGAAAGGTATACGATCGTGTAGGTTTTACTAATTGATCTTCTAGTAAATATTAAGTGATCGTTTAGGAAAGATCGGCGTGCTAAGAGATCTTTTAGAGAAGGTGAACGATCGTTTAGAAATCACGTGCGATCGTTTAGTGCACGGGTCTGCGATCGTTTAGGCGATGGGCGCTATCGTATAGACTCTTAATTCAGCGATCGTGAAGTTTCCACACCGTGAGCAAATTTTTCGAACTCTTTACAAAATGAAAACAATTTTCATTTTATTCTTCAGTTACAATAACCGAAATCAATCTTCCCACTTTCGCAAGATTTAAGAGAAATTCCTGGCCAATCATCTCATAATCGTCTATTTAAATAAATAATGAATATAATCATATTATATTCTTAACCTATAGTTTGATATCATATATCTAATTTCCTCCAAAATAATGTATTTCATACATTTAGTCAATTATATCATATATAATTAACCAGTTCAGTTATATCATATCTAATCGAACTCCCTCTTGTCAATTTTAACATTTCAAACTGACCCAAAAATTGATTCTTGACTTTATCCAAGCTACCAGGGACCTTATGGACCTGTGGTTCGAAGCTCCAATGGTACGTGAATAGCTGACTAAACTCTTTAGCCACGAGATCCACCATCCGTTAACTGCCAGACATTCCACTAAAGACCAACAGCTGAACTCTTCTTACCACAGATATATTTTTGTGCCTATCAGATAAAACCAATAATGAGTACGATGACCCTTCACAGATGTTCGTATGTACAGCTGGGCCATTTATCGTTTTGCCCCTATAGTTAATTCTCACTTCTTAAGTACCACTGATTCCTCTAATGAACAATACAACATAGACCAACTATCTGTGAACACCTCTCGGGTAAAAAGAAGGTGTGTGGAGCCACATCGTTCAAGTCCTGAAATCAGCCCTTAAGGGAGCTATCTATCTACTTGCTCCTGCTTCGGGGAAGAAGTGAATTTCATCTTGTGTAGCTGAGTTCCCAGCTCCCAAATCAGACGACTTCCCAAAGTGGTAGGTTTGAGTCGGCGACCTGGCCACTTGCACCTATGAAAATCAAAGGACCGCCCTCAATGATAGGAGTTCCTAACTCACTCAAGATTGAGGTCATGTTACCTATAGTCATCTTAGTGAAGTAAAATCTTTGTCATGAATGGTGTTATATAACAAGACATTAACACTTCGTGGTCTGGTCTTATACAAACTCTTTTTATAGGATGCCCTCGCTCGTCTGTCCCCTACATGAATGATCAGAATCAGACTATCTGTGACAAGTCACAACACTTGTGACCATTCCACAAAGCGGGCCGCATCCGTAGTGTTATTAGGATAAGGTTTCTCTCCTATATCCATATACTACAGACCATTTTGGTTATCACTTAAGATATGATCCACTTATATGTCACCACATACATGCTTAAGTTATATACAGATAACCAGGGATTTTAGGTTTATTGGTTTGTGGTAAAGCAAATAAAACAAATGACTGAGCAAAATAAAAAAGTGAAGTAAAATATCATATATTATACATCACAAGCATTCGTACAAACTGTAGGACATGAGACTTTAGGGCATCAACCCCAACACTTCTAAGTGAGTTAGAAGAAAATTCTTTACCGGTGTGCAAATCTTGCCTTGAGGGTAAGATGACTAAAAGACCTTTTTACTGGAAAAGGTTATCGAGCCAAAGAGCCTCTAGAGTTAGTACATTCTGACCTTTGTGGTCCTATGAATGTGCGAGCTAGGGGAGGCTATGAGTATTTCATTAGTTCTATTCATAATTACTTTAGGTATGGGTATGTTTATCTAATGCAACAAAAGCCTGAATCCTTTGAAAAGTTCAAAGAGTTCAAGGCTGAAGTTGAAAATACATTGGATAGACTGATTAAGACACTTCGATTGGATTGAGGTAGAGAGTTTTTGGATTCAGGGTTCTAGGACTATTTGATAGAACATGAAATCGTTTCCCAAATCTTAGCGCTGAGTACACCTCAGCAGAATGGTGTAGCATAGAGGAGAAACAGAACCTTGTTGGACATAGTTTGTTTTATGATGAGTTACGCTTCCTTACTGGACTCGTTTTCGGGGTTTTGCAGTGGAGACTGCGGTATACATCTCAATGGTGTTCCTTTCAAGAGTGTTGCAAGAAAACCTCTGGAGGTGTGGAATGGGCATAAAGCTTGTTTACGTCACTTTCGCCTATGGGGTTGCTTAGCACATGTGCTTGAGGCTAATCCCAAGAAGTTGGAACCACAGTCGAGGTTGTGCCTCTTTGTAGGCTACCTCAAAAGTACACGAGGGGGTTACTTTTATGATCCATTGAAAAATAGGGTGTTTGTTTTTACAAACGCTACTTTCCTGGAGGAGGATCATATTAGGGAGCACAGTCCACGTAGTAAAGTCATGTTACGTGAGCTTTCCAACAAAACTACTGAAACTTTAACAACAGTTGTTGAAGGGTCTGCTTTGTCAACAAGAGTTGTTGATGATAGTTCATCTAGTAGGTCGGTTCCACCTCAAGATTTGAGGGAACCTCGATGTAGTGGGAGGGTTATGAACCCGCCCGTTCGCTATTTAGGTTTCACGAAAATCTTGACTATGGTAGCTGATGGAGACGTTGAGGATCCGTTGTCTTATCAGAAGGCACTTGAAGATGTTGACCGGGATGAATGGGTCAAAGCCATGGATCTCGAGATGGAGTCGATGTACATCAACTTAGTATGGGATCTTGTAGATCAGCCTGATGGGGTAAGACCTATAGGTTGCAAATTGATCTACAAGAGGAAAAAGGGTGCCGATGGGAAGGTGCAAACTTTCAAGGCTCGACTTGTGGTAAAGAGTTATACCTAGGTGGAGGGAGTCGACTATAAGGAGACTTTCTCGCCTGTTGTCATATTGAAGTCGATTTATATCCTCCTATCCATTTTCAATTATTATGATTATGAGATTTGGCAATTAGATGTCAAGATGACCTTTATGAATGACAATCTTGAGGAGACAATTTACATGGTACAGCCCGAAGGATTCATTACCCAATGTCAAGAGCAAAAAGTTTGCAAACTGAATCAGTCCATTTATGGGCTGAAACAGGCGTCTCGATCTTGGAACATTCGGTTTGATTCTGTGATTAAATCGTACGACTTTGACCAAAACGTTGATGAGTCTTGTGTCTACAAGAAGATCGTCAACGAATCAGTAGTTTTCTTAGTGTTGTATGTAGATGACATCCTACTCATTGGGAATGATTTAGGTCTACTGACTGCAGTTAAAACTGGCTAGCGACCTAATTCCAAATGAAAGATTTGGGAGAGGCTCAGTTTGTTCTGGGTATACAGATCTTTGGGGATCATTGAAACAAAGTGCTAGCGCTGTCTCAGGCATCGTACATTCACAAGATGTTGCTCAAGTACTCGATGTAGGAATCCAAAAAGGCCTACTGCCGTTCAGGCATGGAGTCACTTTGTCTAAGGACATGTGTCCTAAGATGCCTTAAGAGGTTGAGGAGATGAGACGGATCCCGTATGCATCTACCATTAGCAGTTTGATGTATGCGATGCTCTGTACTAGGCCAGACATCTGCTATGCTGTAGGAATAGTCAGTAGGTATCAGTCTAACCCAGGCCAGGGTCACTGGATCGCAATTAAGAAGATCCTCAATTATCTTTGGAGAACGAGGGACTACATGCTCGTGTATGGATCTAGGGATTTAATCTTTACTGGGTACACAGATTCTGACTTTCAAACTGATAAGGACTCTCGAAAGTCCACTTCAGGGTTAGTTTTTACTCTTAACAGAGGAGCAGTAGTGTGACGAAGCACTAAGCAGGGGTGCATTGCCGACTCCACGATGGAGGCCGAGTACATAGTGGCTTGTTAAGCTGCTAAGGAGGCCGTTTGGCTCAAAAAGTTCCTAACAGAGCTGGAAGTTGTTCCAGACATGTTTAGGCCCATCACCCTCTATTGTGACAATAGTGGTGCTGTGGCGAACTCCAAGGAGCCCAGGATTCACACGCGTGATAAACACATAGAGCGAAAGTATCATCTGATCTGCGAGATAGTGCATCGAGGGGACAGAATAGTCAGGAAGATCACTTCGGAGCACAACGTTGCTGACACGTTTACGAAGGCTCTCATGGCTACAATATTTGAGGGTCACCTTCAGAGCATGGGTCTACGGGACCACCCACGGCTGGACTAGGGCAAGTGGGACATATTTATGTACTGCGCCTTAGTGCCCTAGTTTATTGTTTTGTACTAGTTATATGTACACCCCATTCGCTTTAGGATAAGTAGGAGATTGTTGAAGATGATGCCCTAAGCTCTCGTGTCATGTAGTTTGTAAACACAGTTTTGAACAAACGCTTGTGATGTATAATATATGATATTTTCTTCACTTCTTGTCTTTGAACATTGGATGTTTTATTTGCTTTACCAGAAACCAATAAACTAAAATCCCTGATTGTCATTATGTAGCTTAAGCATGTATGTGGAGACATACAAGTGGTTCATGTCTTAAGTGATAATAAAAATGATTTGTAGTATATGGATATAAGAGGGAAACCTTAGCCTGGTAACGTACGGATGCGGCTCGCTTTGTAGAATAGTTACAAGTGTTGTGACTTGCTACAGATGATCAGATCCTAATCATTCATGTGAGGACATGCGAACGAGGGTGTCCTAAACAAAGAGTTTGTATAAGACTTGACCACAAAGTGTTAACGTCTCGTTATATAACGTCGTTCATGACAGAGACTTCACTTCACTAGGATGACCAAACATGACGTCAATCCTGAGTGAGTTGGGAACTCCTACATTTGAGGGCGGTCCTTTGATTTGCATAGGTGCAAATGACCTGATCGCCGACTCAAACTTACCACTTTGAGGATTCGTTTGATTTTGGAGCTGGGAACTCAGCTAAGATGAAATTCACTCATTCCTCGAAATAAGGGTAAGTAGATAGATTGCTCCCTTAAAGGCTGATCTCGAGTCTTGAACAATGTGGCACTACACACATTCTCATGGCTCAAGAGATGTCCACACATAGTAGGACTAAGTTATATTGTTCATTAGGGGGATCAGTGGTACTTAAGAAGTTAGATGTAACTACAGGGGCAAAACGATAAATTGGTCCAGCTGTAGTTACGAGCATCTGTAAAGGGTTATCGTACTGTTGATTGGTTATATCCGATGGACATAAAAATATATCTGTGGTAAGAAGAGTTTAGCTGTCGATCTTTAGTGGAATGCCTGACAGTTAACGGATAGTGGATCTCGTGGCTAAAGAGTTTAGTCAGCTATTCACGTACCATTGGAGCTTCGAGCCATAGGTTCATAAGGTCCCCTTGGTAGCTCAATGGATTAAAGTTGAGAATCAACTTTTGGGTCAGTTTGAAATATTCAAATTGACAAGAGAGAGTTTGATTATATATGATATGATTGAACTATTTAATTATATATGATATGATTGACTTTATGTATGAAATACATTAATTGGAAAGGATATAAATATGATTTATATCTAGTGGAGGAGAGAACACTATGGTTTATATGTGATATTAAACTATAGGTTAATGAATATAATATGATTATATTTATTATTTTAATTGGACAATTATAGGATAATTGTTCCCGCCGTTTTCTCTGTAACCATGTGTCACACCTCCACCCAGATCACCCTTTTATTCTAGAAGAGGATATGATCATGGTAGTTACTAGCCCTACTGCCAACACCCACAGCTCAAGCCTTTTAATCTAAATACTACCTGTTTAAAACATTAGTAATATACGTACACAGCAAACCTCCCTTAAGGTTCTACAAAAATTACATAAATACATGCATACAGTCATGACATATCATTTACAGAAAATTATTCACAGATGGCCTAAACATTCCTAAAGAATCCCTAGTTCCTCTTAAAACATGTGTACATAAACAGATCATCAACCTAAGTCTTCTTAATAGGCCGAGTCTTTCAGTGGCAAGCAGCAGCAGCATCAACCCTGAGGAAACTGACCGCTACTTAAAATGGGAAAACACAGAAATTCTGTGAGCTAAAAGCCCAATGAGCGACTATAGAATCGTATAACATCAAGCATTCCATCACTATAAACATATAAATATACTAATGAGTAACTCAAGCAATTGTCTCTAAATGTAGCTTTAAACTATTCTTAGACATCATTAAACATTATTATTCCCTAGTTGAGAATGAGCCTAACCGCTCTAGCTCCCAACGTTTATTACCGACCAAGGGACCCATACTTCGGCCTCTCATTCATAACTGCCTACGTGCACGCGGCCATGCTAAGTACCGTCATATCTTAAGTACTTCTGCTCAAATACCTTCTCAAACTTGTCCTTCAGTATCAAGCTATTAAGATACCTTCTCAAATGTCCTTCGGTATCAAGTTGGTCAGGTAACTTCTAAAATGTCCTTCGGTACCAAGTTTGTCAGATACCTTCTCAGATGTCCTTCGGTATCAAGTTGGCAGGTACCTTCTCAAATGTCCTTTGGTACCAAGTTGGTCAGATACCTTCTTAAATGTCCTTCAGTATCAAGTTGGTCAGATACCTTCTCAAATATCCTTCGGTATCAGGGTATTTTGTAACATCAAATTAAGTTCCATTGCCTATCATTTACACAAGAACTCATTCTCTCATAGCCTTCCCCTAGGAATCATATTATAAAATTAGAAACTTAACTTTTGTAGTGACTACATGACATACCTTGGCCTATTTTACAAGCCGGGAAACATGCGTTAAGTTATTCTCCAATCATTTGTTATTTGGGGGAGTATAAGTTCATCATTAATGTCACTCTAACTTACTTGATCTTATATACATAAGTATTGGAGACATTAATTCACTTAGTCACTCATTGCTCTTCAGAGCTCTTAACGGTTTATACGACTCTCCTAGCTCTTCTTGGCCTAAAAGGACATAATTCCCAGTTATACTACTTAGAATTCTTAGTAAAATACCTCAAACAATTCATTTACTAAAGGAACTTTCATCAATAAAGACAACTCTACTGGCAAGATCCCCATAAGCGAGATCCTTGCTAGCAAGATCAGCGAGATCAAGCTTTTCTTGGAAAATTTTCATCCTAGCGATACTCGGCCCAATTTCTAGTGAGATTTCCTTCTAGAGCGAGATCCTTATCATAAAATCACCGAGATTTCCTTTATAAGCGAGATCCTCATTCCCATATCTCGCTATAACTCCCCACAGTGAACTGTTTGTTTGTTCTTCCCAAATAGCTGTCTGCTTATGCACCGATTCCCTGTTATAACTTCAAAAATTCATAACTCAAAATATGGAACTCTTTTCAAGATACTTTCTTTTATAAAATTGTTTAGAATTGAGCCAACTTTCTTACCTTAAAATTTCAGCCAAGCATTCCTTATAGTTTGGCCTAGAACTTCTAATCTTCACCTCAGGCCTTGACTAACCCGAGATTCTGCCTCTTTTGAACTCTCTTCACTTCTTGTTCTTCTCCTCTTGCAATCTTTCTCCGACAAGACAACCTCGCAAACTAGTTTCTTTCAGTTTTCGAATGGCACTAATTTTACTAAATTTAATCATGTCAATTGTCATAATCATGCTTTTGAAATTCCTCTTCCAGAAACTTCCCGCCGCCTCCCGAGTTCAAGGGTTAACCACCACGTCATCCCTCATTTAATATGTTTTTCCTTCCCTTCCATCATAATTCCTATAAATAAACATGAATTTCTACTTTAATAAATATGTAATATAACATTCCTTTGGCTAACATTCTTATCTAGAAAACCTAGAGTTTGGGGTTTACACCGTGTGATAGTGGGAAGTTTCAATCAGTTTTCGTAACTGAAGAATAAAATGAAAATCGTTTTCATTTTGCAATAGATCATGTAATTCGCTCAAGCAAAGTGTATGCTGCCTATCACTTAGCTAACTGAGAGACTATACGATAGCTCAAAGTTGCTTCACGATCGTATACATGCGCGCCTCTTCTAAACGATCGTATGCACGCACGCCTCTTCTAAACGATCGCCTATGTTTTTCTAAACGATCGTTTAGCGTCGAGCATTTACTAACGATTGTCTATACGATCGCAGCCTATTTACTACACGATCATGTACATTATTCTAAACGATCAAGCATTGTCTATATGATAGACCCTGCCCTTCTCCCATTTGCTTGGTCGTTGTATACGGTCTTCATATCCTCCTCGCCTCTACCAAATTACAACGGAGCCCACTCTTTGGATTCTCACACCGAGTCTTTGGATTCTCAGACTGAGAATACTAAGGGTTCCAAGTGGTTGTGTCATCCCCATTTATTCTGTTTATGTGGAGGCCGTTCGTGAGTAGACGACCGATAGTGTTGGTGAACGATTACTTGGACGTTCCAGCGAGAGCGAGAACAGTCCTTTGAAGAGAAAGAGATTTGCTATGGAGAAAGGTTCTTCAACTGATGAGTTTTCTTGTTATCTTATTATTTAATTTCAAAGTATGCCAATAATTTGTAGTATGATGCATATCTTGTCTGTTAGATTGTAAATGTGGAAATTTCGTCACAATGTATTTGGAACGATTCACTTCCGTTCAGAGGTACTCTTGTATAAGAGTTCCTTCAATCCATCCCTTTGTGCTAAAAAAGTGAGAACTGACGTTTAAACAATTCTTTCAACGAGTCCATGATCTTACGTGCAACGACCATGTTCTCAACCCTTTTGGCCAATGCATCAGATATGCTAGCCAAAATGTGAATTCGGGCCAACTACTTACCCTTCATCCACACCTCAAATGCATTACGAACATTTTGTAGTGCATCAAGGGTGGGGACTTGAGGACACTCCTCAACCATGAAAAACTCGAGGTCGTTTACCATAAAACATGTCTTAAGAGACTCTTTCCAATGTATGTAATCGGTCAAATTAAAAGAGGCAACTAACGGAAAATCATACCTGTTGCTGAAAAAACAAACACATTAATCTACATTAAATTTTACCAAATACTCTTAAAAAAAATCCAATATGGTTTAGCAAAACTAAAATGAACCTCGTATGACATCTAATTTCACAATGACGCTTCAGTGGTTTAGGACAAAAGCCACTGAAGGGTAGTCAATTTATCCCTCCTCTGAATTGACACTCTCAACCAGTCATTAATGCCAGAACAACTCTTGTTTCTATAACGACGAGCCATCATTGATTTGGTCAAGAAATCATTAACTTACTTAACAATTTCCCTTAAGTGCGACCCTTCATTTTAAATCCTAGAGTTCCGCCCCAACAGCCAATCCGAAGGGGAAAAATCAGATTTGGGCAAAAATTAAAGCAACCCTATCCATTTTTGGAGTTCACCTTGATATTGACCAACCACACAAAAACCATCTGAAGGGGGACGCTCCTAGGGTACCACGAGGCCGTGGAAGAAGATCTCACGGTGTAAACCAATGAAGGAGACTGCAAGACATATTGACACACATTCTTCACCCACTTACTATAAATACTCTTTCCGTCCACCTTCATATTGAC
The DNA here is from genome assembly GCF_027475165.1 of Benincasa hispida. NCBI lineage: Eukaryota > Viridiplantae > Streptophyta > Magnoliopsida > Cucurbitales > Cucurbitaceae > Benincasa > Benincasa hispida. The sequence continues at coordinate 50,791,544 of NC_143480.1, forward strand.
TTATGCAAACACCATCCGAATGGGGGATGCTTCTAGGGCACCACGAGGCCAAGCATAAATCTCACGGCGTGAACATTCAGGGAGAAACGTGAGTAGAATTGACATATCATATATATCTTTTCCTCCCATTGAGTATTTTATAACCTAAGGTTTAGTTTACTTAGAAAAAACACAGCTAAGGATTTTAACTAAGTGACTTTTTAGGTTTTCTCAAAAGTAACTCTTACTTTGGAAAGTCAAGCAACTTTTGATCATCATCCATTAAACTCTTTAAACGAAGTCTTTGATCAAATATTGCATGCTTGCAGCAAATCTATCTAATTCACCTTTCTAGGTAGGTTCTCAGATAGGGGTGTTCCATTTCTGTCAACTTATAGACCCCAGCCTAGCTAGAACTCGCCTTAGACAAAAGGTCGCTTATAAATAGATTTAATACAAATTTAACCTTTTATGGAAATCAATTTAATCCTATTAAACCGATTTAAAAGATTAACTTAGGTATCTAATCTCATTAGAACCATGAACTTAGGTTTATCTCAATCCAATTTTAAAACCCTTTTAAAACATAAGTTCACCTAACTTCGCATGCAACTTTTTCTTATCGATTTTAGTTCTAATTTCCATTATAACGCTTATAACCAGAAACAACCAAAACCATCCACAATGCAAAGCAACACATACAAGGCATTCATAACCCTTACAAATAAGCCTAAGTGTCATGTTCCATGCATTATTCATTCATTACTACTGGTGTATAACACTTATATAACAAAGCAATGAACCAAGCATTCACCCTTATACCATAACTCTTATAATATAAAGATGATGCATGAATATGTTTATTACATGCATAAATATAACTCTTATATTTCATGATGCATGAGCATACTTTCTTGTAATTTCATCATGCTAATAACTATATTATAACACTTATAATATATTATGCATGAATAAAATGCATAACCTAAGGTGGGTTTTAAATCTATATGTCATACACTATGGCATATAAACAAACATACATCTCATGTACATCAAATAAAAGTTGATGAATCGGTATAATTAGCCTCAAATCCTAAAAAAAACTAAGCTAACTATTACAAAAGGCAATGAGTCCCTGATTCAAACAGGCAAACCAGGTCTTGAACTGTCCAGGCAAAGAACTCGTCTCCTTGATCGTGTACCAACTCCTTGTGACCGCTTACACGATAGAGTAAACTCTTTACTCAATCATTTAGCAACGTCGTATGAGCATAAATGATCGACTAACAACGATCGTGTACCTTTGACTATGCGATGAAGCATGAAGGCCACGCGATCGTGCAGTACGCATCATGTAACACAAGCCTTTAAACGATCAAGTGAACGACAACGGTGCAGTGAAGCATAATCGTCTAAACGACCGTAGAGCAAGCGTGAGGTATTGTATACCGGGTGATCGTGTAGTCAGTGACTATGCGGTGAAGCATGTTGAACTACATGATCGTTTAGTGCGTGCACATTTTATTAAACGATGAGCATCAAATACTCTACGCGATCGTTTACCCCAAGCGTCCACACGATAGATTAAACACTTAGCTAAACGATCATTTAGTAAATACTACACGATCTCGAAGAACTTTTCTACACGATCGTTTAGTCAAATCTCAAAGATCTTTTACCTGGGCTACACGATACGACCAACCTTTGGTCTTCTTCCTTGATGAGAACTGCATCTCCATGGTTCGAAACTTTATCACGGATGACTCAAACAAAATTCAAACACTTTGAATACAGACTCAATTACTTGTTAATTATGCCCAAAAACGCAAGGGCCCTTACAAATTAACACTTTGTAAACTTAAAGAAAGCTTTAAACAGAGGCAACCATCCCATAAACATTCATCAACACATCCACAAACACATTTAGCTCTTAAACGCATTGCAGAAACCTTAAAACCCACCACGACTGTAAAAGAAATTCAATACAGAAATGGTATTTGGAATATCAAAACAACCTGGCTCTGATACCAATTGAAGCAAATCTAACACGGGGATTTCCACGAGCAACAGATGGGATTGTTCCAAATTCTATTCCAATTGAACACAAACAATTACAGTCTTAAAACGGAAACTAATAGGTCATGCATATACAGAAATTACAACATGCTTAAATAGAAATCAAGAGATAGAGTATGCGTACCTTTGAAGAACCATTCTTCAAGTATCCCTCAAACAGTTTACAATGCATCCACAGAAACACTCGAACGCAACGAACAGAAACACCAACAGCATGAACTACAAACACAACGATCGTCTGAATGCTCCTCGAACCCAATCGAGTCCAACTCGATTCACGAACAGAGTAAAGACACCACCACAAGTGTTATCTTGGTATTCTCGGTGTGAGAATCTAAGAGTTGTGGGCTCTGTATGATCTTGGCTTGAGGAAGGTAGGAGGTCTACGATTGAGTAGATGATCGAGTAAGTAGGAGATAAAATACTGTCTATGCATAGATGATGTACTCGATCGTTTAGTAAATGAAGCCTATCGCATAGACTTTGCTACTCAATCGTGTAGCAACGATCAGCTGACTAACTATCGTATAGTCAACTTTAAGCGATTGCTTAGCTGATCGTATAGTCTCTCAATGGCTATCACTTAATAAAACAATTTTACTTGACAACCCTTTTTTCGTGAATACTTTCCAAATGAAGTAACTACCAATTTTGGAAAACAATTTTCCTTTTATCTCACGATTACCATAAAACTTCTCATAACCTCCCACTCAATCGGTTATTAGAGAAAAAGAAATAATTATCATATAATTAACATATTATAGATAAATATGATAACCAACTTATCATATTATATTTATAACCTATAGTTTTAACATTTCATCATATGAAACATATAAACCATTGTTCTTTTTCTATTTTATGGTACTTAATGTAAATCATATTTACATTAGTTCCTCCAAATAATGTACCTAATACATCACACCAATTATATCACATATAATTGAATTTCCTCTTGTTAATTTGAACACTTCAAACTAACCCAAAATCTGATTCTCAACTTGAACCCATTGAGCTACCAAGGGGACCTTATGGACCTGTAGCTTGAAGCTCCAACGGTACGTGAATAACTGACTAAACTGTTTAGTCACGAGATCCACCATCCGTTAACTGTCGAGCACTCTACTACAGATATATTTATGTGTCTATATAACAAATCAACAGTGCGATAACCCTTCACAAATCGCTCGTAAGTACAGCTGGGTCAATTTACCGTTTTGCCCTTGAAGTTACATCTAACTTTTTAAGCACCACTGATTCCAAAGAGAGGGTGTGGCCATTATATTTAAGACCCAGAATCAACCCTTAAAGGAGAAATTTATCTACTTACCCCTGCTTCGGAGAAGGAGTGAATTTCGTCTCGCGTAACTGAGTTCCCAACTCCCTAATAAGACGAATCCTAAAAAAGGTAGGCTTGTTGAGTTGACAATCTGGCCACTCTCACCTATACTAATCAAAGGACCGCCCTTATAGGTAGGAGTTCCCAAAACACTTAGGATTAAGGTCATGTCACCTATAATCGTTTTAGTGAAATGTAAGTCTCAATTATAAACTTCGTTACATAAATAGACTAATCATCTCGTGATCTGGTCTTATACAAACTCTTTGTATAGGATACCCCTGCTCCCATGTCTCCACATGAATGGTCAGGATCAGACCATTTGTAGCACTTTACAACACTTGTAAATACCTACAAAGCGAGCTATATCCGTAGTGTCACCAGGATAAAGTATCCCTCCTTTATCCTTATACTACAGACCATTTAGGTTATTACTTAAGGCATGATTCACTTGTATGTCTCACATACATGTTTAAGTCTACATAAAATAACCACAGATCTTAGTTTATTGAATATGAGTAAATGCAAATAAAATAAGATTTATTTTATTAATAACAATGTGTACAAACTATTTACAAACTACGAAACTCCGGGAGAATTAGGACACCAATCCCAACTGAGACATAAAAATAATTTCATCAAGATGTTCGTTCAAAAAAACTGTCTTGACATCCATTTGTCATATTTCATAGTCATAATATGTGACAATGGATAGAAGTATTCTTATAAATTTTATCATGGCAAAAGGAGAAAAGGTTTCTTCATAATCAACCCCTTCTCTTTGGGTAAAACCTTTTGCCACGAGTCTGGCTTTGTAGGTTTGCACCTTGCCAGTTTGGTCTCGTTTTCTTTTGTAGATCTATTTGCAACTTATAAGTTTGACCCTATATGGTTGATCTAAAAGTTCCTAGACAGAATTGAAGTACATTGACTCCATTTCAACGTTCATGGCTTTTATCCACTGTTCCCTATCAACATCTACCATTGCCTTTTTAAAGGTTAATGGATCCTCTAAACCATCATCATGTATGATGTTTTGAGCTTCTGTTACACCCATATAGCATTCAAATTGTTGAATAACCCTCCCACTACGTCGAGGCATACTCAACTCTTGAGAAGGACGTGATGAGGAAACAACAGTTGTTGATGGACCAGCTAGATCAACAACTCTTGTTGATTTTTCTGCAGCATCTTTGGTCATTTCTTGTAATATTAGTTTACTGCGAGGTTAACGATTTTTAACATGATCTTCTTTCAAGAATGTAGCATTTGTCGATACAAATACCTTGTCTTCTTGGGGATCAAGAATAGTCCTCCTTTTATTTCTTTAGGATATCCTACAAAAAGGCATAGCTTCGAACGTGTTTCCAGTTTCTTAGGATTTTGTACCAACACGTGTGCTAGACAACCTCAGATACGGAAATAACGTAAACTAATTTTGCATCCTTTCCATAATTCATGCGGTGTTTCTGAAACAAGGAATAACGTTTAGAATATATATTGCAGTCTGTACTAAATACCCCCAAAAGGATTGAGGTAACTGAGCATAACTCATCATTAATCAGACCATGTCTAACAAGGTTCAATTTCTCCTTTCTGCAACATCGTTTTGTTGTGTTGTTCCAAGTGCTATGAGTTGGGATTGAATTCCATGATTTACTAGATAGTTTTGGAATTGTAAATCCATATACTCACCACCTCGATTAGGTCGAAGTATTTTAATTCTTTTACTTAAATAATTTTCTATCTCGGTCTTAAATTCTTTGAACTTTTCAAGAGTTTCAAACTTGTGACTTATTAAGTAAATGTAGCCATATCTCGAGTAATCATCAATAAAACTGACAAAATACTGATAACCTCCTCATGCTTTTACACTCATTGGATCAGATAGGTCTGAATGTATAAGTTCGAGAGGCTCTTTGGTACGAAGACCTTTTTCAGAAAAAGATTTTTTTTGTCATTTTTCCTTCAAGACATGATTCACATGAAGGTAAAGAATTATCTTCTAACTGACTTAGATGACCGTTTTTTACCAATCTCTCAATCCTGTTGAGATTAATGTGATCAAGTCTGAGGTGCCTTTGAGAGCCTTGTTTTTGTTTTTGTACTTCTTTGCAGTGTTTTTCTTATTCCCTTTACCCTTCTTCTTCATTTGTACAACTTTGTCTTTTGTAAGTAATTTTGTTCATAACAACATTGGTTCTAAAAGATAGATAACTCTCCGGAAGAGATTCTAATATCATACTGACTTGACTGATTTCATCTATCATCGCCCCATGAGCCTCGATAATATTAAAATGGACCATCATATCGAGAACATGTTCTTTAACGTTGGTACCATCTTTCATGGAGTACTATAAACATACTTAATGGCTTCATGTCGAACAGAGGATGACGGTTGCCCGAACATCTCTTGGAGCGACGCCATTATCTCATGGGCAATGGGCATTACCTCATGTTTCTTGTTAAGTACATTGGATATACTTGCTAAGATATAAGCCCTGGCTTCTTCGTTAGCCCTAACCCACTGATCATAGATGTCCCGAATATTTCGGTTCGCTGTTGTTCTGGGAATCGGAGAACATTCCTCCGTCAACACAAACCTCAAATCATCCACAACTAATATCGTATTAATTTAGATTTCCAGTTTGAATATCTTTCCCTGTTAAACTTATTGGAAGCGAGCAGTTGTATAATTGAATTTGACATTGCTGAAAAAAATTAAACAAATTCTATTAAACTTATGCATCTAAATCCAATTTTTAGCAAAAAAACAACAAAGTACCTAAAAAAACTTTATTTATTTGCAACAATACTTTAGTGATTTAGAATAGTTGCTACCGTGGGGCAGTAAAAAAATTCTTTCACTAAAGCAAGACAATCCTAACCAAATACTATATTAGAATAACTTTTTATTCCTATAGTTCTTTTGCTTATCGTTTTCGGTCAAGATCTTTACTAACAATTAGTAATTCTTGTAAGTGTGACCCGCCATTTTCATATTTTATAGAACGGTATGAATACGCCCCCGAGATGAAGACAATATCCAAGACGGAGCTATAAAAACCTATTCATTTCTGAAGCTTGGGTTGTTCTGAATCCTATGTTACAACCTTCCGTGGGGATCGTCGTGGTTAACGATTAGCTAGTGCTGCCTAAAAACGACAGCAGGTGCAACATAGGAATCTCATGGTTTAAACTAATGGAAGAGACCGTAGGACAATGTTGACGCATTTCCTTTACCCACTTACTATGAACTACTTCTCCCATTCACCTTGTTATTAACACATGCAAACACTTTCCGTATGGAGTAGTCGTGGTAAAAGTGACACGAAGTCGAGCATGGATCTCATGGTGTGAACTCTTGGGGACTGAGAGCTATTAATCTTATATCAAATATTTTTTTAATATTCCACTGAAGTGTTCTAAATGTTTGGGTATTCATTTACTTAGGTTTTATTACGGCTAAATAAGAAGAACCTAAGTCTATGTGATTTTATCCAAGTATAATGTTTATATTTGGATATTAACCTACGATGTCTATGTGTTTAAACCAGTTTTAAACCTCATACCGCTCATGCAAGCTCATAAAATTAGTTAACAACGCTCAATATTTCAGTCATAATCCCCAGGTAGGATGTGTTACGTAAACCGTCAACTTAAGTACCCCCAGCCTTAGACAGGTTTATGAACAGATTTGAGTTTGTAACCAAATTTTATAAGGTAACAATCTATTTTAACAGTTAAAATTAGTTGTTAACTTAAGTGAGCATGCTGTTTATCTTTGTTATGGATTTTAAAGTCTAATTTCATTTTATAACAAACTTATAAAATAATCATGCTTTAAATCAACCATAACATGCTTCAAAAGCAAAAATTACATAACAATTACATCAATTTTTAACAAACCCTAAGCATGCATACTATATACTATAACTAATTTATAACATACAATAATACATGTAACATATTTAACTATGGTAGGATTTTAAATCTAAAATGGCATACATTATGCACAAACATGTTTAATTCAAAAATAATACACATCATATGCATAAAATAATTAAATAACACTAATATGGTTCAACTTTGGCATTCTAAGCAAACAAATAAGCTAAATTATTACAAAAATGGCTCAAGAACAACTTTAATTTGATGAAGAACTGCTTGAACCAACCCGAACCGGACCCAAACCGCCTGAACCGGACCACCAACGCACCAAAGGAAGTTGAATTGGATCGATTTTGAGGAGAACCGATTGAATCGATTTCTTCAACCCATGAACAGACCAGGCAGTGCGCAAAGCAAAAACCCTTGGGTTGAACAATGTCATGATGCTGCATCCCAGCGTTGCAGCGCTGTTCATCAATGAGCCCGTGGCGTTGCAATGCTTGATGAACAGCGCCATGACGCTCCTGGATAGAAGGCTCAACTTCAGTTTTCTGCTTGAACATACTTGCTTCAATCTTCAAATTACAGCCTAATTTGGACTCTAATGACTCCAAATAAATTATAGACTCTAGAGCACACATATAAGCTCATCAAACAAGAGTCAATTACAAATTTAACTTGGAAATCAAAGAGAATTCTAGTGCCAAAGTTTAATTGAAACCATATAAGTTATATATTCAAACATGCTTAGAAATTCACCCACCAAACTCAAATTAATGATAATTGCGTGCTTAAATCATGCTCTGATACCAATTGAAGGAGTAATATAACACGCAACGGAACAAATCAGAATTAATAAGCACTTTAACTACTCTTAATTTGATTTTTAAACATACTATTCAAGCGATATTCATAGAGGGTTTGAAGCAAACTTTACCTTTGAAGAAAACTCCACAAATTCAGCAAGAAATCCAGAAATTTGAGCTTGAATCTTCAAGTAGAACACCATCAAGATCTTCTCTACTAATCTCAAGAAGGATTGTATGGTGGAAGCACTCAAATTGAGGTGAATTTTGGATGAACTAAAGTGGGTTTTGTAGGTTTTCACAGCAGTAGTTTTCTGGTTTCAAAATCACAGTTTCTCTATCAAATTTTCAGCATGGAGCTTCAATTTATAAGCTAAAAATTGCATGGAGATGGTGTTTAACCAGCTCCAGCTTCACCAATTTAATAAAACTCAAATGCAATTTGGTGATTAACCATTTAATCACAAAGTGGATTGTTCCAATTTTGGAAAAATCTACTCAATCCAATTTAATCATTTTTTAATCAAATTGGTTAAAAAAATGGTTTTATATTTAAATAAACTTATTTTATTTAAATATTTAGTTTTACAAAATTAATTCAAAATAATTAATTTTAAATAAAACTAATTTTAATTTTAATTAAACTTTTTAATTAAAATATTAATTTAATATCTTAATATTAAATTAATAAAACCAATTCATAGATGACACAACTTGAATCCTAAGGGAGTTGTGAACTTCTGCCTATGAAGGCGATCCTTTCATTTGTATGGGTGAGAGTGGCCAGATCGCCGACTTAATAAGCCTACCATTTTGGAGATTCGTCTGATTGGGGAGCTGGGAACACAGTTATACAAGATGGAATTCACTTATTCCCCAATGTCGGAGAAAGTAGATAAATTGCTCCCTTAAGAGCGGATTTCGGGGCTTGAACAATGTAGTGCCACACCCTCTCTTGGTCCGAGAGGGGTTTGGTCATAGTTGGACTATGACTTATTGTTCATTAGAGGAATCAATGGTACCTAAAGAGTTAAATGTAACTACAGGGGCAAAACGGTAATTTTGGCCCAACTGTACTTATGAATAATTTGTGAAGGGTCATCACTTTGTGTGACTGGTTATATCCAATGGACACAGGAATATATCTGTAGTGCGAAGACTGCAGCTATCGGCCTTTAGTGGAGTGCCCGACAGTTAATGGATGTTGAATAATTTAACTAAAAGAGTTTAATTAATTATTCAAGTATATCATTGGAGCTTCAATCTACAAGCTGTGAAAGGTCATCATACTGTGTGACTGGTTATATCCAATGGACACAAAAATATATTTGTAGTGCGAAGAGTGCAGCTGTCGGTCTTTACTGGAATGCCCGACAGTTAATGAATGTTGAATAATTTAATTAAAAGAGTTTAATTAATTATTCAAGTATCATTGGAGCTTCAATCTGCAGGTCCATGAGGTCCCCTTTGTAGCTCAATAGAGATTTAGTGAGAATCAGTTTTGGATTAATTTGAATTATACAAATTAATTGAGGAAATTAATTATATGTGATATAATTAATTTTTTACTTAATTATATACAATATAATTACTATAATGTATTTGATACATTATTTGAGAGGAAATAAATATTTGAATTTGATTCAAATATTAATTATGTAAATTAGATTCATATAATTAAGTTTAGTATAAATAGGATTTATATCAAATATCATGCATTGTTGAGAGAATGAAAACTATAGGTTATATTATATTTGATACAATATTAAACTATAGATTATGTGTTGATATAACATATAGTTTAACATATATTATATGAAAAGATAATTATCATGTAAATATATATCAAATAGTTTTTGAAATAATTTTTAATTTATTTTTGAAAATATTTTTGGGAGGGAGTTGTAACTCTCTCCCCCTAGTTCTCTCTATTAATGTGTGTGGAAGTAGTACTCTTCCAATTCCCAAAAAAAAGAAAGTTTTTCTCTGGAAAAATACAATCTTCCTCTCAATCTCTTCCTCTTTTCCAAAAATCTAGGAGTCCACAACTCCTTAGTGATTCTCATCCTAAAAGAGAATACAAGAGGTTCCCATTGTGGTGGTGTTCATTTGGATCACTTTTCGGTTCGTGATTGTTCGTGACAAAACCGTTGAAGGGAATTGGTTTTCAAGAAGAAAGGTTCTTCAAGGGTAAGTCTTTTCTCACCCTAATTCCCTCTTTTCAATTTATGATTGCGTGTTGTAAATTTGTGACTATATGCATAATGTTTGTATTCTATAATTTTGATTATGTGAAAATAAAACTTGGACCAATCTCCACGCTTCCGCTCAAGGACATTCACAGGTTCCTTCATGTGATACATTATAATTTAAAGTTTTAATGAGAGAAATAAATATTTGAATATGATTTAAATATTAATAATATGAATATGATTCATATAAAAACTATAGGTTAAAAATTAATATGAATATGATTCATATTAATGTTATAAATTATGTGAAAGAAATAAAAACTATAGGTTATATTATGTGGGATATAATATAAACTATAGATTATATGTTACATGTGATATAATAGAGACTTTTAAACTGCTCTTGTATCCATTAAAAGAAGGGAATTTTTGAGGAGAGGGAGATTGAACGTGAAATTGAGTTTTTATAGAAATCCCTCTATTCTTCATCTTCCTCCATCTCTCTGAAAAACTCTCTCAGCCAAAAAACACTTCCTTTTCACCAAAATTTATCTAAGCGGTCCCCTTAAACTTCGTTGTAATTCTCACCTTGAGAATAACTCAAAACACTTGTGGTAGTATTTGTTTTGGAGTTGTTGTCTTTTGGGTTGCTGTGTTCGTGGTGTTTCCGAGTTCAAGAGAAGTCGAGTTCTTACTATAGAGTGGAATCATGAGGAAGTGACACTACAAGGGTTAGTTTCGTTTTCCCCTTTCCTATCTATTTTTACAGTAGAAGCATGCTTAGAATTTTTGTTTATCTTCCTGTTTCCATTGTCTCTGAATTTAAGTTCTGTAAAACAATTTCAAGACACAAGGCATTCAATTGCTTCCGCTTCAGAGAATTCAAATCCTTTTCCATAGATTTGAAAATTTTGTTGTTGAACTGAACGACAGACTGAACAAGTGTGGGGTTATTAGTCATCGTTTTGATGTGGGTGTCAAGGAGATTGAAGCCAGAACTGCTATGCTATCCCTTCTAGACAGGTTAGTGTTTGATAATTGTTAAATTTATAAAATATGATATAGAAGTTTCATATTCAAAATTTACCTTTTTGAAAGTTTAGAAATTTGGTTGGATATATCAATGATTGTAAAATCATGTTTCTCTTTGATTATCTTAGATCCTAAATTAGGATATTTGCATATCTTAGTAGATATCATGAAAGAATAGTATGAGTCATTTTCCATTGGATAACAAGTTCATAATGAAGTGCTTTAAACTAGTTGCTTAATTTTGCTATATGATTTGTATAAAATGGCTGGAAGCTTATGTTTTTCCTTTGTGGGTATTAATTGCTTCACATGTTCCTTAATTTATGCTCTCTAAAATCTTAATCTCCCTTTAGATTTGTTTTTTTTATTGCACATCCAAAGAAAAACAATTCTATTGCAATGTGAAATTAATAATTTATAAGTTTAGAAGAGTTCGAAATAAAATTTGGTTAAACGTATAATTTATTTTGTACTTATTTTTGTAGATGGATGGAATATTGAGGTTTTGCATATAGATGAAGATGACAACTTACTTATTCTTAAATTTTAAACTCATTATTTTAATATTCAAAGTTTGGTGAATCTTGTATTTTGTCTATTCACTTTATTGAAATTACTTTATGACTTTCTTTCATTATATTAGACATTAATTAAATGAATTACAAAATTTCAATTATGAGACGAGACTTGGGATATTTTAAGTATCATGATATAAAAAAATAATTGTATTGTTTTACATTATATATGATGAAAATTAGTGAAATGGTTTATTTCACCATTAGAAGTAATAAAAAAAAACTCAAAAAATGACTATTATGACAATGGGTAATATATAATTGACAAGAAAGGCTACAAAAACTTTTAATAACGTAAAGAACGAGCTATAAAGTATATTAATAGTGCATAAAAAAGGCTTATAAACTCTTGGAATAGCATTAAAAAAATGTTATTATAAAGTTATAATAGCTTTTTTATGAGCTATAGAAAATGATTCTAGTTTTAATAAGTAGCGCTGTAATATTTTTCAATAATAAGGTAAATATGTTATATGTTTTAAAAGTTTTTAATAGCATTCAACTAATAAAAAATACGGTCAAAAGTTCTAGATTTTTTTAATAAATAGATTGTCAAGATCTTCACAAAATGCTATAAAAGATCTATTATAGTTTTTCCCGTTAACTACCATATCCATTATTTGTTGTAGCGTCTTATGCGTGCACACACTAATAAGAGTAGAGTGAAAATGATTGGAGTAAAAAATAAAAATCAATTGCTTTATAAGATAAAAATTAAAAATCAATTGAAAAATATGCTAAACATTTATGTTGAAGCTTGGTAATTTGTTGAACTAAAAAACTTTAGACCCCTTAAAGTTTAGAAAACCTCACATGAACATAATTGACAATGGTATATAGTCTTGACCTAAAATTAAATTAAAAGAGAAATTTCAAATTTTAGTCCTAAAACTAGCAAATGTATTATTTAAAAAAAACAATTGAGGTTAAAATATCAGTTTCATTCTTATTGCAGTTCATATACTTTCAAATTTCAATAAAATTAAAAAAAAATGTGACTATTATTTATTATTGTTGACTTTAGAGAGGAAAAAAACAAAAGTATCTATAAGTATTACTTGATAAATTTTAGAAATATCTTCGCGTTTTGTTTTTTTTTTTTCTTATACGGAGATGATTATTATTTAATAAATTTCCATAAAAATATGGTGTAAGGTTGTTGATTTTATAAAAAGTACTATTTTGTCTACATCAAGTGCAATAGTAACACTGTAAATTATAAAATATATTTGAAGTTTTTGAGTTCACATCTCAAATTAGTGCTAAAAATTTGGTACAGTATTTGTGTAGTTGAATGGTAGAACAAAAAGTTAAGAAAGAGAAAAAATATATAAAAAAATTCATGCTTTTTAGGTTATAAAAAATTGTGCCAAATAATCACAATTCAATCCAATTCAACTTTGTACTTAAGAACAAAGAATTTTAAAGTCAACTTAACCAAACTCTATACCCAAAAGACACAATAATTATTTTCAATTCAATTTATCTCTACACCCTAAGCACAGACAATTATTAATAACATAGATAATTATTATCCACGTACTATTATTACCAAAATTCAACTCAACTTATCAAACACACCCTAATATATTATTATTATTATTATTATGAGAATATAACAAGAACACAAGAGAACTTAAGGGAATAATCAAATTAGAAAGAATATTCATCTATGGAAGATGGTCTTAAAGATAGATCGCCAAATATTTGAGTTTTCGTGTATGGAAAGCTAAGTCGTCATGACCGATAGAGTTACACTTGTGATTGACAAAAATGAAGCCTTAAATAGAACCAAAATGTTGCAAATTACAAATAGAATCAAGAAAAGTCTGAACCTTCATTACATATCTAGTTTTTCCTGCTATACTAGTTTAAAGATGAACATTATTGAATGATTCCTACTGTATAATTTTAAAATGAAACTTAAAAGGTACTACAATAAAATTCATTTTTAGTGACAATTCTTTAGTGACGTAGCCAAAACTTATTGCAAAATGCTAATTTATAGCGACACGTCAGAAAACATGCCACAAAAAATCAATATTAACGACGAAGTCTAAATCGATGTCACTAAAAGTTTATGTGACATATTAACATGCGTCACAGAAAGTTCATCGTTTTTAGCAACATAGTACTGCATCACTAAAAGATTTGTTTTTTCTTAAGAATGAAATATAATTACAAAAGTAAAAACATCTATATTTTCCTTTTTCGCTCTCACTCATCTTTAGTTTTTTCATTTCCCTCCTTTTGTCCCATTCACTCCATCTTCATTAGTGAGGTAGCCTTTCTTTTTTACTATTTTTCATCTCTATTTTTGGCATTGAACTTACTACTACAAGAGAAAAAATTGTTGCACATTTTCTAAATTGAACATGTTTGGGTCAATTTTAGAATATTTAGTTAAGGTTCTATAATTCTTAATATGCATTGCACTGTTTCTGTAACAACACAAATTTTGGGGTAATTTTTAATTTAATTATCTTAAATTATTTGGGGTTCATTTTAAGTTTTGAGGCAAAATTGAATTGTTTGGGTTAAGATAATTCAATTTAAATTCTTGGTGGGAATTTATTTCAATTCAGAGAAGATTTGAAATTTTGGATATATTTGAAGTGGATTAATCGATTTGAAGATAATTCGGTTTAATTTGTTGGGAATGAAGGATTTGAAAATTTAAATTTAATTTAAGGAGAATTTGGTTTTAATTTAAATTTTAATTAATTTGGGAAATTGAATTTTAATTAGGAAACTTAGAAAATGTTTATAATTAGGCAAAGAAAATAAATTTTAATTTTTATAGATAATTGGTTTAAATTTGTTGGCAAAAGGGATTGGGATTTAAAATTCAAGAAGATTTTGGTATGTGGAATTGGAGAGGAAAAAGAAAAGAATTTTGAAAATTATATAGATGTTTATATATTTTCTTTTAGGGTTAGGTTAAAAGTAAAAGAAAAAAAAAAATCCTTATCTTCAGTTCGAAGACAGCAAAGATGGAAAGAAAGCACGGGCGAAGAAAGCCCATTCTATTATAGCGGTCCTCCACACCTCCTCTCCACACGCATCGCTCCTATTATCCTTCACCAGTTGTACGTAACCGGCTGCACCTAGCTGTCGGAAGAAAACGACGCTAGTAGACAACGCCAACCACACCTACCTTCTGCGTTGCCGTGCCTTCTGGTTCTACCGCCGTCTCTGTAAGTTTTCTCGCTGGATTTTGGGTTTGGGGTAAGATCTTAGAGTTTGTGGGCCTTATTGAAAAATCTTGGATACCCATTTGATTTTGGTTTTAACTTATTAATACTCACTATGTTTTGAAGTTAGACGGAGGTTTCAGGATGTTAAGAACCACTGTCTAGCAAATTTAAGGATCGATTTCGGGAATTTTGGCACGTGGTTGGTGAGTATTGTAAGTTTGGAACTCTTTGGAATGGTTTAAAATGCTGAAATTTTGATTCAAAATTCCTAATTATTGGTTTAAAATTTTATTATTTTTTCCTCTTAGTTTTGATAATCTTGTAACTTGCGTTAGTTGATAAGTCAGTTTCTATTGAGTTCATTTGTGTTTGTAAGTTTGTAAGTATTTTTGTCTATGTTTATATATTTTTCTAAATGAAAATGGTTGCTATTAGTCTTTTCTCTTAGTTTGATAGACTTACTTGTTTGGATTTATAAATTGGTATATAATCTCCGGAAACTCTTTTTGTAGTTCAAGGCTAGCTAGTTCATTGTTTGAATTAATTTGTAAGGTTATGATTAAAGTAAGAACATCTTTCTTGATCATTATTGTAGTTTAATCAAGATTATTGGACTAAGTTCTCTAAACTATATTGGAAGCGAGACTCCCGTACTTGGTTGTTCGAAGTGCCAACAAACAAATTTAAGGCATTCCAACAGATTAGACATTGGGGAAAGCTTTGTTGAAGAGTAGCATAGGAAAACCATGGAGAAAAAACCAAAATGAGAGAGAAGAAGGAAAGACAATGAATTTGGTGGTTTTAATTATGAGAAATATCATATTTGTTAGGTAGCTATGTAAGGAAATGATATGAATATGGGAATCAAAGAAGGGATGGGCAAATGATGAGGCAAAAAAGAAATAAGTAAACTTTTTCGTTTATATATTTTCTTTCTTATTTTACACCATAATAATGCTATAACATATTTATTTTATAGGATGAGATGACACATTAAAAAACACTTCAGAAGAAGTAAATGTACCTATCGAAGATAGAGAAATCTGTGAACGAGTGTTGAGTAACGGTCGGGGCTTGTGAAGGGCAAAGGTTGGGGACTAAGACCAAGAAATGCTAGGAGTAATGCAAGTTATCAACATGCTAATGAAACAAATGCTCAAGTTGCACATTTGCAAAGTGTAGTTGAATCACAACAAGTCGTTACTGAAGATATCTTAAGAAGGTTGGCAACTCAAGAAGAGACATCTAACACAGAAAGGAGTTTGGAAAAATCGAATGATAGTTAAAAGGTAATATTCATAAGACATTCTTCTTACAATATTAGTTTGTTAAAGTGTTGGATTAGATTAAGTGTATTGAAGTGTTTCGACTATCCTGCAGTTATGGTAGTCTTTATGTTTAAATGTGATCACCCCTCCCTTTAATATAGTTATTTTGTTGGTCTTTGTATGGTTCTTTCTATGTTAATGGGGTTTGTATGCTTTTGTTGATATAGTGATCACGACTTCTATGAAAATGAGCTATTTTGTTGATAGAAGTATTGGGGTTTGTGCCCTAAAGTCTCGTATCCTGTAGTTTGTAAACAACTTTGTACAAACACATGTGATGTATAATATATATGATATTTACTTCACTTCTTGACTTTGCACATTTAGACGTTTTTTATTTTACCACAAACCAATAAACATAATATCCCTGGTTGTCTTTATGTAACTTAAGCATATATGTAGTGACATACAAGTAGATCATGTCTTAAGTGACAACCAAAATAGTCTGTAGTATATGGATATAGGAGGGAAACCTTATTCTGCTAACACTACGGACGCGGTCTGCTTTGTGGAATTATGGAATTGTTACAAATGTTGTGACTTGTCACAGATGGTCTGATCCTGATCATTCGTGTAGTAGACATGCGAGTGGGGGCGTCCTATACAAAGAGTTTGTATAAGACCTGACTACGAAGTGTTAATGTCTTGCCATATAACTTCGATCATGACTGAGACTTCACTTCACTAGGATGACCATAAGTAACATGATCTCAATCCTGAGTGATTTGGGAACTCCTGCCATTGAGGGCGGTCCTTTGATTTGCATGGATGCAAGTGGCCAGAGCGCCGATTCAAACCTACCATTTTGGGGACTCGTCTGATTTGGGAGCTGGGAACTCAGCTTCACAAGATGAAGTTCATTTATTTTCCAAAGCAGAGGTAAGTAGATAGATTGCTTTCTTAAGGGCTGATCCTAGGGCTTGAACGATGTGGCGCCACGCACCTTCTCATGACCCAAGAGGTGTTCACACATAGTAGGACTATGTTGTATTGTTCATTAGAAGGATCAGTCGTACTTAAGGAGAAAGATATAATTACAGGGGCAAAACGGTAAATTGGTCTGTTATAATTACGAGCATCTGTGAAGGGTCATAGTATTGATGATTGGTTATATCCAATAGACATAGAAATATATCTATGGCAAGTTCAACTGTCAGTCTTTAGTGGAATGTCTGGCAGTTAACAGATGGTGGATATCGTGACTAAAGAGTTTAGTCAGCTATTCACGTACCGTTGGAGTTTTGAGCCATAGGTTCATAAGGTCTCTTGGTAGTTTGGATACAAGTTGAGAGTCAGTTTTTGGGTCAGTTTGAAATGTTCAAATTGACAAGAAAGAGTTTGATTATATATGATATAATTGAACGAGTTAATTAAATACGATATAATTAACTTTATGTATGAGATACATTAATTTTGAGAAAATTGGGTATAAATATGATTTATATCTAGTGGAGAAAAATATTATAATTAATATATGATATTAATTTATGTGTTATGAATATGATGAGATCATATTCATTGGACGGTTAAAAGGGAAGTGGGACGACGTCTCTTCTGTTCTAATAACGGATGAACGTATTGAAAGATCACTTTGAGATGCATAAATAGATGACAATGTATTACGCATGAGATGCACAGACATTGTGTTAAAAAGTGTGTCATCGCTTAGAAAATCGGTGCCTATACAATAGTGCCTACACGATCGCTTACATATACGATATTGCTAAGCGATCGCTTACCGATCGCACCTTCGCGCGCTATTTACTAAACGATCATTTACCTTTTCCTAAGCGATCGTTTAGCTCCCGATATTTACTAAAAAATCGTATAGACGATCACTTAGTTTTTCCTACACGATCGTTTAGACGATCGCTCACCCTTTTCCTACACGATCGTTTAGACGATCGCTTACTTTTTCCTACACGATCGTATACTTCACCTAAACGATCAAGCATTTTGTCTATGAAATAGACAACCTCATCTCCCACTTGCTTGATCGTTGTGTACGGTATCTCTTCCTCTTTCCCTCTACAAAATCTGTACAAAGCCCACACTTTGGATTCTAACTCCAAGAATATTGAGGGCTCTGAGTGGTGATGTCATCTTCGTTTCCTTCTGTTTGAGTGGTGATTGTTCGAGGTAGACGGTTGGGTTTTAGACTTGCTGTGAAGAAGAAATCTTCAACTGGTGTGATCACTTGATCTCTTCAGCATTACGAATGCTTATTAGTATGTTTGAATGTATATGTTGAGCAAGCGCGAGAGCTACCGGTTTGACTAATTCTCTTGTGGTCCGGTCCGGTGTAGCCTCAAATGGGTTTTGGCTGGTCGGTTCAAACGGTTCGGGTCCAATTCAAGCTATTTGAGTTCTTTTTAGAGCGGTTCAAGCAGTCCAGAAGCTATGCACAACTAGGTTTTGTAATAATTATGTTTGGTTTGCTTGGTTTTTGCCAAAGCTAAAGTCATATCAGTTAGTGTTTAATTATTTATACATGTGATATATGTTATAATTAAATAAATCTTATATGTGCATATAGTATGCCACGTAGATTTAAAATCCCACCATAGGAAGCATGTTACATGCATTGAAAGTATGTTATAAAATGTTATAATATATAGTATGCATATTAAGGTTTCTTTTATTTAATATAATAGTTATATTAGATATTGAATACCTTTGTTGTTTGTCGTGGATGTTTAGCATGTCTAAAATTTTGTAAGATGTTATAAAATTGGGTAGGACGTTTAAAATCTATAACAAAGAACAGTTGCATGCCCACTTAGGTTACGAAAGTTTTAATTGTGATTCTTGATGATAGGATCCAATATAGTTCTATATACACATAGGACAAGTTTAAAGGCTAGATTAAAGGGTTGAGCAAAAGGGACTCACCCTTAAAAGAAAAATAAGGCGAAGGGCTGAGCAAAAGGGTCTCTCCCTCAAATATAGATTAGTTAAAAGGTGATGGCAAAAGGGTCCACACCTTAGTATAGATTATGATTGGGAGTTGAGTAAAAAGGTCTCTCTCTTAGCTAAAAATATGTTTAGATATGATATGTTGTATGAAAGCTAGGGAAACGCAAGGAGACGAACAAAAAGGTTCTTTCTTAACTAAGGATCAGAACAGTTATGCCTTCCAGATGTCAAGGTTATGCCTTCAGCAAAGACAAGTTTAAGTTATACAGATATGATGTGCTTGTCTAGTACTCAGTTCAGTTATTAGCTTCCAATTTGTAAAAAAGTTTTATGTTATGTTATAAGTCACTCACTGAGCTTCTTGAAGCTCATTCTTTTCTTTCATGTTTTTCTTCCCAGGTAATTGAAGGAACTCAAAAACGAGAATTCCATGAGCGGGTTTAGATCAGTCCGATTTTCATAGTGACCGGAATACAAACGATATACATTCTAAATAACAGTTATGCATAATACAATTCAACAACAACATGCTCAGTATACAATAAAGCATAGAGAAGAGGTTCATTACTAGAGGAAGACAATCTTCGAATGTATGAACCCACGGCAGCAGAAGAATTCCACCGATTTACTAGCACCCTAGCGAATCTCTCGTCGAAAACTGCACGATCCAAACGTACACGATCAAGAAGATGGGTACAACACCACCAATAGGAAGACCCGGGTATCCTCAGCGTCAAAAACCCAGAGAGTGGGCTCAAGTGAGTTTGGTAGAAGACGGAGGAAAAGAAATCATGTAGACGATAAGCGTGCACGAGAAGAACTTCGCTATCGTATAGTGGGGACGTTTATCGTATAGTAAAATTACACGATCGTTTAGGAAAAACTGGACGATCGTTTAAGGGACGCGTGAGTTAGACGATTGTTTAGACAACTGAGAAGCTATCGTATAGGCTCTTGACGATCATTTTTTCACATTTTCTTTTTTGGGCACGGGGTTTCTTTTGCACAACTAAAAAAACTCACACAAATTGAAAACGATTTTCAACTTGTATCCCACCGGTTACATAACCTTCGGTGCCCACGATCCCATTTACTAAATGTGAAAAAATTGGTTAATTAAAAATAATTAATCAATTAATTTAATAAATATAATCATATTATATTTATATTCTATAGTTTGATATCATATATCTACTATAGTATTTTTCCTATATTTGATATAAATCATATTTATATCTAATTTCCTCCAAAATAATGTATCTCATACATTTAGCCAATTATATCATATATAATTAGCCATTCTAATTATATCACATATAATTGTACTTCCTCTTGTCAATTTAAACATTTCAAATTAACCCAAACTAGTTCTCGACTTTATCCAAGCTACTTAGGTGACCTAATGGACCTGTGGCTCGAAGCTCCAACGGTACGTGAATAGCTGACTAAACTCTTTAGCCACGAGATTTACCATCCGTTAATTGTCAGTGATTTCACTAAAGACCAACAGTTGAACTCTTCTTACTACAGATATATTTCTGTGTCCATTGGATATAACCAATCATGAGTATGATGACCCTTCACAGATGCTCGTAAGTATAGTTGGGCCGTTTTTCCCCTGTAGTTACATCTCACTTCTTAAGTACCACTGATTCCTCTAATGAACAATACAACATAGTTCAGCTATGTGCAAACACATCTTGGGCCAAGAGAAGGTGTGTGGCGCCACATCGTTCAAGCCCCAGAATCAGCCCTTAAGGGAGTCATCTATCTACTTACCCCTGCGTCGGGAAAGGAGTGAATTCCTTATTGTGTAGCTGAGTTCCTAGCTCCCAAATCAGACGTATCCCCAAAATGGTAGGTTTGAATCAGTGACTTGGCCACTCGCACTCATACAAATCAAAAGACCACCCTCAATGGCAGGAGTTCTCAACTCAGTCAGGATTGAGGTCATGTTACCTATGGTCATCCTAGTGAAGTGAAGTCTCTGTCATGAACGGTGTTATATAACGAGACATTAACATTTCGTGGTCAGGTTTTATACATTAACACTTCGTGGTCAGGTTTTATACAAAGAGTTTGTATAGGACGCCCTCGCTCGCATGTCCCCAACATGAATGATCAGGATCAGATCATTTGTGGTAAGCCACAACACTTGTGACCATTCCACAAAGTGGGCCACGTCCGTAGCATTACCAGGATAAGGTTTCCCTCCTATATCCATATACTATAGACCATTCTGGTTATCACTAAGGACATGATCCACTTGTTTGTCATCACATACATACTTGAGTCACATACAGATAATCAGGGATTGTTTATTGGTTTGTGGTAAAGCAACTAAAACAAGTAAATGAGCAAAACAACAAGATGTGAAGTAAACATCATATATTAACAATCATAGGTGTTCGTATGTACTGTTTACAAACTACAGGACACGAGACTTTAGGGCATCAACCCCAACAGTAATGAAAGATGATGAGTTTCAGGGTGCTGCTAAGATCAAGGTCTGCCACGCCACAACCACGCTATCAATTTTTGAGTCGTTGTTGTAAACTTTGTAGTTAAGTCTGGGAATTGTATAAACGTTATATTATTTGTAATAAAGTGAGTTTAGCCAGTTGTTTATATCCTTGGCTTAAAGTTTAATGAGTGCAAAAGGTTCATATAGGCAGTAGGTATCATGAAAAAGTGATATCTATTGTCTTCACACCTCCTTTCGGGTTCTAGAGGTAGACTCGAAAGGGGGTGTGACAGTCCTTATATTTGCTTTGATTTCTGATAGGTTTCATGTGTTCTCTTTTTCTCTTTCTTTTGATATTAGGAATTTGGAAATGTTCTAATGTTGATAAGAAATGGTCCTCCCTGCCCCCCTTCCCCCCCAATAGTTATTTTGATGGTCCTTTTATAATAGTTTATATGTTAATGAGGTTGAGCATGGTTTTCATATAGTTTGTAAGAAATTGGATTTTGTTAATGTAATTATGTCCCCTACTTCAATTTTTTATTCTAATGTGCTTACATATTTGAATTTTTATATGCCAAATTTTATGTCTTCATGATGACGGGCTAATACGAGATTTCACAAAGTTCAATCTAGATGAAAATGCAAAGAATTTGGGGGTATTTTATATTTTTGTTTCAAACTGATCGTTTGTGCTTCAAATATCTTACATTGCGATTTTTGTTATGTAAACTTGTGACAGCTCGTGTTGGTACTAATTTTGATTGATATAACTTTGAGCTCATTTAGGAAAAGATTGAAGTAAGTTGATATTATATTGGGATTTTACTCATCCAAACTTGTGATCAAGTTAGTATTTCATTTTGTTTTAATGATAGTGTTTTGATGTTTGGGAATGTGTGCATCTTTGATGCGTTGTAAATATAATGAAATAATGGTGTATATTATGATGGTGGTGTATGCGTTGTGCATGCAAGTTTTCCTAGCAAAATCCAAGTATCAATCCTACTAGGTTGCCTGGTAAGCCCAAGGTCGAACACAGGAACTATGGAGACAGTATGCGATGGTGATTTCAAATTTCTTTGCGGTGACAAATAAATAATGAATTGGTTGGTATGTTTGTTTAAGGTATAGATTCTATATGGTAGAATTGAGAAAGAGTTAATAATAACGAAAGTTACAATGAGTATGCGGGGGAACGAGTTGAGAAGGGATTTAGCTAACACTTCTTAAGATTGCGTTCACGTTATGCGGTCATGCTACACACATACAATAGCAAATCATCTCTCAATGCAAATGCTACAGCTCCTAGTTTTAGGACGCATGTGATGTACACAATGATGTCTATAGGACTTACGTCTAAGCCTCTATTTTTGTCTATGCGATGATGAATGACACACACATACACAAGGTGACCGCATACTACCATAACCTATTTCTAGGGTGCATGTGATGCATGTTAGAAAACAAAACTTATCTCTAAGTTTCTATCCCTTACTTATGCGGTTCTAATCTAACTTTCTCAAGCCTAGATTCTAACCTAGCTCCCTCAAGCCTAGGTTCTTTCTTTAGACTCTCTCTTGAGCACTTTAAAGGGGTGATGGATGTATACATAAGACACGATAATCGCATACAATGAAGATCTTAGGTCATGCTAGCTAAGGGCTTCTCAACCCATTCAGAAGTTTAGTCACTCATACGTAATGTAAAGAGAGTGAACAGATATAGAGATGCAATTGCCATTTTATAAATGAAACAGGATACAGAATGACAATGGGAAGTAAGGATGGGGATTCTGGTAGCAATGTCTTGGTTCCCAAGGCTTTTACATTGCGTTTTTCTTTACTCTGCCCAAAAAGATAATCTTGCGTTAGCAAGAGTTGACCCTCTCTCCGTTCTCGACACTTCCCGGCACTCTCTCGAGCTGACCAGGAACGATCCTCTAGCGTCTTCTCTCTTCATTCGCCTTCGCCTTCTAAGTATAAAAGTTACAGACTACAGTTAACTATGTATATGGCGAAGAAGAACTCAAAAATTCTGAACAGCTGAACTCCTTTAACGAAGGTGGCCTTCGGTATTTATAGAGCTTCAGGGTGAAGAGAGCTTTTTCTCTCAAATGATTGCGCTGATGGGATGTCATTAATTCTCTGTTTGATGCGCCGATTAATTGTCACCAAAAAGTTGAGTGTACTTGCTATAGTGTGTCTTAACGGCTTGTCAACTTAATTCGGATTCGACCGTCAACAGCTTTTTGTCCCATCATGATTTATTAAGCGTCCACCTTGATGCTCCGTCTCTATCTGGCCACCTTCTTGAGCAGATCTTCGCGAATGTATACGATCGCATAGCCTTGCGATCACAATCTTTTAATGCGTTCGGATGCTGAATTCCTTGGATCGCAATATTGCCCATCGCCAACGCATTTTCCTACACAAAATACGTAAATTAGTTGGTTAAATGCGATGCACGCATGCGATCAAAATATTCTCAACTTAATGCTTTTGGCCACGATTTTACATATTTTTTACCATCGCAATCCTACATTGTTTTATGTCTTTGCGTTGTAATAACGTGCATTTCTGCCTGTTTTATCAATCTTCATTTATAATTTTTTTTTAATTTAAAATGACTAATAAATTCTTAAAATGTTTAAAAGATTATTACATTTTAGATATTGTAATGGGTTCACATATTAAATTGTGTTGTGTTTTATGTCCTAAAACTCGTAGTTTGTAAAGAATAGGACTTATTCTTAAAATTCAATAAATTGTTATTGAATATATTGTTTTTTAGAAATCTAATAAACCCAAGTCCCTTCATTATTATATGAGTACTTAAACTTTATGTGGAGACATACAAGTGAATCAAGTTCAAATAAATAGTCAAAATGATCTATAGTATATGAATAAGATTGGGTGCCTTATTCTGGTAACACTATTGGATACGACCTACTCTGTAGTTGTTACAAAGAGTTGTAAAGTGCTACAAACGAAGTGATCCTAATTCATTCATGTTAGGACATGAAGAGTGGGGGCGTCCTGTGCAAATGAGTTTTGTGCAAGATTGGACCACGAAACCAGTCATTCTTACTTTATAACGTTGTTTATTGTTTAGGACTGACTATTTCAAAGCGATGACCTAGGTGACTTGACTTTAATCCTGAGCTAACTATGAACTCCTGTTTGTTCGAGATTATCCTTTGATCTATAAATGGTGAGAGTATACCAATTGTCTCTGCTCAATAAGCTTCCATTTTAGGTTTAAGATCGGATGAATAGCTGGGGACATAGGATGCAAGACGGAATTCACTCCTACCCAATTAGAGTTAGTAGAGACGTTGTTCCCTTCAAGTGCTGATTCTGGGTTTTGAACAAGAGGTCTCACCCTCTCATTAGCCTGAGAGGGATTCGATTTGTTGATTAGATCACAAATCAATTGTTCATTAGAGGATAAGTGAAACTTAAGGAACAAGAGGTAATTTCGGGGGTAAAACAGAGATTCGTCCCAGCCGTTATTACGAACAACCTGTGAGGGGAGTTCAATTATGGGCTTTAGTGCAATCACCCATTAGTTAATGAATGGGGGTTAGATCGGTCTAATGAGTTTAGTTGATTAATCTCGGATCGTTGGAGCCCATGATTTGTAGGTTCGTAAGGTCCCCCTACTAGCTCGTAAATGGTTTAGCTCTAGAGTAGCGTAATAAATTTATTTGAAGTGTTCAAATTAGAATTAAATGAAATTGGAGAAATAATATTTAAATATGATTTAAATATTTAAAGATGGAATTGTGTAAAATTAATTTAATATTTGATATTAAATTAATTAGAATTATTTAAATTGTTTAAATACTTACTTATTTATTCATTTAATTAGAATTATTTAAATTATTTAAATTGTTTAATATTTAATAATATTTAAATATTAAATTTTTTTGTGCAAGATAGAATTATTTAAATTAATTAGAATTAATTAAATACTTATTTAATAAATAAATAAATACTTATTTCTTTATTAATTGAATACTATACGATAGCACTAAGCGATCGTGTAGTAATTTTCCGCGCTAAATGATGGAGCTACACGGTAATGTTGGACACTAAGCAATCGTGTAGCGTCCTTCGGCACTAGACGATGACACTATGCGATAGAAGGAAGACATTACACAATCGTGTAACTTGATCAGGAGCTATGCGATAGTTAGTAAGCAATCACGCAAACACTAAATGATCAGGCAAACGCATGACGATGGTCGTCATTGTTAAACGATGAGACTTAGCGAGATGTTGAGCAAGAGCGAGAGCTGCCGGTTTGATCGGTTCTCTTGTGGTCTGGTTCGGTTCAGCCTCAAATGGTTTTTGGCTGGTCTGGTTCAGACGGTTCGGGTCCAGTTCAAGCTATTTGAGTTCTTTTTGGAGCGATTTGAGCGGTCCGGAAGCGGTTCAGAAGCTGTTTTGTAATAATTAGGTTTTGTTTGTTTGTTTTTTTTTTTTTTTTTTTTTTGCCAAAACTAAAACCATATCAGTTAGTGTTTAATTATTTATGCATGTGATGTATGTAATAATTAAATAGATCTTGTATGTGCATACAGTATGCCATGTAGATTTAAAATCCCACCATAGGAAGCATGTTATATGCATTGAAAGTATGTTATAAACTGTTATAATATATAGTATGCTTGTCAGGGTTTCTTTTATTTAATATAATAGTTATATTAGATATTGAATACCTTTGTTGTTTTGTTATGGATATTTAGCATGTCTAAAATTTTGTAAGTTGTTATAAAATTGGGTTAGACGTTTAAAATCCATAACAAAGAACAGTTGCATGCTCACTTAGGTTAACCACTTATTTTAATAGTTAAAATAGGTCGTTAAACTTGTAAAACTAGGGTTACAAACTCAACAGGTATATAATCCTGTCGAAGGCTAGGGGTACTTAAGTTGACAGTCTACAGAACACCTCCTACCTGTGGATTATAGTTGAATTAATTGAGCGTTGGTAACCGATTTTATAAGTATACTTGAGCGGTGTGAAGTAATAAAAACGGTTTATCACCTAGACATCGTAGGTTTAAAATTCATTTATAACTGTTATACTTGGATAAACAATCTAGACTAAGGGTTGTTTTTATTGCCGAAAAGAACCTAAGCATAAATTTACCCAAATATTTAGAACACTTCAGTGGGAGATTAACTGTTATTAGCTTTCATGTCCTCGAGAGTTCACACCTTGAGATCCATGCTCAGCTTCGTGTCAATTTTACCTCTACTACTCCATTCGGAAAGTGTTTGTATGGGTCAATAACAAGGTGAATGAGGGAAGTCGTTCATAGTAAGTGGGTGAAGGAAATGTGTCAACATTGTCCTACGGTCTCCTCCATTAGTTTTAACTGTGAGATTTTTATATTACGCCTGCTCTCGTTTTTAGCCAGCACTAGCTAGTCGTTAACTGCGGTGATCCCCACGGAGGGTTATAACATAGGATTCGGAACAACCCAGACTTCAGTAAAATGAATAGGGTCTTATAGTTCCGTCTTGGGTATTTATCTTCTATTTCGGAGGCATACTCATACTATTTTGTAAGATCTAAAAATGGCAGGTCTACACTTACAAGAATTACTAAGTGTTAGTAAAGATCTTGACCGAAAACGATAACTAAATGATTATTGGAATATGAGTTATTCTGGAGATAGTATTGTCTTGCTTTTGTGAAGGAATTCTTGACTGCCCCTCGGTAGCACTTGTTCTAAATCACTTAAGTACCGTTACAATATGGGTACATTATCACTTTACTAAAACTTGATTGGATTTAAAAGCAATTCATTTATAGAATTTGTTTATAATTTCATAATGACGAGTTCAATTATACAATTGTTGGTATCGGACAAACTGATTGGGGATAACTATGTGACGTGGAAATCAAATTTGAACACGATACTTACGATAGACGATTTGAGATTTGTCTTAACAGAGGAATGTCCTCCCATTCCTAGCTCTAATTCCAAACGAACTATTCGGGAAGCGTTTGATAGATGGATCAGGGTGAATGATAAAACCCGTGTTTATATTCTCGCTAGTTTGTCTGACGTTTTGGGGAAGAAACTTAAGGATATGAGTATTGCCAAAGAGATTATGAAATCTTTGAGAGGGATGTTTGGATAACCATCCTTCACCCTGAGGCATGATGCTATCAAATACGTTTATAACAGCTGCATTAAAAAAAGGACCTCAGTCCGTAAACATGTCCTGGGCATGATGGTCCACTTTAATGTGGCTGAAGTAAACGGTGTTGTGATGGACGTAAGAAGCCAAGTTGGTTTTATTCTAGAATCTCTTCTGAAGAGTTTTCTGCAATTCTGTACGAATGCATTGATGAATAAAATTAAATACAACTTGACTACCCTATTGAATGAGCTGCAGACTTTCCAGACAATGTTAAGAACTAAGGGTCTAGAATCTGAAGTAAATGTTGCTTCTGCTGAGAAGAGAGGAACGTCCTCTAAGCCTAATGTTACCTTCTCTTCGCAGAGTAAGAGTATTCCAGCGAAGAATGACAAAGGGAAAGAGAAGAAGAAGCCTGCTAGTAAGAAAACCAAGAAAACCGCTATAGAGAAAAGGAAATGTTTCCAGTGCAACGAGGGCTAGAAGAGAAATTGCCCTAAATATCTTGCTGAGAAGAGAGCAGAGAAAGGTAAACAGGCTAACTAGTTCCTGAAGACCGTTTACTCAGCTTGACCAGTGGGAGAAGTTGCTGCTGATGATGATATTACCTGCTTTTGTAAATCTTGTAATGAATAGTACATATTTTTGTTTTGAATGAAATGTTCATTTTCAGAAAATATGTTTGTTCTATCTCATAGCAACTTTTGTTAAGAATCAAACTGTTAAAAATCATTTGCAAATATTCAGATATTTAACGGCTAAGATCGAAGTATAATAAATTTAAAGATTTATGTCCTAAAACTCGTGGTTTGTAAAAAATAGAACTTATTCTTAAAAATCAATAAATTGTTATTGAATATATTGTTTTTTAGAAATCCAATAAATCTAAGTCCCTTGACTATTATATGAGTACTTGAACTTTATGTGGAGAATATAAGTGGATCATGTTCGAGTAAATAGTCAAAATGATATATAATATATGAATAAGATTGGGTGCCCTGATTCTGGTAACATTATTAGATGCGGCCTACTCTGTAGTTGTTACAAAGAGTTGTAAAGTGCTACAAACGAAGTGATCCTAATTCATTCATGTTGGGACATGAGAAGTGGGGGCGTTCTGTGCAAATGAGTTTTGTGCAAGATCAGACCACGAAACCAATCACTCTTACTTTATAACATTGTTTACTGTTTAAGACTGACTATTTCAAAGCGATGACCTAGGTAACTTGACCTTAATCCTGAGCTAACTATGAACTCTTGTTTGTTTGGCATTTTCCATTGTCTCCATGAAGTAGCTCACGAACAACCCACTCTTCAAGCTTCATTAACTCCAAGCATGAGCAACATCTCATGCAGCAAATCTCTTTGCATGATAGTCTGCAATATATTGAAGAGATTGGAGTGTTGAAGTGATCACAACCGATATAATTTTTCTGAAAAATTCATGAGAAGAAGGGTATTCTTCACGTTGGGTTGCTGCTATGAGTTAGTCTCCAAATTCCCTTAATATATGCTTATTTTGAGTCTCACTACTCAATCTAGAGCACCAAGAGGATAGTAGGGAAGATCTTGGGAAGTTCTTGATGTGGTCTACAACAAGATTTAGAGGAGATTTGCAGCTGGAATCAAGCTTTGGGTTCAACAAAGGTATGGAACGAAATCCATTTATTTATGTTGAAGCATGCTTTCATTTCTGCCAAAATTAATGAATTAGAGTGCTTATGGATCCTTGTCATTTCCGCTACACAATGGTACATTCCAACAAATTGAGCATTATTTTTTATTCTATAAAATATTTTTAACAACGTTTTATATAACGTTAGTAAATCGATGTTTTTTTACTGACGTTTGTCAATGTTGCAAAAGATGTTTATAATGAGATGACCAGAAATTCACATTTAGCAGCAGTATGTTGCTAAGACAAACTTGTCACGTCACTATATAAAACAAATAGCAAAAACTCGTGCGTTGCTAAAATTACACTTTTAGTAACACATTAGCGTATGAAAAAGTCATGTTTTAGCAGCACGTACTAAAATGCATCACTAAAACTTTTAACGACATTCACAGCAATGCGTCTCTACGCGTTGATAATACTTTTAGTGGCATTTTTACGCTTTTAGCAACACATTTTATTCATCACTGAAAGCTTTTTTTTTTTTTTTTTAGTGAGGGAAAAGGAATGTAAAATTGAGTAAGTTTTATAGCATTATTTTATATTTGGTTATTGAAAAATATCTTTTTATTTTTAGAGCAATATTTACCTCAATCCCATGCATGTTAAAGTGATAAAAAAAGAAGTATGAAGTATATATAGAACCAACGAATTTATGAAAAAATCTCACCATGTTACATTATTTATTAAGGGGAAAAAAAACTTGGTTAGTTGGTAAAAAGATCAAATGAATATTTTCTTTCCCACACGAGCATAACCCAACTGACATGAATTTGTACTTTTAATTTTAAGTTTGATCTCTTCACCTCGTATATTATACCAAAAAAATGAAAGATATATTTTATTGATAGATTGAATGATTAGATTATTCTACTAAACTTTTTTTCTTTGATTTTTTTACACAATAACATAACCATCATGATTTGTTCAATAAGCAACAGGAGTCATAATGTAGGTAGAAAATAGAGAGATTAAATCAAGAAAAAAGAATTAATGAAGTATTTTAAAAATGCTTTAGAAAAAAATTAAGAGGAATGGGAGAACAAGAGTCATATGGATTCACAAATACTTCATCAATGATTATATAGGAACTAAAAAAAAGATGTTGAAGTAGTTCACCTTGGACAATTCAATAATATTATTACTTCAATTTGGAATTTTCTATTTGATATAAATCGTAGTAGCGTTGGAATAATAAATTATAATTCATTGGTTGATTATATCATTAATCATTTTTTTTAATGTAAAAGGAATTTATCATGAATCTATTGATTTATGTACTTAATTATTATATATCTAAAAACGTAACAATGTTGTCTTGGTACGCTGAATTATATATTATTAACTTTTCGATACAGGTTATCTTTATAAATAAATTGAAATTATAATAGATAAACTTTTTTTGAAAAAAAAAATAGCAAAAGAAATTAAAATTAAAAGAGAGAGACACTAAAATTATAAATTTAACAAGAAAGCAGAAATTAGGACATGATTTTTCATTACAACAATTAACGCACAAGAGCAGGAACGAACAAGAAAATTCAAAACAAAAACTTAAATAATGCATATAAAATAATAATAATAATAATAATAATAATAATAATAATAATAATAAAGCATACAAATATTGCATATATAAAGCCGCAGACTTTTGCATGCTTGATTTTTAGCCCACAAACTGCCTTCATCAAACTCCCAACATCTTCAAATTTTCTAAGCTTTCCAGCAGGCAGGCAACCGATCGAGGCCAATTTTGAAATCAAAGAAGTTAAGAACAAACCCATTTGATTTTTTTTTTTTTTTTTGGTCCTTCTTCACAAATGATATTTCACGAGAGTCCCTCTCATTTCGAAATTGAAGATTTGAGAATATTTCTGAACCTGCATCCAATTAATTATAATATATAAAGTTTGTTATGTTAATTTTAAATGGAAATTAAAAGTGTTTATATAAATTAATTGAAAAGGTAATTTTTTTTTTTTTTTTACCTTTAAGCTTTGAAGATTGCTTGGTTTGAAGATTGGAGTCCCAAGTTGGGGGCATTTTTACCATCTGTGGGAAAAAAACAGAGAGAAGTAAATTTAGAGAGTATTGTTAATTTATAATTTCCATTATTAAATAAAGATATCATTTTTTTTAAGTTCAAGATTATTATAAATTAATTGGTTACTGTTTGTACAATTTGATTCTAAATTCATTAACTAAACACAAACTAATTCTAAAAACTCAAAAATTTTAAACTTATTCTTTTAAATATATTAAGATTTCCATGGTTAATATTATTTTCCTTTCGAACTCACTAGGTTTAAGATTAATTTTAAAAATATCGTTAGAAAAGGTGGAAAAAAAAATACTAGAGGCATTTCGGTAGACATAACCCACTTGACCAAAAAGCACTTAAAACTCTAAAACAAGATATCATTTGAATTTTTATAACTTAAAAAAAAATTACAAAGTATTGTTTTTGCTATTTAGAGTTAAACTACTTTCATTAATAAAAAAAATTTAAAAAAATTAAAAAAAAAAAACTCTAAACACGCATTAATCATCCTTTATGTGACCTCAAACGCACCAATTAATTAAATTTAATGTAGATTTAGGAGTAATTTTTTAAATAGTTAGTTGTTGTTAGGTTCAAAATCACTATGAAGTAAAAATTTAATCACTAAATATTAATCTAATATTAAATACATAATTTTAAATGACTAAACTAAGAGCGTATTTGAGAGTGATTTTAAAATGGTCAAAATAATTTTTATCATTTTCAAAATTACTAAAAAATATATTTTTATTTCTTCACAATCAATTTTAATATTAAAATAAAGTGTTTAAACGTGTAAAATTTTAAAAAGAAATAGAATTTGAGTGATGAAAGATATATTTTAGAGTAATTTAAAACATGACAACAATGATTTTAACAATTTTAAAACTACTCTTAAACATGCACTAAAGCATATTTTAAATGATTTTTAAAATGATAAAAGTGATTTTAGTTCTTTCAGAATCACTCTCAAAGATGTATTTAGACTTTCGAAATCCATTTTTTTTCCTCGTAGTTCAAACAAAAGCTACATGAATCAAATCCGTCATCTAAACACACCCAAAGTGTGCAATATTTTCTTTAAAAAAGAGAGGGAAAAAAAAGAAAAAAAATCACCTTCTTGTGTCTTGGAAACAAAGAAGCAAGCAGCAATGATAATGTAGCAAAGAAGAAGAACAAGGCCTTTGATATAGTGAGAGGTTCCATCTTGTAAAGTAAAGGCTGTGGCAATAATGGCCAATCCAAGTGACCCCGTTTCCATCAGGTTGAAATTCAGGTCCATGTCCACTCCCATTGTCCAAGCAACTATCACACACAGTGGAATCTGCAAATTACATATTCTTCAGGGGTCAGATTGCAATTATTTCCACTTTTCCCATCTCCCAAATGTATTTATTATAGGGACCTTTCAAGTTTTCATTAATTACACATGCTTACCACAAATAATGCAATTTGTGTTGCAGATCCCAAAGCAACCCCCAAAGATATGTCCTGAAAACAATACAAAATAAATGTATATAATGCTTAATCTAAGCAATCAATCATATACAATTTTGATTTTTTTTTATTTTAAACATATTACAAATTTTTAAATTTTGTGTTTAATAGACCCGTGAATTTTTTAGAGCTTACCAACTTATTCTTGAAGGCAAATATGATAGCCCCGGCATGTTCGGCCGCATTTCCGACTATAGGGAGTAAGATTATGCTAAGGAAGCTCACAGACAAACCCCAAGTAGAAGATGCTTCCTGCAAACAGAAGTAATTTTTGAACTTCTGAACTTAGTTAACTAAAAATTAATAATTGTAATATGTCAGCATTAAATTTACTAAAAAGAAAGAAAATAAATTTGTGAAAATTGACACACAAAACTTGACTCACAACTCGTAAATATATAATATTTTAAAATATAAAGACTTAAATAAAAATTAAGGGTTATATTTCAAATTTATAACCAAATCAAGGGTGAAAAGGGTAACTTCATACTAATTTTACCTCAATTGTGTTGACAACGTATTCGGACAGCAAAGCAATAAGGAGTGTCATTCCTACAAGCCATGCAAATGCACTCCAGAATCCAATCACTGCCTCTTCTCCAGGAACGTCGTCGTCTTCAACTTCCTAATTTTCCAATATTACAATTAAAATTATTTAATTTTCACACAAATATTTTACAGAATAGAAAATTTTAAAAATATATATATTTAAAAAAAACAGTCACATAGCAGAGAGATCTTCACGTTTGAGTTGCATGATAGATAGATATAGCCAAGTTTTTTTTTTTTCATTTTTCTATTATTTCACTTTATAAAATATATAGTAATTATAATTTCCATTAATAAAAAAAGAGACGTGAATATATTTTCAAAATTTATAAAATTTATAGAAGAAAAGTTAAAGATAATTTTTTTTAAAAAAAAAATATTCTAAAAATATAGACTAATTTTAAAATCTATTTAGAAAACTACAAAATAAAGGATGAAAATGATATTTTAACTTTTTTTGTCATACCTTTTTGTCATTGAGTGTGGTTGATTTTTAGTCAAAATCATCAACCTTTGGCTAGTTATATCTTAAAAACAAATTGCTATTCTAGTGGTTGAATCACAACCATAGTTAGTGGCACATGGTGGGGTTTGTATCCTATCAACTTCACTTACCATATGGATCATGGTAGTCAATTCATAACCAAAGAAATCGCTTTATGAACTTAAATATAAAAAATGGTATTAATGTTCAATGACAGATCTATTAAACACAAAATTGAAGGTTAATAACAAAAGCCACTATACCTCGGCTTCAAATAGTTGCCGATGAGTCCAGAGTTGGAAGACCAAGTAAGCAATGTAAGCCGAGAGCATTACAATGCTGCTGGCTCTGGATAGGTGGAGGGTGGAGGCGGCGGCCGTGGCAGTGGAGGAGGCGGCGTAGCCAAACAATAACGGCAATAGGTGGCACAGTAACGAAAGCATCAGCATCAGGGAGTTGACATCAGCTTGCCTCTGTTAAAATAACAAAATTGCTTCTTTAATTTTAGGGTTAATTTTAAATTTCTAAAGTCAAAACTATGACCATTGACTTTTTTATAGTATTTATAACCATTGACCTAATAATTAGAGTAGTATTCTAAAATTATATTTAAAAAAAAAAAAAAAAAAAAAACAGATTTCTTTGTATAGTACGAATTTAAATATGTATTCGGGGAAAAAACGTCATAATTTTTATTTTCTTCCAATCTTGCATAAATTTGACCGTTGTATTTTATTCAATATTGTACTTGAATCTAAGTTGTATTTTTTTTTTTTTTCTGAAAGACAGTTGGATTTTAATTAATTGTGCTATTTTAATGTAAGATTTAAATTTTTTTGTTATATTAAAATAAATACATACTTCTAATTTTATTTTTTTTTCTATATTTAAAAATACATGCTTATATTCTTCTATACATCTTGATAATTAGCAATATAAATACTAACAAAAACTAACAATTTTAATTACCTTTATCGAGTAATTTTTACATCTCACTTCAAATAAGTGCAATTTAAATAAAACAAGGAGGTGTAGGATATACTTTGAAAAAATGTCATAAAATTATTCTTTAAAAACTTAAGAAGGTTTGGAAATGCCTTTTAAAATTATTGTTAAAATAATTTTTGTCCAGTACTTGAAAGTCACGCCAATACATATCAAAAGTGATTTTATATTTTTAAACACGGATTCTAAGCATCAAATTTAATTTTAAATAATTAAAATTATGTTTGGTAATTATTTTAAACGTGAAAAAAAAATGATTTTAACATTTTCTTTTAAATTACTTTTAAACGTGTCCTCATTACAATTAGTGTTAATAAATGCTAATATTATCTCTTAAACTTGAACCATTTAATCAAAGTAAATATAGTTCAATTGATATATACGTATGTCAGTAACTATGAGGTTTGTAATATGAATAGTTTTATCCCAATTGTATTAAAAAAAATGGATATTTGAATTATGATACCAAGAAAAAGTAATAGAAGAAATTAGAGACGAGAGAGAGAGGGGTATTACTCTGTCATAATTCTGTTCCCTTCTAAGATTTGCAATGCCACCACAGAAGAGAGAGGTTCCAAGAACAAGAAGAAGGTTTGAAAGAACAGAACCCAAAAGAGAATACTTCACCACGTCTATCTTTCTTTGTGTCAATGCAAGAATTGCAATTATCAGCTCCGTTGCATTTCCACATGTTGCATTCAAAAGCCCCCCAACTGTACATATTTTTTAATAATTAAATAAAATTGTTGAAAATATTTACAAAATATAACAAAATTTCAAAATATATCAATCATAGGATACGGATAAACGGTCTAAGAAAATCAAATTTTTGCTTGACAAATATTTTGATTTATTTTTATATAGTTGAAAACGGCCCAAGAAAATCAAAATTTTAAATTTCATAGACAAATGCATTAATTAACTTAATACCCTAATAAATGGAAAAATTCTCCTTCACGGGCCTCCCTTAGGTCACTATCAATTTTAAGTTTTCAAAATAATTGAGAATTTTTTTTTCATTTTTTAAAAAATAAAAAAATGAAAACTGTTTTGTACGGTGGCTTTTTCCTGAGCAGCAAAAACCATACATTCGTCATTGCAGGTATTTTGTGGTTGTGGATGAGATGGCCATTTCCATCCTCCAAAATAATAATAATAATAATATTGCATTACTGTACCTTAAAATTACATAACAGAATATTGTACTGTTTCAATGCTAATATACTCATATATTTTTTTAAGCATAAGTTTAACTAGAAATATCTACTCTCGATCAATAGATCAAAAATTCAAATTCCATAAAAAAAAAAAAAATGAGAGGATCAAATTTTCTTTGACTAAAAAATAATACTACTTTTTTATTATTATTAAATCACTATTTAGTTTTGAAAATCCTTTATGAGAAAAACCAAATCATCATTTTTTTATGATGATAGTTTATTTTATCAACGAAGTTATTATATTTAAATTGATAATTAACCCTACCACTTTATTTTAAGTATTAGCCAGAAAAACTAAAAAAAGAAAGAAAGAAAGAAAAAAGATTAAGGCATAGGCATATGAAAATTTAAATTTCAAAATATAGTAAAATTTCAGTGAAATTTTACTATTTTGTAAATATTTTAGTTTATTTTTCTATATTTGAAAACAACTCTTTAATTTTTCGGTTACGGTTACAAATGAAATATATAATTTCATAAGAAAAAACGAAAAATTTACCTGTTGGACCAGTGAAATAAGCGATTTGCCTTCAGAATCAAATCAAAACAATAAGAAGAAGAAAATAAAAATTAGTACAATATTGGAAGAAGCCTCATAATATAATAATTATTTGATGTTAATTACCAAATTAAAGTACATTAATGATTAGTCAAAACAAAATAAAATACATTAATGAAAAGGAAGAAAAACTCACTCGGTCAGAAAACTGACACGTTCAGCCAATGGCGTGAGGCCAAGCAAGCTCAATGCAAAAATCCAAGGCTAAAAAAACCATAAATTAAATTCATCAATATTATTATTAGAAATAAATTTAAGTGTATTCTACACCTAATTAAAAATTATTACGTGATAATTTATTTTTTAAATTTATTGAAAAATTATTTTTTAGTGGGTAGAAAAAGGAGTGCGTAGTATTTAGGTGTTGATATTACTGTTGTCCATAAAATGTCAATAATAATAATTAAAAAAAAAAACGACATGTAGTTTTCACGGGGAAAAAAAAAGGAAAAATAAAGGTTAATGTGTTTTCTTACTCTTCCAAAGCCAAAACTCTGAGCGACAATAGCGAGCGGAATAGCAGGGAAGAGAATGGAAAGTTTAGTTCCCAAAATGACCTCCTGAAGATTGATAAGGAACTTGCGAAGACAGCCTAATTGGATTTTGGAGACAAGAGTTAAATCGGACTTTTTGCGTAAGGAAGAGGACGACATGTTGTGAGCTGTTCGACCATGGCCATGTCGATGTTCTTTGGTTAAACGCTTGAGGCTTCCGTTTTCCATTAGCCAAGGCTCTGTCTGGGAAGCCATGGTTTGTTAATCGAGGTTGGAATATGGTATTCGGGAATCCAAACAGGGGGAGAGAAACTCAAGGGAATTTTGACAAACGTTTTGTTGGTTTCAGATGTTTTCTGTGAGAGATATGGCGGTAAGACAGCATTTTTATAGGATGAAATGATGGTCGTGAGTGAACCACTCTATAAAATAGGAAGTTTCCACGAAGCTTCCTACCAACTAATTTAGGCCTCTATCATACAACAAGTGCGTCCACGGATCGGGTTTTGCACCGATGTGAAAGTCGGAAGTACATGTTTAGAAGTGATGATTGAAGTAGCAATTTAGATTGAAAAAATACGACAAGTTGGAAAAAAAAAACTTTAAAGTAAGATAATAATAACGATTGCACCCTCAAATTTTTAAATCTAAAAATTGAGTCATCAAATCTAAGAGCTCAATTTCTACGACTATTATAAATTTCAGGTTTAATTTTAACATTTGGGTAAGTTTGATGATTGAAAATTTGAAGGTGTAATTATAGCTACCACTATATTTTAAAAGTGATTTTTGTAATTTGTCTTACAATTGATTTTTTACCATCATATTTATGTAAGTGATTTTTTAAAAATATGTATGATTGATATGTTGAGTAATAAAATTGTGTATAATAAATATTGAAAGAAAATTCAAAACATTACTTGCATTCAATCTAATTGTTTGTAAGCAAGTGGTTAATGACAAGCACGATAATACCTATCATCTTTGAGTCGGCAATTTAAATAAAAAAAAAATAGTTTTTATGAATAGCTAATCTACAATATTTTAACAAAATCGAACTATGTAGCCGTTTGTGGGAATGATTCCCAATCAATTACTTAAAAAAAATATGATACGTTATACTAATTATTCAGTAATCAATCTAAAATCATTTTAGATTTCTCTAAAATCACTTTATTTCAAGTCAAACATCATCATTGTAAAGGCTGAAAATAAATTTTAAGTAAGAGAAAAAGTATTTTTGAGTCTATATTAAAATTATTCTCAAACATAACTTAAATACCATATAAAATAAAAAAGAATGATGCATATTCTAGATTAAAATGATGAAAATCGATTTTTAAAAAAATCAACTCAGATTAAAGGATTATTGTTATAAGTTTTATACAACTCAACTAATTGAGAGATATTGTGTGACCTTTGTAACTTTCATTTTTTTTTTTTTTTTCAGTGAAAAAAATGCTCTTATGAAACAAAAGTTTAAAAGTTACAATTTTATTTTATTCGACAATCCCAAAATGGCAATTTAAATTTATATGTAGTAGTTAAGTGCATTTTATTTAGTTAAGGTGACACGAAAATATTGTCTTATTTAGAAGAGTTTTTGCTAAGAAAGTAATGTAAAACCGAAAATGGAAGTTAACAACTACCCTTAAACTTTCCAAGATGGTAAGGCCAAACAAGGGAAATTTTCATTATTATTATGAATATTATAATAATAAATAGATTCTATTGCTTAGTATCTCAAAAGTCACGTATTATTCTTTATGTTGTCCATGTGTCTTGTAATTATTCATGTTCGGTGTATATGTAAGTCCACATCCTACTTGTCACTTTGCTTATAAATAGTGGCGTTAGGTGGATCTTAAAATCACACATATATTAGTGAGAATTCCTTGCATACCAGGATAATGACATATTTGACCCATCCCATATGACAAATTTGGATGTGACGGATTTCTTTGAATCTCCTTAAGAGAAGATTGGCACATTTGATGGAGCATCAAATGTTTCTTTTGATTTTGAGAATATCTAGACTTAATGTTATCTACCTTCATTTTTTTTAGTAACTTTTGTATATTTTAAGTGTTGTTTTTCTTATTGTAATTATTTTCTTTTAATGAATAAACATGAATCATTTTCATATGTTGGGTATTTCAAAAATGAGCAGAGAAGATTTATGTCTAGCAGACAGTGCAACTACACACATAATACTTACAAATAAAATATATTTTTCCAAATTGACAATACTAAAAGCAAAAGTAAATATAATATTAAGTTTTGCAAACTTGATCGAAGGTTTTGAAAAAGCAAATATTATTTTGCCTAGAGGGACAAAATTTACAATTGACAATGCATTGTTCTCTAGTCAATCAAAGAGAAATCTTCTAAGTTTTAAAGATATACGTTATAATGGTTATCATGTTGAGACTGATAGTAAGAATAATGTGGAATATCTATATATCATATCTACTATCTCAAATGAAAAACGTATATTGGAAGAGTTGTTTGCTTTATCTTCCGGATTATATTATACTCATATATAAGTAATTAAAACATAATCTAAAGTTCATGAATCCAGACATGTTTACAATTTGGCATGACCAATTAGATCATCCTGGATCTATAATGATGAGGAGAATTATTGAGAATTCAAATGGACATCCATTGAAGAATCAGAAAATTCTTCAATCTAATAAATTATCATGTGATGCTTGCTCTCAAGGAACATTGATAATTAGACCATCACCAGCTACAGTGGGGACCGAATCACCTGCATTTTTAGAACGAATTCATGGTAATATATATGGATCAATTAATCCACCAAGTGGACCATTTAGATATCTTATGGTATTAATAGATGCATCCAGTAGATGGTCACACGTGTGCTTATTATCAAGTCGAAATCTTGCATTTGCAAGATTACTTGCTCAAATAATTAAGTTAAAAACATAATTTTCTAATTATACAATTGAGACCATTCGTCTTGATAATGATGGTGAATTTTCATCCCAAACTTTTGATAATTATTATATGTCAATTGGGATAAGTGTTGAATATCCTATAGCTTATGTTCATGCACAAAATTGTTTAGCATAATCATTTATAAAACGTTTGCAATTAATTGCAAGACCATTACTTATGAGAATTAAGCTTTCTTCATCTGTATGGGAACATGATATTTTGCATCCAGCGACACTTGTACGCATTAGGCCATAGCTTATCATCTGTATGGGAACATGTTATTTTGCATCCAGCGCCACTTGTACGCATTAGGCCATAGCTTATCATAAGTACTCGTCATTACAATTAGTTTATAGTCATGAGCCAAATATTTTCCGTTTGAGAATCTTTGGATGTGCAATATATGTTCGAATTGCTTCACCACAACGCACTAAGATGGGTCCTCAAAAGAGGTTAGGAATATATGTTAGATATGATTCCCTGTCAATTATTAATTATCTTGAGCCCCTGACGGGTAATGTATTTATTGCACGATTTGTTTTGTCATTTTAGTGAGATAAATTTTCCAACATTAAAGGGAGGAATTAAGAAATTGGAAAAAGAAATTACATGGAATGCATTGTTATTGTCTCAATTAAATCCCCGTATAGATCAGTTTGAACTTGAAGTTCAGAAAATAATTCATTTGCAAAATATAGCAAATCAATTACCAGATGCATTTATAGATGCAAACAAAGCTAAGTCATATATACCAGCTACAAATGTTCTATCAAAAATTGATATCCCAATACAACAAGTTGTCACTGATGAGTCTGGTATACGCCAAAAGCGTGGTAGACCAGTGGGTTCCAAAGATAAAAATCCTTGAAAATGAAAAATGATTAATCGTGAAAAAGACTTGGTTGAAGATGTAAATGCCCATAAAGAAATCTTCAACATGACTAGTGAGGAAAGTGAAATACCTAAAGATAATAATGAAATTTCAATAAACTATGTCATGACAGGAAAACTATGGAATCAAACTAATGTAATTATTAACAACATTTTTGCGTATAATTTGCTCTTGATATTATATTTGAAAATGAGGATCCTGAACCAAACTCTGTTGAAGAATGTCGACATAGAAAAGATTGGCTTCAGTGGAAATAAGCAATCGAAGCAGAATTAAACTCACTTTGAAAACGTCAGATTTTTGGACCAGTAGTCTGAATACCAGAAGATGTTAAACCTATGGGATACAAATGGGTATTTGTGAGGAAAAGAAATGAAAATAATGATGTCACAAGATATAAAGCAAGACTAGTTACACAAGATTTTTCACAAAGACCTGATATTGATTTTAAGGAAACGTATTCTCTAGTGGTGGATGCAATTACATTAAGATACTTAATTGGCTTAACTGTGTATAAAATTATGGATATGCATCATATGGATGTAGTCATAACATATTTATTTGGATCTCTTGATAATGATATTCATATGAGAATCCCAGAAGGATTTAAGGTACCTGAAACATATACATCAAATTCTCGTGAATGGTATTCAATAAAGTTACAGAGATCACTATATAGATTAAAACAATCAGAACGGATGTAGTACAATCGCCTAAGTGGATATTTATTGAAGGAAAGATATCAAAATAATCTAATATGTCTGTGTGTTTTTATAAAAAAATCACAATAAGGATTTGCTATTATAACTGTATTTGTTGATGACTTGAATATAATTGGAACTCATAAAGAACTTTCAAAGGCAATAGAATATCTTAAGAAAGAATTTGAGATGAAAGATCTCGAAAAAAAATTTTTTGTCTTGATTTGCAAATTGAGCATTTAGCAGATGGAATATTTATTCATTAGTCAACTTATACAGGAAAAAGTTTGAAAAGATTTTATATGGACAAAACACATCCATTAAATATTCCAATGGAAGTCTGTTCATTGGATATAAAGAAAGATATATTTCGACCTCGAGAAGATAATTAAGAACTTCTTGGTCCTTAAGGACCATATCTTAGTACAATTAGTGCACTTATGTATCTTGCTAATAATACAAGACCAAATATTACATTTTCAGTAAATTTATTAGATAGATATAATTATTCTCCTACAAAAAGACATTGGAACGAAATTAAGCATATACTTCATTATCTCCGAGAAATAATTGATATGGATTTGTTTTATTCAAATAAATCAAATTTTGATCTAATTAGTCATGCAGATTCTGGATATTTATTTGATCCACACAAAGCTAGATCTCAAACAGGTTATCTGTTCACATGTGGAGGAACTGCTATATCATGGTGTTCGGTGAAATAGACTATAACGACCACCTCCTTAAATTATGTTGAAATTCTTGCATTTCACGAGGCTAGTCGAGAATGTGTATGGTTAAGGTCAATGACTCAACACATTCGTGAAACGTGTGACTTGTCTTCTAATAAAAATCTTCCAACAAAATTATACGAATGCAACACAACTTGCATAGCCCAAATCCTATTAAAGGAGATAGAACAAAACATATTTCACCGAAACTTTTTTACACTTATGTTCTTGAAGAAAATGACGACATCACTGTACAACAAATTTGTTCGAAAGGATAACCTGGCAAACTTATATACAAAGACATTACCAACCGAAAATTTGAAAATTTGGTGCACAATATTGGAATGCGGCAACTCGGAGATTTTAAGTGATGTTTTCATGAGGAAGAGTAAATATATTGTAGTCTTTTAGGAGTATGTATTATATGAAATATGTACTCTTTCTCTGGGGTTTTTTCCCATTGGGTTTTTCCTAGTAAGGTTTTAACGAGACATATTTAGTATATATCATCTAAAGAGGAATATTATGAATATTATATAATAAATAGATGTCCATTGTTTAGTGTCTCAGATCCCATGTGTCACCCTTCATGTTGTCCATGTGCCTTTTCATGTTTGTTGTCATGTAAGTCCCCATCCTACTTGCCACTTTGCCTATAAATAATGGCATTTGGTTGATCTTAAAATCACACCTATATTGGTGAGAATTCCACTTCAAAATTCCACTAATTTTCATATTATCTAATTTTATAATTTTAATTATTTTATGTTATATTATATTTTATATATTTAATATTATTATATAAATATATTATTATATTATATTTTCTCTATATCCATGTTCCCGTTGTGCTCCTCAAATTCACAACAACTATATAATTTATTATTATTCTGTCTACAAATAAAAACACTGGTGAATAAAAATCTATTAGTTTTCATCCAATTCAATTCAAATGGGCATATATAAATAAAAAAGTTAAATTACAAATTTAGTTTATAAACATTTAAAAGTTGTAACTATTTGAATTATAAATTTCCAAAGGCATTTAACAATTTTACGAACGTTTAATAAGTCTCTAAATTTATAATAAATATCTATTGGATCTTCTATTTTTAATCGGGAGTCTACTAGGTTTAATTTAAATTTTTGTGTCTGATATGTCATTTGACTTATTCGGTTTGAAAAATTTTACGGAATTACTATTAAATATAAAATTAAAATTTTAAGTTTTTTTTTTTTTGTTAAACATAGAATTTAAGGTTTTATTATGTCATTGATGTATTTTCGTATTGCATTAAATATGTATTTACACATGAATTTAATATTTTAACCATGCAAGAAAAGAAATTTTTAATAATGTCACAATTTATTTTGATCTGAACTTGAAAAAAGGAAAAACAAAACCATGATATGATCCATCAACTTCCTTAAAATATTTGTTAAGAGAACATAACTGAACCGTCATATGTATATACATTCTTAAAGAAAAAAGAAAAAAACTAGCATATATGTAAATGTTAGCGACCACAAAACTTGTGGTCAGAATTCTTTTATTCTATATTGTACTTTAAAAAATCCTTCAATATATTTACTTTTCATTTATTTTATCTTTAGAATAGTATCAACCAAAATATAGTTATTTAGCTAAAATATAAGCATTTTATTAGTTAAAATACCATTTTAGTAACTATAATTTGAACTTTGTTCAAT
Organism: Benincasa hispida; assembly: GCF_027475165.1. Lineage (NCBI taxonomy): Eukaryota > Viridiplantae > Streptophyta > Magnoliopsida > Cucurbitales > Cucurbitaceae > Benincasa > Benincasa hispida. The sequence goes on from NC_143480.1 coordinate 50,836,022, forward strand.
TTTTAGTTAATGTACTTTCAAATGTCTAATTTTAGTCTCTATAGTTTTAATAAATCTTAATTTAGTTCCTTAAAGTAAAATTTTCAATATTGACTACGTAATAATAATAATAATTTTCATGCAAGAAAATATAATATCATGCTTTCAAAATTTAGAGTGAAAATACTAATAAATAACAACCTTTAAAAAAAAAAAAACAACAATAAATAAGTATGATGAAATTTAAGATTTGCATTTGTTTCCCCATTCTTTCGGCAGGGAAACTGGCCGTTTGTTTTTGTTGCTGTAACGTATCACTCCAGGTTGCTGCTGTTGAGACGTGAGGACCGTTGTAGATCCCCCCCATGTTGGTTGTGGTTGGGGCTGAGGTCTTTAACTGAAGCATGGTATGTCTATTGACTTTCTTTCATGTCTTTCAGTACTGTTTTAAATGATTTCTTTTTTTTACCTTCCCTCCTACAATTACAATGGAAAGAGACACGAACGGAATTGAACTCGTGCATGGTGGATTCACAATTAAAAAAATATATATACAGAGATTATCTAAAATAGAATATTTGAAAATACGTGAAATAAAATTAAATAAACTTCAAAACAGAGGTAAGAACTTATTTTCTTCATTGGTAAGCTTTTACACAAAATTTCATTTTGAACATAGTAAGTATGAGTATTTTATACAAACCACATTCAAAAAGTTCATTAGTAAAAAATATTGTTCGGACAAACCATTACTGACATTCAAAAAGTGATTCCATGGATATGAGAGAGAACAAAATCACCAATATCTTAACAATTTTGATATCTTTTGAGAGATGCTCTTTAATCTAGAAAGATAGTTTTTTTTCAGATAATATTCTCCTTATCATCCAAGTTGTAATTGTGATTTTTTCCTCAAATTTGCTTTAAAAAATTATTCTACAAATAAATAAATAAAAAAGTATATGTTTTGTCTTGAAGGTGCCTTGGCCCATTACCTTAACTTTTTATTTGATCCCTCAAATATTCATCTTTGTACTATTGAAAATAATATTTTAAAAAATCAAAATCAAATGTATTATTTTTTATATTGAAAAATTCTAAATCGTTTATTATTGAAAATTTATTTTAAATGATAAAACGGGTGAAAATATTTATAAATAATAGCAAAATATCATAATTTATCTGCGATAGACCATGATAGACTTATCTGTATCTATCATGACACAGATAGATATAGACATGATCTATCACAGATAAACAATGAAATTTTGTTATATTTGTAAATATTTTTGTTTATTTTCCTATATTTGAAAACAACTCTTTTTTATTTTGAAATATTTGATTAAAATAAAACTCTAATCGTAGAGTAGACATATTAAAATAAAAACCAGAATATAAATTTCAAAATTTTGAATTAAATAACTTTATACCCTGATCATAGATTTTCTAAATTTATACTAAAAAAAAACCTATGTACTCGAAACAAAGGATAATTAACTTTATAGACATTAACTTTTAAGACCGTAAAAATAGATTTTATTACTCAACTCAACATCTCACAAACCTTTTTATTGTTATAACATAATTTATGATCTAAATACTATTTTAACTTTTTTTTTTTTTTGTTCATTTTAGTCCTCTGCTTTTAAAATGTTCACTTTCATCCTCATATTTTTAACGTTGGTTCATTTTAGTCCCTATATTTTAAAAGTGTTAAATTTAGTTTTTATACTTTCAATTTTAGTTTATTTTGGTCATTGAACTTAAAAAAAATGACAATTTTATTCTTTAAAAGTGAAAATGAAGATACCAAAATGAAAACTTTTTTAAAAGTATAAATACTAAATTGAACGAAAATTGAAAATATAGAGACCAAAATGAATAATTTGAAAGTATAAGAACCAAAATGAATAATTTAATAGTATAAGGATCAAAGTGAATCAAAACCAAAAGTATAGAGATTGAAGTAGTATTTAAACCTATAATTTTTTTAACAACGCTTAGATTGAACCAAAGTCCATACTCCATCTTTCTCTATAAAAAAAAATTAATAACTTTTTCTTAAAAAATAACTGTCACATGATAATTAGGAGTTACAAAATATATATTTTTTTAAAAATAATAACGATAATAATAATAATGTTTTAATAAGATTTATTGACTGCTGCGAGAATAAAATCACTCCTTGGAGCCAGAACCTGTCGGCTGTTCCAATACATTTGGACACTTTTCACTTTTTGGTATGACAGTTTTTTTTTTTTTTTTTTTTTTTTTTTTTTTTTTTTTTTTTTTTTTAATTTCAATGAAAAGAAATATTAACTAAAAATCTCACAAAAAAAAATCCAAATTATCAACAAAATGGACAGATATTCCTTTTTCCCCTTTAATTTTAATTTTCCTTTGTTAGTTAACTAGTAAAGAGTTAGTTTTCGAATTTAATTTTTATAAAAATAAATTTAAGAATACAATTATTATTGATGATATTTTTCATAGAAAGATGGAAAAATATATAAACCAAAACAACAATATTTTCACAATTATTAGAGATATTTTTACTTAAAAAAATGTGGAGATATATTTTGAATTGATCCTGATTAAAATTAATAGAAAACTGTCATTTAAAATTAAATGGACAAGTGTCCAATTCTTTGAACTAGAACACGTGCATTGCAGCAGAAATTCCTGTTGTCCAAGGCTTTACAAAATACTTTAAAATTACTGTTAAATTACAACTTTACCACCCTCAACCAGTCTATAAACCTTAACTTTTGTATTTAATAGGTCTAGTTTAATAATCATTTTGTTTTTTATTTTTTTAAAAAAAATTAATTCTATAGACTCTATTCTCACTTTCAAATTTCTTCCTTTGTTGTCTACTTTTCACAATGATTTAAAAAACAAAACTAAATTTTGAGAACTAGAAAAAATAATTTTCAAAAAGTTGTTTTGTTTTTAGATTTTGGCTAAGAATCAACCATTGTACAAAGATGCAAGTCATGGTAAGAAATGAGAATGAAATAAACTTAATTTTCAAAAACAAAAACAAAATACAATTAAACGAAATCTAAATCTTTGAATTTTCAATTTTCAATTTTCAATTTTAGAGATGTTTGATAAATTTAAAATATTAAAAAATTAATTGATCTATAATATATAAATAAAAATTTTATATATGATTAAACCATGATCTTTTTGTATATGCAGATTGTGAGTTTTAAAAAAATGGGAAATTAATGGATTAAACGTTACAATTTAAAAAATTCAAAGACAAAATAGACAAAAATAAGTCAAATTCTAGATCTAAACTCCAAATAAATAATGAATTTGAGAAACTTGGCCCTATACTCTTGAGAAATTGAAAAGCAACCCACATAATCCAAAATTTAAAATATATGCAAATGTCAAGGTCTCTATTTTAAGAGAATGGTGATAAAAACATGATAAAAGATCAAGATATGGATACATGTAGAAAAGGAATTTAAAATATATTTAAATTAATAAATAAATATTTGTATACTTTTAAATAAATTAACATATTTATTGTTCATATTATATTTGAGGAAATTATTAAATGGAAAAACTGTCGATATTTTTAACTATAGCAAAATGTTATAGTCTATCAATGATCTATCCGTGTTTATCAATACCTATCCTTGATAGATGATAATAGTTTATCAATGTCTGATAGTAACATTTTACTATATCTTTTATTTTGGTACATTTTACTATAAATATTTTGGTTCATTTTTATATTTGAAAACAATCCTTATATTTGCATAAAAAATCTTTTATTACTCATTTTTATATTTCATGTGACGTAACAAAAATATAAATTTATTCCTTATTTAATTTATATAAATATAAAAATGTTTAACAAACTCGAAATTCAGTAGCCATTTGATCAGGCTTTTAAGTTGGTATAAACTACTCAATTTCAATAGTAAACAATAGTAAAATGTTTACATTTATCGAGTAACTTAACGTTCTCGCCTTTTTTTTATTATTTTTATCTTTATCGAAAAACTTTATTTACAACTCTTCTATACCATAAATACAAAAATTTACTAACACCATTTCATATGTTATGATTATCACGTCACAAATGGACAATATAAGGGAAATTTCGGGGAAGTTTCTTTGTGGTTTTCATATCGATCCCTCAATCATTTCCCTTGTTCATTCCAAGAGACACCGCTCCTATACTCCCCACTTAAATATAAAAGGCCTTTCGGGTCAAATTATTTGGTATAATTATGATAATTTTATCTCCTTATATTTTATTAAGGGAAAATTACAATTTTAATAAAAAAAAATTAAAAATTAGGTATGTTCCTAGATTTTACTTTTTTTTTTAAAAATATGTCAAAAAAAAATTTATCTAAAAATTTGATTACTATATGATTTTTTTGTGATTATTATTTGATATCTATGTAACTGTAACACCTACAATACAAAAAATTTGAAATCATGATTTTAGTTTCTTAAAATATATTTTTCATACAGTACAATTTTCTTTTTATTAATAATGCAAATATTATTTGCTTAATTATTGATTTTCTTCTTACAAGACTGTTAAATATTGCATCTCTAACATAATCAATATTGACCACAAAAAATTAATAATAATGTCACTAAAGTAGAATGATTTAAATATATAGAGTACTTCTTCACATAGTATATTAAATATAATTGAACCAATGAGATTTGAGCCTTCGATGTAAAAAAAAATGGTTCGACATCTTTATTATTAAACTTCTGTTTGGATTTTCAAAATGATTTTGGTTTCCTTGTAAAAAGAAATAGTAAACCTTTGAAAACTTTTTTTTTTCTTTCTTTTTTTAGTTTTTAAATTTTGCCTTTGTTATTCAAAGCACTCTTAACATGTAGAGAATAAAATAAAGAAACCAATGTATGAGATTAGTGTTTATAAGTTTAATTTTAAAAAATTAGAAACCAAACCATTATTAAAAGAATATAAGTTATTTATAAGTTAAAGGTTGATTTATTTGGGTTTTTTTTTTCTAATAAAATAATGATGATATTTTGAGTGGTTAATATTCATTTTTTGACCTCTCATTTAAATACTACTTTGATTCTTGTGCTTTTGGTTTTAGTTTATTCTAGTCTCTATACTTTTAATATTTATTATCTTGGTTCTTATATTTTCAATTTTTGTTGATTTTAATTCTTATATTTTTAAAAATTGATTATCTTAATTACATCATTTTAATTTGTAAGATTTTTTTTTAAAGTTTAAGAATTAAAATGAATATTATAAAAGAAACTAAAAATATGAAGATCAGGCGTAGTATTTAAACTTAAAACATATACTCCCACCTTGTTTGGGTTATTGAATTCGCTATAAAATTCGAACCCGGTCTTAAAATATAATAAGTATGATAATAAATTGAAAAACTAAATGGATTAGAAAATAGTTTAAGAATAAATCATAAGTTTGAATTTGTTTGGTCGGCGGAATGATTGAAAGTTACAAATAAAATTATAATTCGAAAATCAAAATAATCAAACAATAATATGGAAATTCCATCTTTATCTATACAATAACTACAATAAATTATTTTATTCTAAAAAAAAACGACAATAAATTAATCAATAGGATCTGTTCACACTTTTTGATGTATAAAAGAGAGAATAGAAAAAGGTAAAATTGATTGGAGTATTTTTACCATTAGCGATGTCGAAAAGCTTTTATCGTATTTATTATAAATATTATGATAATAGATATCCATTAGATGTTCATATTTAGTATCTATTGATTATGTATCATGTTCTTATTTTTTATAGTATTGTCCATGTATCTTAATATTATACATTATTAGTGTACATGTAATTTACCTCTTACTTACAAAATTATCTATAAATAGTGGCGTTTGGTAGGTTTCAAAAGACACATACATTGGGTAAAGTACATGAAAATTGGAGAAAGTAGAGATTTTAGAAAAAAATTTATTTCATATTTTGTTAATTTAATTTAATTTATTTATTTATATATTACGTTTTATTTATTTTATTATTATATTATATTATATTTATTTCAATACATTATATTTTATTGGTATCCGCATTTTCTTTGTGTGTCATTGTGTTCCTCAAATTTATAACACGTTATCAGCACGAGCTCCTATCGTTTTTCTCGCTAAAAGTAAGTCCTAAAGGTACGTCGGTTATTCTCTCTCCATTATAATTAATAAATTAAAGGTAGTTTTACATATATGATATATATTAAATTTCTAATATAAATATAATATTTTGTAATAGTGTTACCATGAAAATGTTATAAAATTAGAATTTGTAACATTTGATATTAATAGTAATAATTATTTGTCATTAGTGTTTGATGCCAAAACACACCTAGATGTCATAAAGATATGATAATTAGAAGAAAAAAAAATTCTTCCTGAAGCTCGTAATAAATAGATGCATTTGAAGCTCCAAAATTTTAAATCGATATGTTAGAGAAACATTTTTCTATATTTTGGATATGCTTCTGTAGTAGCAATATCGAGAGAAATATTTTAAACAGTATTCGAACTAATTTTATGTCTTCTCGTGGTAGAACAAAATAACGAGTTATTAATGAAAAATCATGAATCTCGACCAACTGGAACAACACCATACCCTGAAGTGAATGATGTAAATGTTAATAATCATGGTAGAGATTGAGGTTGCGGCTGAGGTCTTGACCATGGCAGAGGAAAAAATAATTATTATTTTCGTGGTAGTTGTTCTAATCATTCAAATTTCAAAAGAACCACACAAAATGATGATCATAAAGGAAAAGCTTCATAAGATAAGAGTTCAATAAGTGTTGAAAATGAATACTTTCGATGCATAATGACTGGGCATTGGTCACCTACCAATCGTACATCAAAACACTTAGTTGATCTCTATCAAACCTTCCTGAAGGAAGAAGGGAAAAATGTGGAAGTAAAATTTGCTTACCAGGATAATAGATTTAGAAGAAGGGAAAAATGTGGAAGTAAAAATGAGATATTTTAATCATTCAATATAACAGATTTGGATGTGACACATTTTTTTAAATCTCCTAAAGAGAAAATCGGCAAGAACATCAAGTGTTTTCTTTGACTTTGAAAATATCTAGATTTAATATTTTCATCTCCATGTTTTTTTTTTCTTCTCTTAGTAGATGTAACCTTTGTATGTTCCAAATGTTATTTTTTTTATTGTAATTATTTTCTTTTAATGAATAAACCTGAATCATTTTTATATGTTAGGTGATCACTACAAGAAAGCTGTCATTTAGAGACGAAAAGAATTTGTTGCAAAAACCTATTTGCGACTAAAAATATTAGTTGTAACTAATCGTCGCTAAATGTTGGTTGGTGAAAGGTTTTTGCATTGTTTATTTGCAAAACGTCGCAATAAGCAACGATTAAAGAAACATCACACATTATCGCCGCATAATGTGACTTAGTTAAATAGTCGGAATATGCGACTTTCTTTGTTAGTCGCATCATGTGACTTACCATATTCGTCGCATTGTGCGACTTTTGTTGTAGTCGTATTATGTGACTTTCTGTCATAGTTGCATTATGCGACGTTTCTGTTTCGTCACATGATGCGATGTTTTTTTAGTCACAATATGCGACTTTTTTATTTTGCCACAGGACACGTTTATTTTTTAGTCGCAATGTGCGACAAAATTGTTCATTTGTTGCATATTGCGACGCTTGTTTGTTTGTTCATTCGTTTTCAACGCATTAATCTTGCGATGTTATGGTTTTTGTCGCAAATTTTAATAATCTTTTCAAAAATATTATTCATTTCAAACATTATCTTTGTTGCAAACATCAAATGCAATATTAGTTAAATCACAAAATTGTCCCTGATATCATACCAGTTGGGATTAAAAATGTGTAACATCTTCCATTATATTATACTACTACATGTCTATAGAATCTTTAATATCTACTAAAACAAAAAGAAATAATTTCCAACAAAGTTTGAATCATGATACGTACCAATAAGCTCATGATTTAGTTCAGAATATACAAAACAAAATGTATTCTTTTAGAGATTGTGAATATTTACCACCAAATTTCAATTTAGTTCTGCAAACATAAATACATATCAAACTATTTTCAAACATAATTAAGTTACATGATTATCACAAACGACCATGAAAAGAGGTAGTCAAGAAGACAAATAGGAGAACAAACGATAGTGCAAAAAAAAAAAAAACAAATATAGGAAGAACTATATATAAAATCTCTTTCTGTGGTGTTTTGCAATCATAATATAACTACATAACTCTTTCAATTGCTACTACAACAAGATAACAAACCTAATAATAAATGATCAAGTAACAACATAAGTAACACAAAAACTCAATCTCATATAATGAAAGGGCCTAATCAACATAAACTCATCAAATCCTAACATAACTATACACATTATCAACCCCCCACCCCTTCCCACATTTCCAACAACAAACAAAATTATTCAGAACTACGCCACAAGCCAGAATCACTATAGATAAGTTAATACTAAATTGACTAATGTGAAAATAAGTTGAAACTAATAAAATTACCTTGTTGAGAGATGAACTTCCGTCGGTGAATCTTTCTAGGATTTCCTTCATTTCCTTGAATCTTCTGTCGTACTCTTCATGTTGACTTCGTAACTCTTTTTCCATAACAACTTTATTTCTTTCATTCTCACGACATTCTTTCTCCATAAGTTCATGTGTTATTGCAAGGCGTGCCACTAGTGATTGGGCATATTCTTGTGAGTACGGTTCTTTCTAAGATCGTGGTGGCTTTGATCCATAACCCATGCCTTTAACATACGAGGGTCTGCTTCCTAAAACAGTCTTCATAATTTCTTCATCGTTCATTGGCTTACTTGTGTTTTCTTGCTCTAGCTTTAAAGCTACCATTTTTCCTATATACGATTCAAAACAAACAAAAGAATGTCATAAACATAGTTACCTATTATTTGTTAAACCATTATAAATATTACTTACATATGCTTTTCGTGCTGAATCGTTTGTCCAACCTTTTGCAACAGACCAATGAGTCTGGTACAAGATATCGATCGGACTTAAATACATACCATCTTCCCTCATCTATTTAAAATATTAGTCAATATTTGTAAGAAATCTAATGTATGTGTGTATAGATAAACTATATTATAATACATTTTCTTCACGATGGGATAGAAATGACTTCATTCCAATATAATGATTGAAAGGGAGTTTACTTCTACTAATTTTTGTTTTTTCTGACTTTTGCTACATTATAATGTATAATTAATAAAAATATTTACTTTTGTGTTACAAATTAAGTTGCATTTACCTTCCATTCAAGAGACTCCCATCTATTACACAAAAACTCCCAATCTCCAGGACTAACACCTTCATATGGACGTTGACGAACTTAGTCTGGATCATCCAATCTTTTATAATATCGGTATAATCTTGATCTGTAGTCCTAATCGATGAAATGTCCCTACATATTCATGTTCATTATGTGTTTTATCCGTTCCAATAGGCTTTAGAAAAGACAAATATGAGTTTTTCCCATGGTATATCCACCTATTGTAGGTGATAGCCATTCTATGTGTGTATAAATCAACATTCTACATCCCAGGGTCGTTTCATTATGACATTTTGACACTTTTTACATGGACACTGTGTAAACCCTCTATTATCAACTTGCTTCTCTGCCAAACTAATAAATGATCTTATTTTATTGGTATATTCTTTGCATGACCTATTTCGTAAATTTATCCAACTTTTATCCATAATTTATCATAGGAAATAAAACATCATATATATGGAAACTTATCATGAACTTGTTTTAATTAAACAAAAATAGGTGAAAATATATATATAAATCTCAACATTCCATACTAATAGGAATAATCAAATGCTTCCAACACATTGGCAGGATCTACAAACTTTTAATTTAGGAGCTTAACGAATAATCAAATGCATCCAATTCCATAATCGCACAATGACTTCCAACCCAAAAAATAAGCATATAGACACAATTGTAGATAACTGGCCAAGATGTCAATAATTTCCAACTCAAATAATGACTTCCAACCCACAATCAAACAATAACTTCCAAAACACAGTTTGAACACACAAAGCATCATCCAAAATTCAGTTCAAATACATACAATTCAACTAACAATTGTTCTATGAACAATAATTAAATGATATATAGAACTTATCATAAACTTATTTAAAATAAATAAAAATGTGTATAACTTTCAATGTTCCATCATAATAAGAAAAATCAATTACTTTCAATATGATGAAAGGACCTAAAATTTTATAAGGGACTTAGTTAAGAACAAAATCAAGCTTACAATGGAGTCACATAAATAAAGTAAATAAACACAAGTATATGTTACTTGCCAAAATGTCAATGACTTCTAACTCACACAATAAACTCATCAATTCCCAATCCCACAACTTCTAATCCACACTTTGAACACACAAAATATCCTTCAAAACTCATATCAAACACAAACAAACTATACAACCTTTCTCCAAATTATGTTCAAGGGGCTTAACCAAGAACAAAATCAAGTTTACAATGGAGTCACATAAAAGAACATAATTAAGCTTACAATGAAGTCACAACCATTCTTTAAACACATAAAACTTTCAACCATTGTCCAATTACATTTTAAATACAAAATAAACTCAAATACATATGAAAAACATCAAATGATATAATAAACGTAAATACTCGTTAACAATGATGGAATCTACTCCGAATTCAATGGTTTTAAGTACAAATCCGATGGACGCGGCAAAGGTGCTCGTTAGCTGCGACTTCCAGTAGCCTATGAAAACCTGCGAGAGTGAGGCTGAGAGATGCAGAAAATGAGGATTTAGAAACGAAATAGAGAGAGATGAGGAAGAAAACCCATATGTGACGGTGATGTCTGGTAAAAGGAAGGCTACCAGAGGCGTGTCGATGGTAATGGCGGTGAACATAAGAGAGAGAGAAGAAACAAATCCTAGCGGACGACGGTGAATTTTTGGGTTGGAAGAAAAAGAAAACCAAACTCTAAAGAATGATGCAGCAAAACGAAGAAGAAAAGGAAATTGTGGAAAAGATTTACGATTTGCGACTACGGCTTGAATCGTCGCATCATGCGATTAAATGTGGTTTCGTCGCACACCTTATAGTGCCATTATGTCCCGCCCAGTTAATTGAGCTTGCGACAAAGGCAGAAAGAGTCGCAATTTGCGACTAATTGAGGTTTAGTCATTATCTAGCCCATCAACTTTTCCCACGTTACGTCGCATAGTGCAACGTAAATGGCAATAGTCGCACCTTACTATGCAACTGTTACTTTTTAGTCGCATGAGCTATGCAAAAAACATGATTTATAGTCGCAAGTTTGCGAATTTTTATGTATTTGTTGCAACCTTTGCGACGAAAAATGCATTTCGTCCTTAGAATTGCAATGATGTATTTTTAGTCGCTAGCTTTTCATCGCTAAATGACAAATTTCTTGTAGTGTGACTAAAAAATGAGTAAAGAATATTTTTTCTGGTAGACAGTGCATCTACACATATAATACTTACAAGTAAAAAATATTTTTCCAAACTGACAATGTCGGAAGCAAAAGTCATTACGATATCAAGTTCTACAAACCTGATTGAAGGCTTTGGAAAAGCAAATATTATTTTGCTTAGAGGACCAAAATTTACTATTGACGACGTATTGTTCTCTAGTCAATCAAAGAGAAATCTAGTTAGTTTTAAAAATATATGTTGCAATAGTTATTATATTAAGACTGGTAGAAAGAATAATGTGGATGGTACGTTTTATTTGAGAATTAGTTTACATTGATTTATTTTATTCTAATAGATCTAATTATAATCCAGTTGGTTGTGAAAATGCAGGTTAGTTATCTAATCCATATAAGCTAGATCTTAAACAAGTTACTTAGTACGTGGAGAAAATTTTTTATATCATGACGATCAGTGAAACAGACCACAATGGCTACTTCCTCAAATCATGCTGAAATTCTTGCAATTCACGAGACTAGTCAAGAATGTGTATAGCTAAGATCAATGTCTCAGCACATTTAGGGTAGAAATAGGTCTGGGACTGGGTGGGGGAGGGTACTCCGTCCTCGACCCCGTGGAGGACATTCACCTCATCCCCGTCGGGGAAACGGGGTCTCCGAAGGGACCGATTCCTCGTTTCCCCGCGTGAGCGTGGCTGTGAGCAAAAGCGTGGCCATGAGGTGAGGGTGAGGCACAGCGACTGTGAGCCGTGAGGCAGTGAGTGACAGTGAGGGTGACTAGGGATAAGTGAGGCACGACAATGAGGGTGAGAGAGGAAGGAAGAAGAAGATTGAAATTTCAGGTTAGGGTTTTTCTTTTTAGGTTTAAAAATTAAAGATTGGGATTAGGTTTGGGCTTAGAGTTTAGATTATGGGCTTTTGGGTAGAATTATTAATTGGGAGTTGTATTTTTAGCTTTTGGGTTTAGGTAGAAAAGAAAATTATATCCATATATATATATATAATAAATCGGGGTCGGGATCGGGGTGGGAATACCGTTCCCGTTCCGCCTCGTCCCCAAATGGGGACCCGAAATTTTTCTCCGATTTGACCCTATCCCCGGTCAAATCGAGGATTCCCCAACCCGAGCGCACCCGACCCACGGATATTTTTGCCAACCCTAAGCACATTCGTGGAACATGTGGTTTATGTTCTAGTAAAAATATTCCAACGATATTATACTAAGATAACAAACATGCATATACCAAGTCAAACGAGGATATATTGAAGGAGATATAACAAAACATATTTCACTAAAGTTTTTCTACACTCATGATCTTCAAGAAAATTGTGACATCACTATACAATAAATCTGTTCGAATGATAACCTAGCAAACTTATTTACAAAATCATTGCTAACCGCAACCTTTGAGAAATTGGTGCACAATATTGGAATGCAGCGATTCAGAGATCTCAAGTGATGTTTCCATGAGAGGGAGTGAATATACTGTATTCTTTTTAAGAGTACTAGATTATATGAAATATGTACCATTTTTCCTTTACTATGATTTTTTTTTCCTCAATGGGTTTTTTCCTAGTAATGTTTTAACGAGACATATTTCATATATATATAATAAGCATCTAAATGGGAGTAGTATAAATATTATGATAATAGATACCATAGTGTCCATTAACCATGTGTCATGCCCTCATTTCCCAAAGTATTGTCCATGTGTCTCAACATTACACCTTATTATTGTCTATGTAATCACCTTCTACTTGCCAAATTGCTTATAAATAGTGACATTTCATGGGTTTTGGAACACACACATTGGAAAAATTCCATGAAAATTGGAGAATGTGGAGAATTTAGAAATTTCTTATTTTATGTTTTGCTAATTTATTTTATTTTGTTTAATTATATATTATGTTTAATTGATTTTAATATTTATTTATTTTATTATTATATTATATTATATCAGTATTCGTGTTTCTGTTGTGCTCCTCAAGTTCACAACAATATTTGATTTATCATAAAAATATTATTTGATACTTTTTTTTTCAATAAAAAACCTTAAAATGTTAGACATGAGGGAAAATTCTCTTTTTTCACTTTTTGTTCCTAAATTTTATATCTAATTTTTAATTATTGAATAGATTTCGAAATGTTATAATTTTTAATGCTAAATATTAGATTTGATTTTAATTTTGTCGTTAGATTTTAAAATATTACAAATTTGTTTTTAAAATTTGAGTTTTGTTTTAATTTAGTCCCTAAGTTTTAAGATTTATACCTTTACCTTCATTTTTTCGGGAGAAAAACTTGGGTGCTCCCTTGGATGCATCCCAAATATTGTCCAATAAAATGCTGCCACGTGACATTTTCATTTTGTTTAAAAAAAAAAACTATGTTTTTGTGTGGTAGAGAAGTGGGGAACACACTGATGGGAGTAGCATAAGTTGCACCTAATTATTGCTTTTTTTTTTTCTCACTAAATACTTACTCTTGATCTTTAATATTAATGTCTATAAGGATCAATTTAAAAGAATTATAATCATTTAAATTTTGCTATTGAAATTAATTTTAGAATTTTACTTCATAATTATTTTATATTGTGGTAGACATTAATGTCCAAGACTAAACTTATTTTTTTTAGTAAAAGATAAAAAGTTAAAAGTGTAAGTCTTAAAATCTAGGAAACAAATTGAAACAAAACACAAATCTCATGGACCAAATTGAAATCAATTCAAAACTTAAAATTAAAAATGTAGGCCAAGTTTGGTAAACATTTCGTTTTTTATTTTTGAAAATTAAGTCGATTTTCTCTTAATGTTACATTGATTTGCATCTTTTTTAAGTACAATAGTTGAATTGTCAGTCAAATTCCAAAAAACAAAAACAACTTTCGAAAAGTTACGGCTCCGTTCAGTAACCATTTTATTTTTTGTTTGTTTTTAAAAATTAAGTCTATGAACACTACTTTCACCTCCAAATTTCTTTTTTTGTTATCTACCTTTCACCAATGGTCTAAGAAACAAAACCAAATTTTGAAAACTAAAAAGAAATAGCTTTCAAAGAGTTGTTTTTAGAATTTGGAATTTGACTGAGAATTGAACCATTGTACTTAAGAAGTATCCAGAGCATGATAAGAAATATGGATGATATAGGCTTAATTTTCAAAAACAAAAAATAAAATAATTACTAAATGAGACTTATTTTTTTTAGTTTTTTAAAATTTGACTTGATTTTTTAAACTATTAATAAAAAATAGATAATAAAAAAATTGAAAAAATATTATCAAATGAGACCGTAATATTTTAAAATGTAGGACCAAAATGAAAACTAGACAAACATCTCTTTTAAGTACCGAAAACGTAATTTTTCATATATATATATGTTAGCAATAATTGGGATTTGCAGAATGTTTGTTGGCTTATAATAAAAGATAGGGAATCACATGGGTTTGAGTATATTGGAATGTTCAAAAAGTTGTTTGTCTTTGGCTACAAAAACGGCCCCATTCTTCTCTTATTCATTTGTTCATCTTTCTCTCATAATTTCACGTTTCACCCATTTGCTTTTGTTCCCTTTTCTCTCTCTCTCATACTTTTTATGTACTTCAACCATTTCAAATATCCAAATCAAACTATCTATTTTTTAAATGATAATTCAACATTATTTTAAATTATATTTATAAGTATAAGTAGAGATCATGAAAAAATTTTAACCACCTAACTTGTTTGATAAAGACAAATTAGGTTTAAATACTATTTTAATCCATATATATATTTTTTTTTTGGTTCATTTTTATTCATATACTTTCAAATAGTTCGTTTTTGTTTTTATGCTTTAAAAAATGACTATTTTGGTTCCTTCATTTTCACTTTAAAGGATAAAAATGGTCAAAGTTCAAGAACCAAAATAAACTAAAGTTGAAAGTATAAGGACAAAAAAAATATATTTATAAAGTATAGGAACCAAAATGAACCATAACTGAAAATATAAGGATAAAACTGAACATTTTTAAATTATAGGAACCAAAATGAACTAAAGTTAAAAGTATAAAAACAAAAACAAACATTTTTACAATATAAGGCCCAAAATGAACAAAATTTGAAAGTATAGAGACCAAAAAGAACCAAAACCAAGGAGTACAAATACCAAAATAGTATTTAAACCAACAAATTATATATTAATTTAACTCTTAATTATTTTCTAATTTATTCTAACGTGAAGTTGATAGATACCGACTTTTAAATTTAGGTTTTTTTTAAAAAAAAAAAATTGCTACCTTCCCTAATCGTTTCCTAATCTCAGATTTATCATTTCATAATAATATATTAAATTGAGAATTTGTCATAACTATGCTCAAATTTTAATTGATTAACTTTTTCTTTACAGCAAGGAGTTTCCTTAAAACTTTTATCAAATGAATTATATTAAACAAAATTATTTGCAATTTAAATCATATAAAATTTTAAATAATTATATTATAATAAAGTATAAATTAAATATCAAAGGAAAGTAATTGAAATAATAAATCTATTTTTGTTCATATAAATTACACTAATTTAATATTAATTTATCAAACACCATAACTTATAATTTAAAATTAAAATTTATCCGATACTATTTTACTTCATTTATAGTTGATTTTTCTAAAACCACAAACAATTATTTTTAAAACTACAACAATTTCAAAGGAAGATTTAATATCTTATCCACTAATTTATGTTCGAATTATTATTATTATTATTTTTTGTCTCTGTTGAAAATAGGGTTATTAACCTAGGGACATTTATGTAATTGTGTAAACCCCTAGGATTTTCTACTGTCTATTTATTCAGTGTGTCCATGTGTATTCAGTGTATCAAATTAAAAGAATAAGAAAAATCTTTAGATCGTGGTTTTTCTCCTTGTACTAGGTTTTCCACGTAATCTTATTGTTCTTCTCTTCCCTATTCTTTATTTTTAACATGGTATCAGAGCCAGGTTACGAAACCCTAGCTGTTATGGAAGAAAATAAACCCAAATCTTCTTCTGCTGATGGGTCTTCGAGTTTTGACATGAAAACGGCTATCTGAGCAGCTGTAAAAGAGTGTTTTCAGGCTGCCCTACCGGAGTTACTTTCTGCTATCCAGTTGTAATCATCGGAGAGTCGCCGTCAGTGGGAGCCACCACATCATATTGCGCCGATTGGGCTTCTCCACGCAGAAACGAGCTGAACTCGGGAGTCACAGGTGGATCATTCGGTCGCAATCGAAGGTGGCCGAGAAGAGCATACGAATAACATTTTGGGAAGAATCGATCAGCGAGTAGAGTGTTCGGTCACGATCGAAGCTAGCCGCGAAGAACAGACAACCTGCAGTGGGAGAATCGACCACGATCTGAGCAAAAGCGGCAGCGTTAGACGCGAAGAACAAGCTTCTCGGTCCGATTTGAGCAGAATCGGAACCGGTCTGGAGAAAACCGGGCCGTTCCGGGTTGAACAGGGGCAGATTGGGTCATTCTGGGTTGAACCAGGGCAGAGCAGTGATGGGCAGACACAATCTTTCGAACATTGTTTCCGCTCCGATCCGATAGTAGGAACAAGGGCAGATCTATTTTCGCCGGCCAATCCTTCCACATTCACCGCTCGGAGTTTTGAACAGCCTTCAATCCGGTGGTTTGTGCGTCGGCCAACCCTTCCATGTTTACCGCCTGAAGCCTTGAACAACCCAGCCGACCAGCACCGTTTCAAGCCACTTATAGTTCAACCCGTTACTCAGACGATGTGAGACAACGATTGGCTTACCTACAACAACAGATTTCTGATTTGGATACAATGTTCGGTGCAAATCCTCAACCGGTTTATTCAGAAAATTCGGTAAACTTGTTACCTATTGTGCCTAATGTTTCCTACTTATCTGGTTTGATGGGTAATTCTGCAGGATTTATCGTATGGGAAAAATTAAATGGCCAGAACTATTTCTCCTGGTCCCAATCAATCCGGATGGCTTGGAAGGGCGTCACAAGTTTGAATATTTGACAGAAAAAATTCCAAAGTTGGCCCCAAGTGATCCACAAGAACGAATTTAGAAAGGAGAAGATTCGTTGTTATGTTCTGTTTTTGTAAATAGTATGGAACCCCAAATAGGAAGACCACTGCTATATGCTGCAACCGCCAAGGATATCTGGGAGGCAATGCAAGATCTATACTCTAAAAAACAGAATGCCTTTCGGCTATATACACTCCACAAACAGGTTCATGAATGCAAACAAGGGTCCATGGATGTTACTTCTTATTTTAACAAACTATTAATGTTGTGGCAGGAGATGGACTCGTGTAGAGAGATTGTCTGGAACTGTCTACAGGATGGGACCCAATACTTGAAGATTGAGGAGGCAGATTGTGTTTATATGTTTTTGGCTGGATTAAACCCTAAATTTGATGGTGTCCGTAGTCAGATATTGGGTTAGTGCCCGACTCCTTCACTCAGAGAAGTCTACTCTAAAATACGGCTGGAAGAGGACCAGTCGTGTGCCATGAATAATCCCATTCCTACTACTAACGCAGCCGCCTTCATCGTCAAGCCATCCGGTGCTGATGGTGATAAAAAAAAAAAAAAAACCCCCACTTATTTGTGAACATTGTAAGAAACTTTGGTATACAAAGGATCAGTGTTGGAAATTACACGGGAAGCCCCCAAACAGTAGGCGACAATAGTCTCATGGAAAATCTAATACTAGTCGTGCCCTGGTAAGTGACTCAGTAGATGAACAGACTCAGAAGCAATCTTTCAATGACAGTAAGCAGACTTGAGTACGGTTGGGGTGAGTGCAATTGTACAGTCAGGTAATTTCCCTTCTTTTGGCCTAATTAGTATAAATGGTAAAAAACCATGGATTGTGGATTCAGGGGCCATCGATCATTTTATAAGTTCCTCAGAGTTATTTATGTCATATAACCCAAGTGCTGGTAATGAGCGTATTCGAATTGCAGATGGGTCTTTGCCCCTGTTGCGGGAAAAGGCAATATCTCTCCGTTTAATGGTTTAATTCTACGTGATACCTTACATGTACCTAAAATATCATATAATTTATTATCTGTCAGTAAAATAACAAAAGATTTGAAGTGTAAGGCAATTTTCTCACCAGATTCCATTTTGTTTCAGGATCTAAAATCGGGGATGACGATTGGCACTGCCCGGCACGATAGAGGACTATACTTCCTTTCTAACGAAGCTTCCTCTAGGAATGATCACCAAACTGGGTTTATATCTTTAAATTTCTCTATTTTTGAACATGATGTTATGTTATGACATTTCCGCTTAGGACATCCGAATTTTCAATATATGAAGTATTTATTTCCTCATTTATTTAGTAATGTTAGTACTTCATCCTTTAACTGTGATGTGTGTATTCGTGTCAAGCAACATCGTGTTTCTTTCTGTTCTCAGCCTTACAAACCCTCGAGTCCATTTTCTCTTGTTCATAATGATGTATGGGGTCCCTCACCGGTTACTACTTCCACTGAAAAACGGTGGTTTGTCACATTTATAGATGATCACACCCGCCTTACCTGGATTTTCCTTCTTACTAATAAATCTGAAGTGTCCTCAATTTTCCAATAGTTTAATACAACTGTCGAAACTCAATTTAAAACAAAGATTAGGATTTTAAGAAGTGATAATGAGCGAGAATTTTTTAATGTCTTCTTCAGGGATTTCCTTGTTTCTAAAGGTATTGTCCACCAGAGCTCATGTGCTTACACTCCGCAACAAAATGGAGTAGCTGAGCGTAAAAATCGGCATCTGGTTGAAGTAGCTCGATCTCTTATGTTATCCGCTACTCTTCCGTCGTACCTCTGGAGAGATTCAGTTCTCACTGCTACCCACCTCATTAATTGGATGCCCTCTCATATCCTTAATCTTCATACTCCTTTAGAATTGTTTAAAGAGTCCTTTCCAACTACTCGATTGATCTCTGATGTTTCTCTTCGGGTTTTTAGTTGTATTGCTTTTATTCACTCCCATGGTCCAAACGACACGAAATTTTCTCCTCATGCTCAAAAGTGTGTCTTTTTTGGATATCCACTCCATCAACATGAATATAAGTGTTATCACCCATCGTCTCGGAAATACTATGTCTCCATGGATGTCACCTTTCTCGAGGATCGGTCGTTTTTTTCTATTAGTCATCTTTAGGGGAAGAACATAAATGAAGAGACTAACTGGTCATCTTATGCTATTCCTTTAGAGTCAGCGTCCATTCAAACCTTGTCTAATCTTAGTTCTGAGTATGATAGTCTGGTCCTTCCTACCAATCAAGTTCCTTAGAAAACCTACTACAGGAAGAATCTCAGGAAGGAAGCAGTGCCACCTGTTGAACCAAAACTGCCAACTCCAGTGCAGGAGTTAGATCCGTCATCAGGTTCATGTACGTATATTCCTAATGATGTTAATATATGTATGGAGACTAAAGAAGGCAGACAAGATAAGGGTGAAGGTAGCAGTAATACTAAAAGAGTGACAAAAGGGGAAACTGCAGAAGATAAAATGATTGAAACTGCAGAGAATGAAATGATTCTTGCTAATGATGATGTGAAAGATACTACTGAAGTTTCTGACACACAGATAGTCGATCATGGTGAGGAGCCTGGAGAGGTGAAAGAACGTGATGCTTCACTTGATCTTCCTATAGCTCTGAGGAAAGGTACTCGTTCATGTACTAAATGTCCTATGCATAGTTACATGACGTATAGTAATCTGGCATCCGAGTTCAAAGCATTCACTACTAGTTTGGACACTGAGGTGGTTCCAGATGACATAAGTATTGCAATGAAAAAACCAGAATGATGGTATACTGTTATGGAAGAAATAAGAGCTCTAGAAAAGAATAGAACCTGGGAACTGGTAATTTTGCCTGAAGGGCACAAGAAAGTTGGATGTAAATGGGTGTTTACTATAAAGTACAAATCAGATGGGATGATTGACCGGTACAAGCTCTGGATTGTTTTATAAAAAGATCAACATCAGGGAAGATAGATGTTCTTATTGTCTATGTTGATGATATTGTTTTATCCGGGGATGATGATGTAGAGGTCATGAGGCTAAAAACAGAGATGGTCAGAGAGTTTGAAATTAAAGACCTCGGGAAGCTAAAATACTTTATGGGAATGGAAGTGGCTAGCTCAAAAGAAGGTATATCAGTTTCTCAACGAAAATATACTCTGGACTTACTAAAAGAAACAGGTATGACTGGGTGTAAACCTGTTGACACACTAGTAGAATACAATGCGAAACTCGGTGATAAGAATGATAGAATTCCTGTTAATAAAGAAAGGTATCAGCGGTTAGTTGGGAAGTTGATATACTTTTCTCACACAAGATCGGATAATTCTTATGCACTAAGTGCTGTGAGTCAGTTTATGCAAGCTCCTTGTGAGGATCATATGACAGCAATTGAACGTATTCTTCAGTATCTGAAAGGAACTCCTGGTAAAGGCCTAATGTTTAGGAAAACCGATAAATGATCTGTTGAAGCTTACATTAATTCTGACTGGGCAAGGTCTGTTGTTGATAGAAGATCAATGTTTGGGTATTGTACGTTTGTCTGGGGAAATCTAGTCACCTGAAGAAGTAAGAAACAAGAAGTTGTTGCTATAAGTAGTATTAAGGTTGAGTATCGGACAATGAGTCTAAGGATTTGTGAAGAAATCTGGATGAAGAAAGTATTATCAGATCTCCAGCAAGATAATGAGCTTCCAATGAAATTATTTTGTGATAATAACGTTGCCATCAGTATTGCAAACAATCCAGTTCAACATGACAGAACTAAACACATAGAGATAGACAGATACTACATTAAGGAGAGGTTGGACAATGGAAACATATGCATCCTTTATATTCCTTCAAACCAACAAGTTGCTGATGTACTTACAAAAGCGATACTGAGACAAAATTTTAATTGTTGTGTAAGCAAGTTGGGCCTTGTTGATATTAATGCTCTAACTTGAGGGGGAGTGTTGAAAATAGGGTTATCAACCTAGGGGCATTTATGTAATTGTGTAGACCCATAGGGTTTTCTACTGTCTATTTATACAGTGTGTCCCTATGTATTAGTATATCAAATTAAAAGAATAAGAAAAGTTTTTAGATCGTGGTTTTTCTTCCTGTACTAGGGTTTCCACGTACTCTTGTTGTTCTTCTCTTCCCTATTCTTTATTTTTAACGGTCTCTCATACTTCACTTTGCCAACATCAACGAAAAGTTTTTTTTTAAAAAAAAAAAAACTAAGATAAAAATAGTTTTAATAAGTTTCATTTTAAAAGATAAAAAAGCCTAAAAATAAAAAAATTATCTAAGAAAGTCGGAGTAATTAATAGATGAAATTCTTGAAAGAACAAAAATTATAAGGAACGTAGTTCCGATCTTTTAAATATGATTTGTATGTTGTTTCTTAAATTTTCAAATTTATAGTGCCAGTCATTAAACTTTAATGGAACTTCATATTAACTTTAAACATGATAGTTTTCTATACATAATATTACTATTACCATTTGAAAAAAAAATGGAGGATTTGAGATAATACAAACTTATTCTAAAGTTGATCAACAAAGATTTGGAGAAATAAAAATTTTAAATGTAAAATTCAACAATTTTTTTTTTAGAAAAAAAAAAAAAAAAACTTTGGCCCAATTAAAATATTAACCTTCAACATAAAAATCAAAATTTGATATTTTCTTGCTAGGATTATGTCTATTTAGTACTTAAATATAAATTTAAATTATGTCTCTCATTTATCAAATTTGTATTCATAATAAATCTCTCAATCATTAGTGTCGTGAATTTAATACTTTATCTTACATGTTAATGAATATATTAATCAAATATTACATAGATCGCAACGTAACATAGCAATTAAAACGAATTGATTTCAAAGTGACTTTCAAAGTTCTAAATTCATCTTATTAACCTATTATTCGAAGTAAGTTCACATATTCACAATAATCGTGATTACATACGTTGGATCAATTCTACACGACCATTAATTAATATTCTTTGTCTGAAAATAATAAATAAATATGTAATATTTTTTTAAAGAGAGAAAAAAAAAACTAGTTGAGCTTCTAGGTAGCTTCCTAACAATAATTTTGGATACATAGAGAGAGTTGGAAGAAGTTGAAAGCATTTAGAAAGAAGACAAAATGGTTGCATGTTACTTGCCACATTTTTGTTTTCCCTACCATACAAAATAAACTTGTCCCATGAACTCTACATTTCCCTTTTTATGTGGTGTGGCATTCTTATGGGATTTGATTTCTGACCAAATCCTTTATTTTTTTAATTGAAATACAAATGTGTACTACAAAATAGTAATAATAATAAATAAATAATATAATATAATATAATCTTGTTGATAACTATTTAATTTTTTTAATTTCTGAAAATTAAATTTATAGACACTATCTCTATCTATTGATTCATTTTCTACATTTTAAGAGTGTCTTTTATAAACCTAGTTAAATTTTTTGAAAAATATTAATAAGACCCCATTTGATAACGATTTAGTGTTTGGTTTTTAGTTTTTGAATATTAAGTTTATTTCATCTTTATTATTATTATTATTATTTTGTTAACAACTTTTAGTTTTTACCGATGTTTTTAAAAATGATTGAGGATTATAAATTGAAAAAGTCAAGGGAACTCAAGCTCTTTATATGGTATATGAGCTACTTCTCTCATTGTCAATTGATTTGAGATAGAACTCCTAGCCAAATTTTAAAAACTAAAAAGTTAATTTTTTTTTTTAACTTGTTTTTGAAATTTGCTATGAATTCAACTCTTTTACTTAAGAAATATGCAAACCGTTATACGAAATTGAGAGAAAATAGATTTACTTTTCAAAAACTAAAAGTCAAATAATTACTGAACAGGATGTTTTAAAATTTGGTTAACAATCGAAGTGTTTACTTTAAAAAAATATAAAAATGTGACTAAGAAAATGTGAGAAACCAAGTTTGAATTCGTTTTGAGTTCAAATATTAAATCACAATGGAATTTTGAATCATATTTAAGGATTTTAAGTATGTCCATCCATATGCAATAATTATTTAATATAAAATTTGTGGTTGGATTATTTTCATCTTTTTTCCTTCTAATTTCAACATTGAATAAATAGAGAGATTTAAATATTTGATGTCTTGACTGATAATAACTATTTTAACTGTTGGTGTTCAAATTAATTTAGTAGTTGGTGTTAAAGTTATTAGATTATTATTCTAAGTTGTAATTGATTGTATTAGTTGACAGTTGTAACGACCCCTACATTAGTTGTAACTTAATTTTGATGGATGCATTTATTTAACTATAGTTATTTGAGTTTGTGGGATAGTTAATTAGTTACTATTAATACAATAATGATGTTACTATACTTATATATGTTCTCTAAATTAATATGAGATGAAGAGTATGTTTAGACTTACAATCTAAGTGAACAAAATATGTATTTTTAAGCAGTTAAAAACTTTATCCAATTCTATTTTATCTTTGTGACTACTTTTATCTAGGTATTCATGGGTTGGGTTGAAAGACTTTTTAGACCTGAACCAATGGTTCGGATTGTAAATTTCTTCAACTCAAATAACCTTTATTAAAAAATGAACCCAACCCAATCCAACCATGAAATGTTTGATTGGGTTGGTTCTGGTTAATTGGATCATTTATTTTTGTTCTAAAAAGAAACAAAACGTAAATATGTAAAAATCTAATTTAATTATTTTCATATATCGAATTAAAATTAACTACTTAATTTCAATTTATATAGTGAAAATTTTCTTTCTAAAGTGCAAAAAAATTACTTTTAAGAATTGTTGAAGAAAAATTATTCAAAAAATATTGAAATTAAATAAAATTAAAATCAATTTATGTATAAATAATTGTGTTATAAGTAACCGAAAATATATATTTTTAAGTTAATAATAAATTTGGGTTGATTCGGGTTTGTTTTGGTTATATTAGATAAACCCCTGAACCAATCTAACCCATAAAATTTTTATTTATTTGAACCCAATCCAAACTGCACGGATTGGATTGGGTTGATCGATTTTTTCGAGTGATCGGATTTTTTGAACACTCCTACTTTTATCCAGATTAGTTTTTCAGTTTTATTTCAAACTATTAATCATCATCGGTAGCATTTATGGTAAAAAAAAATTACCTTTCCCAATCACTAACACATCATTCTCTATTTGGGTATCGCATCCATGCTTTAAATTTTCATTGTCATCCCAAAAACATTTTACACATTTTTTATTGACATTATTGCGAAAATAAAACAAAACAAAACAATAACACTCAAGTTTACTGTGTTCTTTTTACTTAAATTATGGTGTATTTGATTTTGAATTTTAGTTCATGTGTCAAGTTTGAAATGTTAACATCGATGAAAATATTGAAGTCTTGATTTTACAAAAATTTTGATTAAAATATTAATAAAATATCAATTTCGATAGATATTTTTAAAAAAATTATAAAAATAAAAAACCAAAAAAATTAATTTAATTAGTAAATTAACATTTTATGAATTTAAAAACTAAGTTAATATGTCTATTATTTATATTAGTGCCATTTTTATGTTTATTTTTTTTGTGTTTCATGACAATGTAGAACCCATGAAAACATGAAAATATCGACATGTTGACAAAAATTTAATTATATGTGATAACGGTTTTATTTTAATTTAGAATTTATTCTTAGATAATTATCCTCTCTTCCTTCTTTTATTGGGTTGTTTCTAAATATAGAAAAATGAACCATACAAAATATAGCAAAATTTTATAACTATCTATGATAGATACTGACAGACATTGATAGACTTCTATCAGTATCTATTAGTAACATTGATAGACACTGATAGAAGTCTATCGGTGTATCAATGTCTATCATTGATAGTTAAAAAATTTTGTTATATCTTGTAAATATTTTCAATAGTTTTACTATTTGAAATAATTTCCTCTTTTTATTCTCCTTTTCTCCTATCGTCTTTTCCCTTCTTCCGATAGGTTTTTTTTACTTGCAAATACCATCAACAATGAAATTGTTTTTTCCCTCTTCTTTTTTTATCTTAAAATATTTTCATTTATAGATCTAAAATTGCACATTTCGTAACACAACAAACTAATACAAAATTTTGAGGTGTTTGGCCAATCAATTTTATAAATTAGTGTTAAATAACTCAATTTCAATAGTAAATAGTATTAAACTTCATCTTTCTTCCTTTCTCTATTTTGTATATTTATCGAGAAATTTCATCTTAAAATTATGCATTTTAAACACAAACTTTCAAATTTTAACATATTAACTTCGCGTTTTATAACTTAATTTAGTACCTCAAACACCCCACAAAACACGACTCTTCAAATATCAAATATTTTTCAAATGTACGGATAAGATTGAAATCATTGGAAGAATAAATTCAGGGCCACTCAATTGAATGAAAATATCTATGAAAGGAGTGAGAATAAATTGTCCTGAAAATTTTGGCGATTTGAAAAAATGATAACAGTGATGAATTTTTGCTTCCGTACAAAAGGGAACATAAAGTGGTTTTGGTTGGTAATGGCATGGCCAAACTGCAAAGTACTTTTAAAAGGACGACACTGCCAAAAGTTTTGGTTTCTGCCATTACCCATTTTTCTTATTTTCTCCTCAAAATAAACCACCAATCGTATCATTAAGTTTCAATCCCATCCTCTGAGAATATTAATACATTAAATTTGATTGAAGAAAAAACCTCATTTTTCCTCTCTTCATCCCTCTCAATCTCTTACATTTAAATAAGGAGAATTTAGAGTATGAATTCTCATTAATCTTGCTCGAGTTTTCTAATTCATTAGGTTGTACGATACAAGAGGTTACTAAAATGATTTAAGAACCTAACACATCCATAATTTTAATTTTTCGGGACATAAATAGTGAATCGATATGTCTATTATATCATAAAAAGATTGAGGAAAATTAAAAAATAAGCAACAAAATGTTGATGAGTATGATATAAATAATAAATATTTTTAAAATATTTATTTATTCATTTAAATATTTTTTATTGAACATTTTATTTTTATAATATTTTTCAAGACAATATTTTTTAAAGATTTGAAATTTCAAAATTTCTATTGATATCGACATATTTTGAGCGTTGGACCCATTTTGTAGTTATTATTATTATTATTATTATTAGTATTAGTATTTGAGAGATTATAAAGGATCCAGGAGAAAATGTCTTTATTCGAAAAGACAAATTACAATTGTACAGAAAAAAAAAAAATATGAAACTTTGGGTTTAATTATAAGACAAAGTTTAGTTGTTGCCGAAATTTCGAATTTTCTCATCCTTATAATGTCTTTGTGGAGACAAAAATGACTTCTAAATTTTGGTTGAAACAAAATACTTTTCTTTTTCATTTTCATAGTCGGCAAGTGATTCAAATAAAATGATTAAGTTGAAAATAGTTGTTGTACTTTTCTGGTAAAATTTTGGTTCAAAGTTTTATTAAGCAATATTTTGTGCAATAGTTGTTTTTGTTTATACATAATGAGCTTTTTCTTTTTCTTTTTCTTTTTCTTTTTGTCATAACATAGAGAGGCCTTTTTTTTCTTGACAATAATAGACAGCCTTTTTTTTCTTGACAATAATAGACAGCCTTTTTATTCTTTGATTTTCTTTCTAAATATTCTAAAGTTTCCAAAATCATTTTTATTAGATAACTAACTATTATAAACATTTTGGAAAGATATTTAATAGACTAAGGACATGTTTGAAATTATTAAATTAGGACGAGTGAGATAAAAAAAAAAATATAACTATATTTTAATTACGAATTATTTTGTGCATTTCAAGATGCACTATCTTTATGTATAATATTGTCATTACATACATAATAAATTAAATAAAATATTTTTAAAAAAATAGAAAAAATTTATTATATTACAAATTATGATTGGACAAATTAGTGAGATACACAAAAATAAATATGGTTCGTAATGCATCGGATGAATTTCAATAGTAGAGAGACAAAAATCGATCATTTTCTTAATATAAGAGCCTTGATTGTTTAATTTTTAAAATTATGGACTGATTTAACACAAAACATAAATTCAAAAAGCAGCAAAATTATTGCCCAAAAAGAAACGTAGAAGCAAAATTGGGTCACGTTAGTACGTGACATCAAATGGCTACAGGACGACACATGATCTTTGGCGTCGCTCTCTGCCGCAAAAAATCAAATCCGTGATGAACTTGGCCGACTTGTCGGTTGTCATACCGTCTATGTGGGGCTCCCAACTACATGTCGTTACTGGATAATAATTGCTTACGTGGAGATCTGGATCTTTTACCACAATGATCAGAAAGCCCGTACAAGATTAGCATCACAACGAATTGCCACGTGGCTTCCTTTTGGGGTCCACGTCATGTGAGGTGCATCCAACACAATTTCTTCGAAATTTCGTTTGTCAACATCACAAACCGAATTGAAGTGGGAAAGAAAAAAGTAAAATAAATCATTTTTATATACATTCATATCTTGAAATTTATTTCTTCAAAATTACTTATCATCAAATTTTGTTAAATATGTTTCTAAATTTTTTTAAAGAAATGTTAATAAAACAAATTAACCTTACAACAAATTATTTTTAAGGTTTATTAAAAATATGTGAAGTTAAATCAAATCTGGAGTACAAGAATGAAAATAGTATATTAACAAAAGTAAATAAATAACTAAATAACAAATTTAGTATTTTAAATGTTAATATTTGTCTCACTATCCCTTTGAATTTAAATTGTGTAAATAAGAAAAAATATACATGTCGTGGTTCACCCTCCAAATTGCTGGATGGGTGGCGTCTCCTTTATTAATTATTAAACATAAATTTGAGTTTTATGTCTAATTAGTAATCAATAATCAAATAAACCATGCCATATTTTCATCAATTCCTAATTAATTCCTAATTTGGATGTCAACAGTAAAACTTAAGATACTAGTATATATTCATTTTCATTTAAAAAAATTAAGTAGAAAACTTTTGCAATTTTAACATTTAGGTTAAATTACATATTTAGTCTCTAATTTATGAGATTTGCGTGTATTAAAAATTCTTGAATTTTTTTTAAAAAATATAGACTTTCAATTTTTTTTTTTTAATTCAGAGTAGATATAAAACTATAAGTTTAAGATTATATTAAATATAAAATTCAAATGTTATATGAAAGAAGCCAATTTACTTTTAAAGGTTCTGAATTTGTCAGACACCTATTAAAGAACACAAATGAGAGAATCCATTGAACTGTTTAATAGGTTAAAGACTAAATGGACAAATTTCAAAATTCTGTACAACTAAATATTTATGACCAATAAATGCAGTATTTATTTCATACCTTTCATGCAAGACAGTCGCATTCAATAAATTCTAATTGACTATAAACTTGGCTATAAATTAAGTAAAACCCACAGCAAAGCAAAAATAATAATAAATAATTTTTTTTTAAAAAAAAAAAACAAAGTACCTACATCATTTCTATGTTGAACTACCTGAAAAGAAAAATGTAAGGTAATGTAATACCTATTTGGAAAGATTTTCTAAGACTCCATTCGGTAATCATTTTGATTTTTAAAAACTAAGGCTATTTTCTTCTCATTTCTTATAATGGGTTGCATCTTTCTTAAGTACAATGGTTTCTTAACCAAATTCCAAAAACAAAAGCAACTTTTTAAAAAGTACTTTTTTTTTCAAATTTTGGTTTGGATTTTAAACCATTGGTAAAAAGTGGATATGGGAGAGATATTTAGAGGAAATAATAGTGTCTATAGACTTAATTTTCAAAAATAAGAATAAAAAACAGTTACACAACTGACCTAAACTTTTCAGAAAAGGCATCTTTTTACACCTGAAAAGCACTTTTTAAGTATTTCGAACATATGTAATTTACTAACTTGTATAAAAATTTTACTCCATTGATTTGATGCAATAGACGCGGGACCCCAAATGTTTTACTTCAAGGCCTGCATTTTCGCACCCAGTGAAGAAGAGCAATTCATCCTCCTTTCCAATTCTGCGCCTCCAGCTCATTAGAAACATTGGCTGAGCCATGGTTGCACCTGCAGCCTCTGAAAGCACAGTAAGAGCCATCAAAAGGTAAAAAAGTTGTTACCTTGCCATGTAAAATAATAAAACTAGCAAGATTGGCATTACCATCACTTCCAATGGCAGACAGAGAATCTGTTTTGTTGTATTTTCGCTTGAGAAGATATGATAGCGTTTTTATCAAGTTTGGATATTGTTTCACATCTGAAAGGAGAGGAATGAAAGGATTCTTTATCATTATCAAGTTGGGAGATAATAGCACAATTGGACTAGAGGTTCGAGACCATAGATTTTGTGTTCACTAACACATACAGGTGCTAGTTGAGCTATGCTCTCTTTGGCAATAATAACAAAATTTGATGTTTACTCTATACTTCTAATAATGACATCATTCATCTATTGTCGAGCATGACTCTCACTAGTTTAACTAGCATAACTTTGCATGGATTTCTAAGATTTAGCACGAACGCTCAAAATGGAGGAAAAAAAAGGAACTGCAAACTCAACGTGTTACAGTAGATTTGGAAAAAGTTAACAGTAATATATTCTCAAACACTCTCTTTCACTTGTGGATCCAAACGTTAACATCAAGCTCAACAAGTGGACTACTGATATAAGTGTTCGTAGTAATAGTCTCCACAATGGTCCTAAATAATGTGACCACATGTTTAAGAAACACTATGATGGTCTCTTAAAATGTTTCTATGTAGACCCAAACATACTCAAACACTTCAATGGAACAACATTGAACAATTCTAAACAGAAAAGATGGGAAAACAAGAAAAAAGAAGCATATCAACATTCATTTAACTGCCCCGGTACCTCAAAACATTTGGAAGAACTTTTATTGACTTCACATTCAGGAAACAACAAATTCCTGTCGTCCATGAACTAATCAGATTACTACTACAAAAACACTTCGCTTTTTTCCCCATCAAAACTGAGTTGATTAAATCCTGGAAAAATATGTCAAACAGACAACTAAAGGCTAGGAGCTTACACAGTAAAATATCGCTGGCAATGACAAGGTCCCAGTCAGGATCACTAATTGGAAAGTTCTCTCCCCATGTATCTGAAAAGGATAAAAGATGATGTAAAAATATTAGATCCCTTCAAGAAGACAAGTGCGGAAAAAAGATATTAAAGAAAAATCTCAGGAAATGATAACTATATAAAACCAATTTTATTTGCTGCTCCTGAAAGACTTAAATGCTGAATCAGTAAATCCAGCAAAGGGTGCTTCACTGCTTCTAAAAGTCAAATGGGATGTACCCTTTAGGCTTTACCAGAGAATGAGTCCAAAGGTACATATCTGATATCACTTCAATTCAGTTTTACTGCCCTTCATAAAAGGGGAAAGAAAATCAATTTGTTCCCTTAAAGTTTGGGAGTTGTAACTATTAAAATCCCGGACTAATAATTGTATCAATTTAAATCCTAAATTTTTATAATTGAACCAATTTAGACTCTCCATTAGAATTGTGTTTTAAAACCATTAATACAAGACTTTACATGTATAAGACTTCTTTAAATGCAAGGGTTAATGTAAATTAGAGAGAAATACAAGAGTGAAATAAATCACAAAGATCTTCCAATAAATGTGAGCAGTTTTTCATATACTCGTCTTCCTCTATTTTTCTCTAGTTATGTAGAACTAATTACATGATAATTTTTCTTGCACTTTGGTAGGATTTTTGGAGAAGACGAATTTGATTTAGGTAATTTTTAAGCTAATTTGAAATGGAATCAATTGAAAATAGCTATAAATCACTAACAAATAGTCTAAATTGATTCATTTGTGAAAGCTTAATATTTTAATTAATATAACTATGAGTTTGAAGTTTTAATTGATACAACACTCAAAGTTTAGGGGTACAAATTGATATTTTCCTATCATAAAATTTTGTTCTTTCAAAAGTTTCAGTAGTCGTGGTGGTAGTTCCCCATGAAAGATTCACTTGATCCGCAGCCATATTATCTTAGCAGTTAATATCATAAGTCTTCTCCTTCTAATCTATAATATAGTTAGTCAACTGAGACAGAGAGAACTCACGCACGCTTAACGTGAGGAAGGGCAGGTGTGATTCCATTCACCCTGCAATTATAGGCGATGTTCTCTTCAATTTCCTGATCATCATAATCTGATGTTGTGATATCAAGATCAAATGATTTTCGTAGAAAGATTGCCAATGAACCAGTGCCACTGCAAAAACAGGTGCAGAAGTAACTGAAGGTTCATATATAGAAGAATAAGGAGGTTGTGCATAAAAAGAGAATAATGCATACAAGAAGATTAAGGTGCAAACAAAGAAGATTGAGGAGACTACATATAAGAAGAGAAAGAGAGAGTGGGGAATTTGAAAATGGTTTCACTTGAATTATAGTTCCTGCACTTTGAAACTTACTAAATTTGGTCCCTCAAAATTCCAAACATTTTACTTTAGTCCTCTTAAGTTTGAATTAAAACTTAATGAGAAGTTGACGTGATTTTTTTTTTTTTACTTGACAAGTAAATTGTCTATACTCCATATGGCCAAGCTTTGAAGCAAAATTTGTTATGCAATATGTCAAGTACCAGATTTCAAGATGAAAACGTGCTTTTTTTACATGATTGATGAAATTTTTATCATACAAAGTTTAGAAACCAAGACAAAGAATTTAGGTCCTGTTTGATAACTATTTGATTTTTGGCTTTCTAAAAATTAAGATTATAAGCACTACTTCCACACTTAAGTTTCTATATTTTCCTATCCACTTTCTATTCAAGCTTTTGAAAACAAAGCCTGAAAACCAAAAAAAGTTTTTTTTTATTTTTAGAATTTGACTAAGAAGTATTCAAGTATTTTTTTTTTTAACAAAGGTGAACACTATAATTAGAAAATTGGGAGGAAATAAGCATAAACTTCAAAAATAGAAAACTAAAAACGAAATCCTTATCAAATGGACCTCAAATTTTTAAGACTAAAATATAATATTTCGATGCTGAGCAATTAAAATTTTGCTAAATTATGTTGGATTGGAACCCATTTCACTGATAATACGAATCATACAAAACGGAGAAACACAACCAAAAGTTACAAAAAAAGATCCCAGTTGAATAAAAGAAGTTCAAAACAAGTGAACTATAATACCTTCCCAATTCAATACATCTTTGTCCTTGGATCCAAGATGAGTTTTGAACCAACCATTCTGCAAATGCAAAGGTCCCCGGCCAGAGCAAATTCGCATTCAGCTGATGAAATGAAAACTCTCGAATAACCAACTCCTGCGTTCCAATGACGTCATGTAAGAAAACAAAAATCCAAAGCGAACTCCTCAACATAAACAAAACATCAAGAACTGCCGATAGCATTACAATTTGAACCATTCTAAGTAAACGCATCAGCTAAATATCAGAAAATTTCGTTTACAAGTAAAAAACAAAACACCTGAACAACCTCCATTGCAATATTCTAAAGAAAGGAGTAACTTCAAAGAGAGAAACAATACCATTCCAGGAAATTGATGCTTCCTTTCCTCATAGCTCTGCAGCGTGTCTGAAGTCCCCGCATCTGAGAAAACAAACAGGTAGAAGATCGAAACAAAACATTCTAAAGAAATAAGATCAAAGCAAGAAGCACGAGCAGTAGAAGTGAGTACCAATAGAAGATTCGTCATCGTCGTCGGGGAAAAGTGACGACGGCGAAAACAGAGCTATGTCCATTTTCTTCTCACAATTGACACAGAAAATGAAGAACTACGGAGAAATCTTACTGCTGAATGTACCGTCAATTCAATCGAATTGCCATTTTACGAGGGAGGCGGGACGATTCTCCCTGGATGAAAATTGAAAACCTAATCAACTGCTCACCAGTTCTCAAACGACATGTTGTTCGTGCCTAACGAGCTACGAGCTACGAGTAGTCGAGTACGACTATCCTTGACTATGAGTATTGAAAACTGAAAACGACATGTCGCTTGCTAACTATTAAAAACAGTACAAAATAGTTGAGGTTTCATTGAACGTGGGCCCGTCTAGCTCAGTCGGTAGAGCGCAAGGCTCTTAACCTTGTGGTCGTGGGTTCGAGCCCCACGGTGGGCGGAAATGGTTTTTTTTTATTATTATTTTTAGGGATAAAAGTTTCATGCCAAATCGAATGTATAATTATTTATATAAAGTGATTTTTGGAAAAAAAAAAAAAAGAAAAAAGAAATAGTTTGAATGAGTTGTATCAATTTTTATCTAAATTCACTGAGTTTAATAAAATCAAGTTCTACCCAAAATTAATGCACAAAATAACCTTAGAATAACTCTCTAAAAATCCATAATTATAAGCCTCGAAAAATAATAGAGAATACATAAATTTAAGGAGGTTCGTGAAGTTAAGGAATGGCTTTTTCGTCCTCATCCGTTCCTCCATTTTAATCTTCATTTCTATAAAATACATTGATTATTTTTATCGAATTTTTCATTGAGACTTCGTAGGAATTGAGTTCTTACAAAAAAAAAAAAACTATGCTCCATTTTTTGAAATAATTACAACCAAATAAAACGATTTTATTCAAAACTCGTGTTTAAATGATTAATTTTCAATATAATTTTTATTTAAAGAAAAAAGTTTTTGGATGTCCCAATAAATATAGTAATTTTTTTCACAGAAAATTCTTATAAATAAAAAATTTCTAAAAATATTTATACTTTATAGCAAAAAATTTCAAAACTGTTCTGTATCTCAAATTATATATATATATATATATATATATATATATATTAAATAGAATAAAGAGAGTTGAATTTTTAACTTTCCTCTTTGTTCTTAATATTTATGATAATTTCCATTTTTTCCTTAGACCTTTTCAAGTCAAAACCTCTCTAAGAAGACACCTACCTCATTAATGAAACAACATCAACTTGAACGAAGATTTTCATCCAAGAGATACAAATAGACACATATTTATTATTTCTTCCATTTTGAGTCCAAGGTTTGGTCATGGACATTCTAAAACTATTTTCTACCCACTTCACAACAAAACTTGAAAATCCTAATCTTGAGAGATGAATGAGATCAATATATCACTTATAAAAAAGGAAGAAATTTGGATTGTCAATCCAAACACCTAAATGATGAACAATACAAGAAATATTCTTAACCTGAGCATTTTGTATGTAGATAATAAATCTTTGGTCAGAGCGATTTAAAAAAATAGGAAAAAGAAATACGTAATTCTTTGACCAATAAAATTATATTAAGGATGTCACTGCTTCATCATTTTTAATATGAGTTATTTTTAAAAATTTATCATTTAATTTAGTTGTTAATGATTGATCTAAAAGATAATAAAATTATATATAAATCTATACAGGTAAAAAAGCAAGCTTAAATATGTGAAATAATAAGAATTAAAATTATATGGCAAATAATTGTGCACGTAATTCAAATGTTTTTTAAAAAAACAAAACACAAGAGTTTAAATTTGATTTGCACATTCATTTTATAGATGTATTTTACATTGTAATGATATCTAATTCATATTTTATATATAAAAAAATTAATTAATTAATTAATTATACATAGTTGAATGGATAAAAATATCAATAAATTTGTTTATAAACTAATTTGCGAGTTTGTTTATATGTTCTATTATTTTAAACATTATTAACCGCATACAATACACGTGTTACGGAACTAGTATAATTAAAATGTTTAACAATAACCTCTAAAAAGATTTTAATTTCAATATTACAGCACATATTCTTCAATTTAATATTACAAAATATATTTCTCAAATACACGTGATATTAATAAAAATAATAACAAAAAGGGGCAGAGACAAGGGTTGGGGAATATTTTGCTTAGCCAACTAAGACAAAAATCCTCCTTGTTCCTTATTCCATTTTTGTATCATTTGGTATGGGTCTCCCATCAATAAATGAACATCTCAAATTGGCTCGAGTATCATTTTCATTTAAAATTCATTAAACACGTATCCTACCCCCCCAAATCTCGACAATTGAAAAGTTTAGAATGAACATAGATACAAATTTGACAAGTTCAATTGTAAAAGAAAATTTTCATCTTTATTTTTTTTTTTCAATATAACAATTACAAAGATGTAGGTTCAAATCTCTAATCTCAATAGATAGAATATATCGATTACAGTTGAACTAAACTTAATTTAACTTAGAATATATCGATCACGGTTGGACTAAATTTAGTTTAACTTCTCATTTTAACATAGGCATTAAGGTTGAGGAAAAAAAACATTAGAGATGAAAATTATTGCATCTCCGTATATTGTTTCGTGAATATAAATATATATACCTAAAAAAATTTGGACCAAATGACATATATTGCCACGAAGTACATTTTTGCAATTAAAATTTTAATAAATAAGTAAATTAAAAATATTTGCTTTCAATCCCATGTGGGCCCGTCTAGCTCAGTTGGTAGAGCGCAAGGCTCTTAACCTTGTGGTCGTGGGTTCGAGCCCCACGGTGGGCGATTGTTTTTGACATTTTTGCTTTATTTATTATTCTCTTTTAATTATTTATTCTTTTTTCTTTTTTCATTTTTTTTTATTTTGTCTTTGGCCCTTTTATGGCGGATATTGGGGCACATTAGTTGGTGCAGTGGAAGACATTTTATTTTATTGTCGTGGGTTCGAACTCCACCGTTTGTTTTTTACATCTTTTATTGAGTTTTTTTAATTTTAATAGAAAAATTTCATTCACTTGCCATTATTGTGATTATTAAGCATGTTGACAAAGTCGAAGATTTTTATAAACGATCTTATAACTTTGTCGTCCACTCTGTGATGTTAATTTCTTTTTATCCTCAAGTTCTTTTCTTAGAGGATAACGTGATGTCGGTTGAAAGACTAATTATCCTAGTTGGATGTCCTCATGAGAACTTTACTTGTAATTGTATTTTGCTTTGGTTAAGTTTAATTTTTTAAAATAAAAAATTAATTCATTTAAATATAATTACTTTTTTAAAAACAATATTTAATAGTAAATTCTTAATTTTTTTTTTTAAAGGTATAAACATGTGGAAGCAAAAGTGAGAGAAAATATTTCTTTAAAGTACATAACAATAACATAAAAGGTCTTTAATTACATGAATTTTAATTTGTATTTTAAAACTAAATACTTAGATTAAAAAAAAGGTCAAAACACGTGGAAGCAAAACTGAGAGAAAATCTTCTTTTAAACTGCGTAACATAAGGTTTTTTGTTTCATGAATTTATATTTTGTACTATTATGTATAACATATCAATCATTGAGTTACTCCAATCATTTCATTTTATTTCAAAACATGAAATTTCAAGTTGTAATTTATAAATCTCAATCATTGAGTTACTTCCCATTATTTCATTCAACTTCAAAATATGAATGCCTCAACTAAGTAAATTTGATCAATTTTAATTCAGTCATGGGATCATTAATATTCCTTTTTAACAAGAATTGACCCAATTCAAGATATTATGGGCAGTCAATTTATTTATTTATTTATTATTATTTTTTTTTTTTAATGGGAAACATGACATAGGTACTTAAATTGAGGCAAAAGGATATAGTAAGTAGTCTATGATTTTTTTTCTCTTTATCTCTAGATATGGAGTAAGAATTTAAATCTAGGTTAAAAATCACTCTAGCCTCTAAACTTTCACTTTCATAAAAGTAACAATTTAGTCCCTAAACTTTGGTCGATAACGATTTAGTCCCTCAGCTTCCATGAACTTTACTATGTAACAATTAGTCATTGTACTTTAAAATTTATAATAATTTAGTCCCAACTATAAAAGTTAATATTAAGATTTAGTAAAATTTGTTGCGTAAATAAATCAATAAATTAATTAGAGACTCAATATTTTTATAAAATATAAAGTTTACATCATAAGATATAAAAAAAAATAACATCTGGTTTTGATAAACTTTTGTATGTTAGGGACTAAATTATTATAAGTTTGAAAGTAAAATGACCAAAATTATTACATACTAAAGTTTGACAGAAAATTAAAAGTATAGAAAATCATTACAAACCAAAGTTCAATAACTAAAGTGTTACTTATGTAAAAGTTTAAGCCCTGTTTGGTAACCATTTTATTTTTTAAAATTAAGTTTATAGACACTCCCCTGTGAAACCCGGATTTTCATTTTCCCTACTTAAGCAGGTATTAAAATGAATTAACTAAGTGAAAGTTAAATATATGTTGAAGTGAAGGAAATTTATAAGTATTGAATAGATTTTCCTTGAGTAGTTTTGAGTTAAGGTTTAATTGATAAAATTTGGTTAAGTGTAAGGTCAAAAGGACCCATGCGTTAAAAGTTAGGAAACATTAACGCATAAGTTGAAAAGGCAACCATGCGTTTGTAAGGTTGGACGCATGATTGGTCGAAGTATTGGCAAGAGGCATTGCCAAGAGTAATCATGCATTGGAAGCCAAGGAGAAAAATGACTAAGTGTTTTACAATACGTTGGTGTGGTGCCATGCGTTAACCATGAAGTTTTGAGAGGTTACTTGAGCATTGAGAGAGGCTGAAGTATGGCCAAGAACAACGCATGCGACAGCCTTAAGTTATGCGGACATGGGCGCAAGACGCTGGAGAAATGCGCACGCATTGATCGGGTAAGTGGCAACTTCAAGTTGCGCATCCAAGGGCACTGGACGTTGGATGCGATGGATAGAGGCATGCGACGATGGATGGCATGCGGCGATGGGGGTATGCGTCGATGGTATACGGCAGCACTACGCGTTGGCATCATGTGATAGTGCTATGCGTTGTGCGGTCGATGGTATATGGCAGCACTATGTGTTGGTGTCACACGGTGATGTTATGCGTTGATGACATGAGGCAGTGCTATGCGTTGATGACATGCAGCGGTGCTATGTGTTGATGTCATGCGGCAGTGCTATGCATTGGTGACATGCGACGGCCTTGCTACGCGAGAGTGTGCGGCCGAGGGCATGCGGTGATGCGGCCTATAGTATGCATGTATGCGCCGAAGGAATGTGTTGGTAGTATGCGATGGCATGTAGCGATGGATGTGATGGCATGTAGCAATGGATGCGATGGCATGCAGTGATGTTGCACGATGGATGTGATGGCTTGCGACGATGGATGCAATGGATACGATGGATGCGGTAGCCTTGCTAAAGTATGAGCTAGGTGATGGAGTGAACTAAGGTGGACGCATAGTGATTTTGTCCTTGCGTTGTTAAGACTTGCGGTAACAAGGTTTATGAGGTTGGTTACGTTGGTCATAAGGGATGCATTAGCAAGAACCTAGGTGATGGTGAGCTATGCCTTAAGGTGTTGAGTTAAGAACCAAGTTGACCCAAAGGTTGCTATGCGTTGGTGATGTGCTATGCGTTGGACATCCGAGGGCATGTGGGCACATTTGTGGTTGGATGAACGCATATGAATGATGGGCACATTCAAGGACGTCATCTGGACATGTGGCTTGTTGGGAAGAAATCTTAAGCCTTAAGTAAATGAGGTGGATGCATAAGAAGACATGCAAAGTTGAGGGCTATGCATTGGTAAAAGGGGAGCAAGACACCTTGGGTTGCGCTGATGCAAGATTGTGGTAATAGTAAGGAAGAGATACTTGGACATGCGGCCAAGTAGGAAGTGTCGGCCTTAAAGCAATCTTGGACGCCTATAAATAGGGCCAAGGACTTCTGATGGGAACTCGAATTCTCTTCAAAGGACATAAGGAATAGTGTATTGGGAGGAAACTATGCATTGATAGTAAGACCATGCGTTGGTCAAGAGGTTCCAAGAGAAGAAGCTGCTGTCAGACAAGAAGGTCTGGAAGTAGCATCAACTTGGGATAAAGAGTTCTCCCAGAATACTCGTGCGTTTTGAGTGATTCCAAAGCCACCTGAAAGCTCTGAGAGTCTAGTTTTCAGGGTAGGGCTGCCGGAGAAAAAGCCCCAAGGAATCGGGCTGGAAAATGAGGACAAGACAAAGGAGTCGAGCTGTCGAATAAGCTGGGCCAGTCTTGATGATTTGATGTTTTCGGCCAAACCACGAGAAGTTATGAGCTAAGATTTTGAGGTAATCTTCCTAAGACATTTAGAACATATTTGTAGAAGGAAGTATCTCTAGATAAAGCCTAGAACTATGAGTAATCTGAGCTTTAAATTGAATCTGAAATTTAGGGTTCAAAAGAGGAGTCCGGGAAAATCAAGGAACTTCTAGAGAGAAAGGTTCCTAAATGACCAAGGTGAGTGGTACTTTCCTTTAAGTCTTAAAGTATATCTCTTAGAGTAAATTGTATATGCTTATGTTATGAATGAATATCTAGCATGAGAATGAGATTATGTGATCGGGATGGTCAGGTGGTCAATAGATCTAGTTCCTGAGCCCGTAAGCAAAACCTCACGGGATGGTCAGGGGACCGAGAGGCCTAGTTTTTGAGCCTGTGGGAGGATCCTCGTATGGGATGGTCAAAGGACCAACGGGTCTAGCTTCTAAACCCATGAGTGGGGAGCTATGTGCACATAGGAGACAAAGGAAACGTAAAGAGTAAGCATTGTATTTAGTAACAGTTATCTATCTACCGTGTGTGTAGGTAGACAACATACTCATTCTAAGTAGTTATCAATTTAGCTATCTACCGTGCGCGTAGATAGAGTTGAGACCAGAATCACTCAAGGCGAAGGTTTGAATGTAACCTCGTATTTATGATATGCTTGTCATTTATGAGTTAAAATAGACTTTAGAAGTTGCTTACCACTCACTGAGCTTTGTGAAGCTCATTCTGTTATTTCATGTTTTTCTTTCCAGGTAGCGAAAGGTGAAAAATTCAAGGGTGCTGCTAAGGTCAAGGTCTGCCACAAGCCATAGTTACACTTCCAGAAGGTTTTAAAGAGTTGTTGATTGTAAACTTTGTTTGATAACTGCTGCAATCATGTCCTTTCCTAGGCTCAGAGAGTAGTCTAAGACAGGGTGTGACACCCCCACCTCCAAATTTCTTACTTCATTATCTTCTTTATACCGATGGTTTAAAAAATTAAAACAAATTTTGAAAACTAAGGCCACATTTAATAACCATTTTGTTTTTTCTATTTTTTGTTTTAAACTTATTTCATTCACATTTCTTGTAATAATTTGCATCTTTATGTACAATGATTGAATTCTTAGCTAAATTACAAAAACAAAAATAAGTTTTTAAAAGCTATTTTTTTTAGTTCTCAAAATTTGACTTGATTTTTTAAACCATTGGTGAAAAGTAGATGACAATGGAAGAAATTTAGAGATGAAAGTATTGTTCATAAACTTAATTTTCAAAAACAATAACAAAAAAATAAAATGGTTACCAAATGAGTCCTAAAGTAGCTTTTCAAAAGTTTTTTGTTTTAGAATTTGACTAAAAATTCAAACATTATACTTAAGAAAGATACAAATCAATGTAAGAAATAGAAATAAAATAAGCTTAATTTCCAAAAATCAAAAACCAAAACTTTTCTGTTAAATTTAACTACCTACCACTGACTGTTAAAGTTAAGGTTGACTATAAAACTTTTCTGTTTAAATATGTAAATAAGAGGGGAAATTTTC
Organism: Benincasa hispida; assembly: GCF_027475165.1. Taxonomy (NCBI): domain Eukaryota; kingdom Viridiplantae; phylum Streptophyta; class Magnoliopsida; order Cucurbitales; family Cucurbitaceae; genus Benincasa; species Benincasa hispida. The sequence continues at coordinate 50,877,198 of NC_143480.1, forward strand.
AAATAAAAAAATTATGGAAAGGATGTGCATAGAAAAGGGATGTTATAAACAACTAAAACCAACCCTTGAGTACTTTTTAGGTTCCAAATTCTCTAGGTTTTTCTGTTTGATAGTCCAATGACACAAATAGAAGAGGGGAAAGAAAAAATAAAGGCATAAATATGAAGTGAAGAAGCGATACAACTATGCATCCTCAATTGGCTATATTACAAAGAAAGGCATTTCCTAAAAACCATATTCCAGTGTGCAAAGAACCAACCAAACCATCCTTCAATTTTACATGCCTAAGCCAATGTATAACACAAATCAAAGAAATAATACATACAAAAGCCTTTTGAAGTACAAACAGTCAAGAAGCAGCGGCACTCACTATGTCATTTGTATATTGAAGTCACTCAACTCTGGATGTTTTCTGCCAGCTTCACAAGATTCAACAACGAAAAACTCTGCCAAACACGACCTTCAAATCAAATTAATCTAAAATGGATGATGAACAAGAGAGAATTTGTTGGCCTCGTCAGTCTTTTGATTTTTCGAGTCATGACATACAATTACGAGGAAAGCTGGAACCTGCCAGAAGGCTTCTTTCTTCTCCATCCCTTGAATTTTACCAAAAGGAGATACCATGCCATTAGAACCAAAAACTGGGAGTTAAAGCACAATCAAGTAGATTAGTTTTGGAAGCTTACAAAGGCAGCATAATACACGAAAGTCAGACCCGCTAACGCAATGAATGCAATTTGAAACACATTATACCTGCAATGCAACAGACAAGTTTATTCAACAAAATAAAAACTGCAGATGGCAAAGGTGCAGGACCAGGAAAATGTATAGAGAAATTATTCATCACTCACTTGTACAAATACTTGATACCGCGAAGAGACTGCAATGTGTGTCCAAAGATTTCTTGTGCCGCAGTTGCTCGTGCATAGTATGCAAATGCCGTGGAACAAAACTGAATCACACTATAAAAAAAACATATATGATAAAATCAATCAATCCACTTGATTAAGATACAGAGGGAAACCTTCAAATTTCAGCCATATGTGACAAACAAATAACTGCTCAACCTTTAACAAAGATATATATCTTTGGGTTGGACAACTTTTTTTTTTCCCCCCTTTTAATGAAAAGAATGAGTTTCATTAAGAAGGAATGAATATTGAGTTTAAACTTTAGAAACATCTTATTAAATTAATCCACCAGCATCCCAAAAGAGACCCAGAATCAGTCTCGTGCTTGTCATGTGGAGAGCTCCATATCTTTGAAAAAAATTCAAGGCAAGAACGCCCTTCACACATAAACTAAAACTACGGCTATGAACCTACGACTTACACATAACACAATGTAAAAATGCACACTCAGCAATTACACTCCTAGAGAAGGATAAAGGCACTTGGAATAAAAGTCAATTACTTGGCACTCGTTTAAATTGTACTAATTAATCAGAACCTCAATATTTGTAGGGAGGAGCAAAAGGATTTGTAATGATAATAGACCAAGGGTGCTGTTTCTCAAACAGAGTTTTGTGAAATCATTCTCCCTTCTTTATTCAAGGCAATCGGCAACGTTTTCATAACTCCTTGACAAAGGAGAGAGATTAGAGACATCATGCCCCCATCCCTGTTTGTACGTTCTTTTGCATTATTAGTGATAGGTTCTTTTCTTATCCATAAGCACACAAATGTATCCCAGGTTTTCAGGTTTTTTCACCCCACATTGTGTCTTCATTCATGATAACTGTTGGCTAGTTTCCACCATAGAAGTTCTAATGCAAGTAGTATACCATAAGCAATAGTAACTGAAGATCCTAACCTGATAGAGCAGAGGAGGATAAGCCCCACATTAAACAGGAAAGAGTTCATCAGCGTGGCTCCCCACCTGTATACAAGGATAGATGAAAGAGCAAAAGAGGCCAACATCAATTTCGAGCAATCAACAGCTGGACAGACAAAAAAGGGAGAAGAAAATAAAAGGAACAAACTCAACACTAAGAAAAATGTAACTACTTCATCGGATGAATTGTGATAAAAACTAGTCTCAGGCCAAGCATCATGGCTCCAGCAATCACTGCTAGAAGAAGGTAGAAGCAGAAGAATGCAAATGCTGCAGTTCCAAGAAGTCCTGGTGACATAGGAAAATAATCTTCATATTGACAAATACCACATAAAAATAGACATGAAAGGAAAATGTGAGGAAAAGAAATGTACCCCAAACATCATCAAGCTTGATAAAAACTTCATTCAGAAAAGGAGACAATGGGGGATCAATTAGCAGATATATAACAATATGCACAACCCACGCCACTGAAACAATCAACCTGTCAAACAGAGAAAAAAAAGGGAAAAAAATCAGTAAACTAAACAATGTAACTGAATATGCCTCAAATATGTAGAGAGAGAGAGAGAGAGAGAGAGACTCGAGTCTAATCTACTTGCTCAAGAAACTTATTTCCCAAACCTGGAACATCACTACTTTAAGAAAAATGTGGCAACTGGGTCAACTACCTCTTGAGAAAAACGGAAAGGAAAAAAAAAAGAAAGAGAGAGAGAAGTGGAGTGGACATTATCTATCTTTAGTAAAAGCACAAGAACCTGACTATGGAAGAGCATCAACACTTATAATTTTTTTTCCACCAAATATTTTTCATTTCACTCAATGAAACCTCAGCTTCTCACCAAAGAACAAAAAAAAAAAAACAACAACAACAAAAGAAGGTATCCCTCTCCTCCAGATGATCTACCCTCTTAATCTAGCAACATGTATTAAAAATAGCAAGATGCCGTCTCCTTCACTCTTCAACAAATCATTGTGTACCAGTACCATGGTTACACACCTATTTTTCGAATAAAGTGTGGATGTGAAATAAATGCTAACAAGAAATGAACAAACAAGAATAGGTAATGCTTTAATATAAATATCTTGGGGGATCATAACTCCACTTACCCCAAAACTCCCAACACAAGTTTTGCCAAGTAGCCAAGAACAGTCAATGCCCATGCAGTCTCCGCCTGTATCCAGTTTGGCATATTAATACTTTCATAAAGAAGATAATAGAGGTTATTGCAATTGTACAATGGAAAAGATAAATAATAATAATAAATCCAGCAGTCCACCTTTTCTCCTTGCGGGTACATCTCTTCTAAAAGCTTTACATCTTCTTCCAATTGAAGCAACTCCTAAAAAATTAAACAAGTAGATGTCTCAATAACTGGCATTAAGAATTGCAAATGGACATCTAAAATCAAACTTCAGTTACGTATTGAAGTTCTCATCTGACAAAAAAGACACTCACAAGACTTCTAGCAAAAGCTGAGGTTCTTCAGAAATTATGTGATAATAGTGAAAAATGCATGTACACCAAACCAAAACCAGATTCTAAAAGAACCGGAAGAAGAAACCTGAAAGACATCAGCACCACCACTATCAAAGGTGAAACATACCTTCTCTACAGCCTTCACATTCTTTCGCCATTTTCTACCCTTGGAACCACTTCTTTCTTCCTGGTGGAGTCCATCAGCGGCTTTCTTCAGTTCTCTGGCCTTTTTTCCTAGTTCTGTTGCTTCCTGCAGGATATAAAACATAACTTATAAGTGATAGAAATTAGCAAGTCAATCCCATCTTTAAAATAATAACTAACGTACAATTACATAATGAAAGGCTAAAAGGCACCTTGATGTATTGTGAGCGAGTGATGACAGCCTTTGGACGCCTAACAAATGAGAAAATAAGGCCCAATGGCAGACAGGCAATACCAACACCTCCAAATATCTAGTGGAGACCAAAAAAAAAAAAACAGATCAGCATAATGTCTTTTGATTATTGTAAATTAAAAAGTAGGAAATTTTTTTCCATAGATTAGGAAGTAATAAATTTATTGACACAAAAAATCTTCCTTCGTGAAAATAACTTGCTGAGGTTCTTAATATGGCAAGACGGGCAGTACTAATTTCTCCATTCAATATTTGTCCGTAAATTCAATATCATACTTCATGGTGATTTCCAACTAATAGACAAACCAGTTGGCCATAAGACGTACACCTCCTATCCTATTATGTCCCTCTTTAGCGTATAAAGTAATTATATATCATAATATGTAAATAGACCATCTTCTGTTCTTGTTCTCTTTCTTATTTCCCAGAGAAGGGGCAGAGTACTTGCATTTAAATCATTCACTATTTCATAAAAGATGGAGATCCAGTGGTTTCCTCCAATCTCCATCAATTAACTTACAGAGAAGAGTACGGATCCAACAATAGTGGCAAGAGCAACGACATATTCCGGAAAAGTAGTGCGCATCGTCCATGTTTTCTCTGATGAAGCATTTGTTGTGAATGCTGAACACTACAACATGATGAATAAAAATAGTCATGTCGATGTTCATTTGATAAAATTATGCAAATCCATAATTAAGACTGTCAACTGAAGACCAAATAGAACCATATATGAGATATAAAGTTTCCACACAAAAGTAGAACCTGGCGGGCACCATTTCCAATGCACGGTTGGCTGCTAGAGAACTCCCACGAAGTCGGAAAAGAAGCCGTGTTTGAAGAGAGATGCATAACTGTGAAGTCAACTTCTCCAACGAGCCCTGATAAATGTACCAATAACGTTTATTGGTTAAAACGCATGGCAATTTTCCAACCGAAAACTAAGGCTTGATGGGAAAAGAGAAATTATTGCGATTTAAATACACATGGCCATCAATTAAAATGACATTTATATGCTACAATAGAAAAGCCATGCAATAATTAATTCATCACCTGGCGATTTTTGAGTTAAAACGAGAATGTAATTCTAAAAGAAACAAAAAATGCAAAGCACTGTGATCATATCTCAAGCTTCCGTTAGCTGGAATGTATAGAAGAAGTCAAAATTCCAATTAACTTGAGACAAGAAATAAGCGTAAAGCGAAGCAAGTCTAACGTTGCCTTCAACTTGAGAATCGACACAACTTATAAATAATTCTTATAGCCAAAATTAAAAACCAAATGGGAGACCAACAAAATCCAAAAAAACCACAAAAACGAGCATAAGAGCTGACCGTATAAAATTCCCAACAGAAGACCACAGACAATGGCCATTACCACGACCCATATCAAAGCGCTCTTGATCCGTTTGCCCATGCTCCTTCACAAAGATAACACAAAAAATAAATCCTCCACATAATGAAAATAATTCTTTTTAACAGAAAAAACGCAAATTATAAGCAATTACTTGTCCTGGTCTCCTTCATAATAGAACATGGCAAAAGGAATAACGAAGAAGACAAGCACCGCATCGGCAATATAGATAGCGAGCCATAGATCCTTCATCGGCAATGTGAGATTACAAGCGCCATTATACAAAGCATGCTTACAAGCCTGCCGGTTAGCGACGTCGGCTGGTAACATCAGAATGGAGATCAACGCAACAGACAAACCGAAAACAACGACAAATTTAGGAAAATACGCCTGATTTTTGTCATCAGGATGTTGGTAATTAACCAAAAGGTAAACATTGAAGATGAATACGATCACACAGACGACAATAGCTACAATTACAAGAGCGAGATTGAAATCGCCCATCGTTCGTTCACGAGCTCCCGATTCGAATTCGAAACCAGTACGAAATCGAATCGAAGAGATCGAAGAAGAAGAAAAAGTACAAACAATCTAGCGTCGTTCCTCTTCGCTTTTCGAAATTCGAAAATGGAGCTTCGTGGATCTGGCTCGGGGAAAAGAGGGGAAAGGGAAAATAGGGTTAGATTCCGAAATTCCGATGACATTGTTTGTTGAAAAAACGAGTCAAGGGATGGGAGGATGAAATTACGAGCTTGTCCTTTAGAGAAAAGATGAATTTAGAATCGGACAGAGTTGACAACGAGGAGGATAAGGGTATTACGGTAAAATGAAATATTTGCTCGGACAAAAATAAACGTTCCGTCAAAGTTTTTCTTTTTTTTTTTTTTATAAGGCAATGGTAATATGGGAAGGGAAGGGACATTGGGACGGTTTCTTTCTACTGCGGAAGCGGCTTTGTGTAATAAACTAATAATATGGCTTGTGAAGACGTGGCAATCCACGCGGCTGTTGGGAATATATTTAGTTTAATTATGTCATTAATTATATGGCTAACGAATCGCTCTATGTGTAAGGACTTATTACATGTTAAATTTCAAGGTTAGAGGGTTTTAGAGATTAATGGTAGGGAAATTTATCCCTTTAGTCTATGAGTTTTTAAGAATTTGGATATTTAGACTTGGTTGTTTTCAATTTATCAGTTTAATTTTCGAATTTTCAATAGTAGATTTAAAATGTCTCTCTCATCTTTCATCTTTCGCTTTTGGGAGGGGGTCGAGAATTATATTTGGTTGAGAGGTGAGATAGAAAGAGATGATGGAGGGGGGAGGGAGGAGAGAAAGAAATATTAAAAAATATAAATTTTTCCAAGTCATCAAGTCACGTCACTTATTCTAGTCAGCTCTCTTGTTTAAATTTTGGCCAAATGATTCATAATGAAAATTGATGTAATAGTAAGCTAATTTCATTGACAGATTAATCGCAAGTGTAATTAGATCACTTTTGATCGCATTTGCCTAAAATGAAGAATCTTGTCAAATTTACTATTATCGTTATAGTTACCTTTACTTCTGAGAGCCAAACCATAACGGTAACTGTAACAGTATGTCAAAATTCATAATTTTTCTCTAAAATAATAACAATAATGGTAATCATAACCATAACCATAACGGTAACAGTAACGGTACGTCGTATTTTTCATACGTAATTCAATTGATCACCTCACGCTCATCATTCATATTACATTACTTGATTACAAATTTTCAACTGGCACCCATCTGTCAGTACAAATGTGGAACATCGGTAAACACTAACAAATGTTATATATATATTTAAACCCACTTTTTAAATTACCTTTTATTTATTGTGATACATATTCTATAAATGTTAACTTAATTGAGTTTTTAGTAAAGAAACCTTTTAAACTCATCCTTGAAATTTCAGGAACTAAAATGGCCAATTTGAAATATCATGAACTAAATACACACATTCTTGAAAACTAAATACCAAGTTGACAAGCCGCTAACAATAACAAGTACACTCAGCTTTTCAGTGACAAATATTTGGCGCATCAGTCAGAGAATTAAAGTCATCCCATTTGTGCAATCATAAGAGAGAAACTGCCTTTCACCCCGAGGCTCTATAAATACCGAAGGCATCCTTCAGAAAAAGGGTTCAGCTGGTTCAGAAAGTTCGAAGAGTTAGAGAATTTTCCTTAGAATAGCCTTGTTCATAGTTTTCTTTTATTTTTAGAAGGCGGAGCGAGAGAAGGGAAGAGACGCTGGAAGATCGCTCAGGGCAACTCGAGAGAAAACCCGGAGGCGTGGACAGTAGAGAGCGGGTCGACTCTCGCGAGAGCGAGATTATCTTTTGAACAGGGTAGAAAAGACAGTGAAAGCCTGAGAAACAAGAGATTGCTATTAGGCTGTTTATTATCTTCTTGCATTGTTATTTTGTATTTCAACTTTATATTTATACAATGGAAGTTCTTATTCTACATTTGTTCACTCTCTTGAAAGCACGCATGAGTAGCTAAACTTATCAAATGGGTTGAGAATAACTAAGCTAACATGACCTAGGACCTTCATTGCATGCGATTATCTTTTTTTATGCTGTGCCCAATACCCCTTTGAAGCTACTCGAGAGAAAGTATAAAGAAATAACCTAAGACTTTAGAGAGCTAGGTTAGAATCTAGACTCGAGAGAGCAAGATTATATCTGCATAAGCAAGAGATAGGGACTTAGAGATAAGCTCTGTTTGTCAACATGCATCGCATGCACCCTAGAGATAGGTTATGATATTATGTGGTCACTTTATTTGTGTGTGTTATTTTGTCGTCGCATGGATAAGAATAAAGGCTTATGTGTAGGTCCTATAGACTCATTGCATATATCGCATGCATTCTAGTATTAGAAGCTGTAGCATTCGCGTCGAAAGATGGTTTACTATTGTATGTGTGTTGCATGGTCGCATAGCATGAACATATCTTAGGGTGTGTTAGCCGAACCCTTCTCAACCCGTTCACCGCATACTCATCGCATCTTCCGTTTTATCAACTCTTTTCGAAACTACGCCGCATTTGTTTATTTTTATTACCGCAAACAACAATCCAAACAACTATTTGATTATTTGGTTACCGCAAAGTTTTCTTGAAAATTACCACCGCAAAACTGTTTTCCAAGTCCCTGAGTTCGACCCTGGACTTACAAGGAAACTCAGTGGGGTTTATACTTGGATTCCACTGAGAAAGCTTGTTGCTCAACGTATTTCCATCACCGCATTTCATCCATAATTTCACCTCATAAAATAACGCATCACTTGCAAACCTTTTGCTCTTGACCTTGAGCTATGAATCTATCGGGTTGCACCATGTAAATGATCTCCTCAAGGTTGCCATTCAGAAAGGCCATCTTGACGCCCATTTGTCAGATCTCATAATTATAATAAGCTTCAATGGATAAGAGGATACAGATCGACTTTAACATGGCAATAGGCGAGAAAATCTCCTCTATGTTGACTCTCTCTACTTGGATATAACCCTTTGCCACAAGTCGAGCCTTGAAGGTCTGTACCTTCCCATAAGCATCTCGTTTGCACTTGTAGATCCATTTATAACCTATAGGTCGTACCCATCATACTGATCTACAAGATCCCATACTGAGTTGAAGTACATCGACTCCATCTCGAGAACCATGGCCTTGACCCATTCATCCTGGTCAACATCCTCGATTGCCTTCTGATAAGACAACGGATCCTCAATGTCGTCATCTGCTACCATAGCAAGGATTTCTGTGAAACCTAGATAGCGAATGGGCGGGCTCGAAACCCTCCCACTGCGTCGAGGTTCCCTCAACCCTTGAGGTGGAACCGACCTACTAGATGAACTACTATCAATAACTCTTCCTGGTGAAGCAGGCTCTTCAACAACTCTTGTTGAAGTTTCAGTAGTTTCATTAGAAAACTTACGCAACACGACTTTGCTACGTGGACTGTGCTCCCTAATATGATCCTCCTCCAGGAAAGTAGTGTTTGTGGAAACAAACACCTTATTTTTCGACGGATCATAAAAATAACCCCCTTGTGTACCTTTGGGGTAGCCTACAAAGAGGCATAACATCGACCGTGGTTCTAACTTCTTGGGATTTGTCTTAAGCACATGTGCAGGGCAACCTCAAATGCGGAAGTAACGTAAACTAGTTTTACGCCCGTTCAACAACTTCAGAGATGTTCTCGCAACACTCTTGAAAGGAACACAATTGAGTATGTAAACTACAATCTCCACTGCAAAACCCCAAATCGAGTCCGGTAAGGAAGCGTAACTCATTATTGAACGAACCATGTCCAACAAAGTTCTATTTCTCCTCTCCACTACACCATTTTGCTGAGATGTACCCGACGCTGAGAGTTAGGAAATGATTCCATGTTCTATCAAATGGTCTTGGAAGGGGGGAAAATAATAAGTTGATTATTTTTTATATTTTATTTGATAATTTTGGTATGAGGGAAACCAAATTTGAGAAGAAAATGAAAATGTAGGAGGGAGGGAAACAAAAAGTAATGATTAAAAAAATATTATTTTTTATATTTTACTTGACATGAAGAATATGTCAAGTAAAAGCTTCTTATACTTGACACGAAAAACGTGCCAAGCAAGACCTTATATTAGTTTACACGAAAAACGTGTCAAATAATTGTTTGCGTGAAGATATCCAAAAAATTCCGTCAATCTTCGCTTTTTTAACCATTTTACTTGACATTTTCTTTTCTAAAAGGTCATTACTTGATTTTTTCCCCAAAGAAACGTCAAGTAATTAAACACAAGTAATGTAGATTTTGTAGTAGTGGGGTCGTTGACAATTCTCTAAAATAGCTATTTTCGTCGACTTCATCAGTGCTCGTTCCTTGGTTTTATCGTTTAAATTGTTGGTTTTGTAGACTATGAGCAATTAGAAGGTAGATCAGGCCATTAGAGTCGAAAAGAGACTTAAATGCAACCCAATTAAGCTCTGAAAGCATCAAACAAACATAGAGACAAATGATGGAATTTAGAGCCTGTCGAGTGTTGCTGTGCTAGCCAAGCGTTGGCCTCGGTGCTCTAAGACAGAATAGACCATGAGGCGAACACCACTGCGCCCCTTGGCGCTCTTGCACTACACTCAAAGGCAGTAGCACACTTCGAGGTGAGGTCGTGGCGCTTCGAACTTTGATGAAAGATCAGCCCTCGTGCACATCGCTGCGCTCTTACCTTATACTCCTATAAAATTTTATAAATATGGCAAGATTTATAGGTTTTCATTCATTTAAGTTTCATCCAATTTGACGATCGTCTTAAGTTCTTGCTATTACTCCATGGATTTTCTTCCCCTATCTTAGTTCTCTTTGTTTCTCATTGATTATTTCCAAATCGGGATTTTCGCATGCCAATGAAAGGCTAAGGTATGCTTTCAACTTGGGGGTAGGATTCGTTTAACTTCTTTGAGGTCTTGTTGTAATGATGAACAATTTATTTGTGAATTCCTTTGAGTTTTGTATTAATTTATATGGATTTATCTTTGAATGAATTGACACTTCTATAATTTTCAATCTTATTTGCTAAAGTTCGGCATTTCTTGGGCTTAGTAGCATATTTGGCTATGCTTTCCACTTGAGCCTGGATTTGTAGTTTGATTGTCTTGAACCATTGAAATTCACAGGTTAATCGAATGTGTAAATTAAGCTATCTTATTTATTACTCGTCTCAATAATTTATTCATGTTCTTAATGCAAATCTTTTTAGTTTCTAAGGGGTCTAATCTCTAAAGTAACTAGTACGGTTTAGTTGATTGATGAACTCCATTATTCATTGCAAGAGATATCTAGGGGTTTGTGAGTATGTTATTGAGTGTTCAGAAATAGAGGTTCAAACTTTTAGTGCCAATGATAAGAAGTAACTAATCCTTACCTATCCCCGAGTTGAGTTTTTTTTTTTTAATTATTATTATTATTATTATTATTAATTTTACAAAGCAATTTGTTATCATTTAAATTCCTTTCCATCTTTACATTCCATGTAAATTGATTTTTCACAAAGAAAGCCCCTTGTATCATAATTCATTAATCAACTAGGTTTGTCCTTGATTCCCTGTGGACTTGACCCACTTCCACTAGCTGCAAGAGTGGTTAATTTTATTTCTTTTGGGTCTCGACAACCTGAGGAACAACCATATCCCAGTGTCACAAGGATAAAACACCCAACTTCATCCATATATTGCAGATCTTTTAGGTTATTACTTAAACATGATCCACTTGTACATCTACCATATACTGTTCAGCTAAATTAAATAACATTGGAACTTAGTTTATTGGATCAAGTTAATGCAATCAAAATGTCGAATAAAATGCTTCTTACTTTATTAAGTAAATCATTTGTATTTACAAAATATATACTACGAGATACACGAAATTTAGGACGTCTCTTTCAATTTCCTTGTCCATTTCCTTTATATATATATATATTAGTGGCGTTGATGAAGATAAGGAAGAATTCAGGTCAATAGGGGGAGATGGGAGAGAGTTGTGAAAGGGTGAATGGGATTGGTGACGGTGGAGTCGAGGAAGTGGACATGGTTTGGTTGGAAGGTGGAAAAGGAAACATGGGTGTCTTTGGTGTGGGGCGGAAGAGAGGTATGAGCTTTGGAGGTGGCAAGGGCACTTGGTTAGATTGAGTGGGTAGATGGGGAAATTTTTGGGCTCGGAGGGGACAATGAGTCTCTTGGAATAAGGGTGTGAGGGAGTATTAGAGTTGGTGTTTGTGAGGGTTCAATGGTGGGGAGAATGAAGTTTCTTTTCCCCTAAACAAATGGAGGTTGGTATCACATCCTGATCATAGTGGATATTTTTATATGAGGAAGAATTTTCTCAGAATCTTTTGTTGCAACCTTTGAAAGTATGTTCGATGAGGCCACAGTGAAAGCATAAATCAAGAAGGCGCTCATATTCCAAGAAGATCCAAGATTCTTCCGGATTCTCATCAAGTTGAGTTTTCAAGCCTCTTCTTAGCGGTTTTGACTCTGAGGGTGGGCTGCCAACGATTTCCATATCACTGTCCACCTTAATGAATTTTCTGATGGCATCACCAAGCTGAGAGATAATAGTTTTGTATTTGTAGGCCAAATGGGAGATCTAAAATGGATCCGACAAGAGATAATATGGAAATCAATTTCAATCAATTTGTCGGTGGAGTTAGATCTTTTAAGGCTAAGGAGACTTTTGTCGAAAGACCGTGGTCCTATTTGATAAATTTTATTTCTATCGGCCTAGTTTTCAGAAGTAATAAGGTATATATTCTTCCCAAGATTATGAACATTGCTACCAATATTCAATGTTTAAATTCAAAAGAACAACAGAAGGTTATCAAATACCGTTTATTTATTTCTAAAATAATGCAAAAACACTCCTATACTATGGAGTCATCACAATCAATTTTCAATTTGATCAATCAATTGTCTAACACTATGAATTATTACAATTAAACCCTAAAAAATTGTATATTGTACAAACTACCCCAAAATTATAAGTACCTTTTCAAATAAACCTTCCAACTATAAAACAGTAAACACAACCGTCGTATTTAGTTGCCATTGTCGAGGTTAGAATCCAAAGCATATTACCGATGACAAGTCATAGGAAGGTGAGGACGACGTCAAGTCATCACTCCATTTATGGTCTGTTAGGCAATGATGCACGTGCTACGATAGCCGAGACAAAGGGTCATGATCTCATAAGGGTGAGCCAACTCCAAAACCCTGTCATTTTTTAATAAAAGCAAATATATGATATGAAAATTTGAACTTTAACTTCGAGAAAATAAGTACATGTGAATCGTTGAGTTATATAGTCATATGAAAACTAATTAATTTATGAATACTATTATTTATATCATGAATTGAGTTTTTTTTTTTCCCTTAAAACATTCCGGCATGATTTTTGTCTTGCTTTGTAAATAATTGAAATTAACATCGTGACATAATTGGTTTTGTTCTTTCATTTCACTTACATTATTTAATAAATCTAAGCTTTCATTGTCGTGTTTTGGAGGGGGAATATTTTTTCATCAACGAAAGTGAATGGCCAGTTGTTAACCTGTCAAGATAAATTAAAAAAATTAGATTCATATCCACACAATATAAAATTTGCAAAAATAGCAAACTCCGTGAGTCCAACCCAATTTAAATGAGACATTGAAATTTAAAAGTAAAAAAATGCCCTCAGTGATTTACCAACCATAGAATTTTGATTGTTATGTGATTGTTATCTGAATTTTATTTGATATTGATTGCTATACGATCGCTAATGATACATATTACTATCCAATTGTTGTTAGATTACCATTTGATACTTATTATCGATTATACTGATTATTATTTCATTTTTATTTCACTTTCGATTTCTTTAGCATCAGCTCTTCTCTTTTACTTTTATACATTTCGCTCTTTGTATTACATTCTATTTTTTGTCAATTAGTTAATAGTTTCTAATATTGCCATCTAAATTCCTTTTAATTGTCATTTGATTTTATATATATATATATACTATTTATTTATTTATATTTAATTTCACATTTAACAGTTTATGAAATTGTCATTTGATTTACATATGATTACCTCTATTTTTTATTACATAATTTAATTATAGTCTCTAGTATTATCATCTGATTGTCTTTTGATTGTTACCTGATTTCTATATGAACTTCATGCTTATAAATGAACATATGATTGCTAATATATCGTTTGATTGTTATATTTTGATTTCAACTATATCATTTGATTGTTATCTAATTAACATATGATTGTTATCCAATTATTATCTGATTATTATTTGATAATGATTACTCTTTGATATTGATTGTTATTTAATTACTATCGTATTGTTATCTTATACTACGTGCTAATGATATATTTATTTGCTATCTAATTGTTGTCTAATTGTTATTTGATATTGATTACAATATGATTACTAATGATGCCGCTTGCTATCCAATGCTAATTGTCAATGACACCAATCACTATCCGATTTATGTTTGATTCCTATCTGATACTAGTACATTGTTGATATACTTTTTTTTTATATTCTTTAAAATTATCATGCTTATAAATGAAATAAACATGTTTTACTTCAAAATAAGTTGTTGATTGAATGTTGTTTGATGTTAGATATATTGTTGATACACTTAGAATGTTGATTATTGTTAGATATACTGTCGATGTATTCATGTGTTACTTCAAATATTTATTGATTGACGCCTGATATACTCATGACTTAGCTTTGATATACTAGTTAATATGTTTTAATTTTGTTGAAGTAAAATAGCCAACACATCAGAGAAATGCTTTTAGATGTCAAGTTTCATTTTTTCTGCCAATCTCTCACCTGTCCTTGTCCAATAATATCCTTTTGCAACCAAAAAGAAAAAGAAATAAAGACGAAATTTGAATATGGATATTAATCAATTGAAGGGGGAAAAAATATCAGTAACTATAAAAAAACAATTGAAAAAGAAGTTCATCAACCATTGCCACCAATGATTTTGTAATCTACATGACATTGTCTATCATCCCATTGCCACTATGGAAGCTTAACCAAACTTACAAAATACTATAAAAATATAAAAAGTAAAATAAGATATAACTCACTTATATAATACTCATGGTAATCAAATAGAAATCAAATATCATTAAGATAGTAACCATATGACAACCAAATAGAAATCATAAAGTACCTAATACATAATGAAAATCACATGACAATCAATCAGATAACAATCACATGATAATCTAGTAGAAATCACGAAATACATAATATCTAATAAAAATCAGAATTAGTTTAATTATAGAAATAAAACCTATAGTTATATTCGTTTTATTGCAAGTGAGAAATATGGTGGAAAAAAATATATAAAAAATTTCATTGATTACACAAAGTAATTTTATAAGGTCATTCGGGTAGTTCATTTCAAAATCTTTTGTAACGGGCTAAAATTAAAGAGCCGAAGGGGAAGAACAAAAAGCTTTGCACTTAAAAATAGTAAAATATGTGTTAATGGTAATAAAATACATGAGAACTGTATCTCTTATCTTAATCTTGTTCTTCGTTCAAGTCCAACAAAATTAACTCTATTTCTTCTTCCACGATCTATAATTTATGAAAACTTCATGATTTCAGATTATGATCTATGAAATTATCGAGGAAAAAACGATACATACAGAAGAAGAAGAAGGAAAAAGAAAAAAAATCAAGGATTGCTAATATATACGTAATGTGTAAGCCCTCTCTTCTTCTATTTTTTCTTGGAATATTAGGAAGCACGTAGTTGAGATTGAACTCGGGGACTTGAGATAAAATTTGATGTGGATCTCCTGTTAAGATTTATAATTAAAAATAAAAATATTTGGATTGACGTTTGTTTCATTTAGGAAGAGGAAATAAGGATTGGAGGAATAATTTGAGATAACGAACCTAGTTAAGCATGTAAAGTAAATTCGATGATGAATTTGACATGTCCGAGATAGATCAAAGTCCATTGTAAAAGTCAATGTCAAATGGTCAAAGTCAAAGTAAAAAAAAAGTCAACATCTTGAAATGTGGTGACATTTTGGTAACTTATGAGTTTTAAAAGTAAATTTGGCTTGTTTAAGACTTATTGGGAAAAGCTAGCTGAAAATCAAAGGAAATTTAAGGGAAAAGTCGAGTCAATACTGAATTTCAGACAGTCTGAGTAGGGTTCAGTGTTTTGAAGTTTTCGAACTGTAGAAATCGAATTTGAAGTTGAAATTTTGAGGTTGTTAAGTTAAGAGGTTTATTAACATTTTTCTTAAAGGACGTTACAGCTAATTTTGACTGAAAATTGGTGAATTAATAGGAAAATCGAGAGGAAGAGGAAAAAAAGAGAATTTGAAATATTTTGGAAAAATTGAGGTGCTTTCTATTGAAATTTCTCATTGGATGGCTTTGAGGTTAAGTATTAATCATCTGGGCACGTGTTAAACCGGAAATTAAAGTTGGAAAACGAAGAGAGAAAGGGAATTGCAAATTTTTTTAGTTTGGCCGACCGAAGAAGAGGAAAAAAGTTATTTTCGAATTAGGGCCGTTCTTGTGAAGGAAAATTGGGCAAAATCAAAGAGGAAGTAAAGAAGAGGCTCTTGGGAGGCTTTATTTGAAGAAATTTGGCCGAAGAAGTAAGGAAAACGAAGAAAAACAATGGCGCTAGAGTTATCGGGAAAACAGAGGATGCTCGAGTTTTTAGCAAATTCGTGGAGTTAGAGGCTAATTCGAAGCTCCAAATTTAAAGATAAGTTACTTATAAGGTCCTTTTAGACATATATTGTCTTTTATTTGATCGTTATTGGCTAGAGTTTCTGATTTTAAGTTCTGAAAATTCTGCTTTTTCTCGCCAGAAAGACAGGGGTACCGTGGAGAGTTTGGTCGATTCCGGGAGTTCTAGGGCAATTCGAACATCCAAACTTTGAGGTAAGTTAATTAATAGGATGGATAAAAGGTTTTTATAGGCTTATTAAGCTTTAAATGACCAAAAATGATGAATTTAAGTCTGAAACGTTCACGGGAAAAACAGAGGCCAAATTTGGAAATTTATGAGCTGGAGGTTGAAGAAAGAGTTGACTTTCCTGTTTGACTTCTGTCTGTCATCTATTGTTCGTCATTAAAAGCTGGAAAATCAATTTTAGGTCAATTAAGGTGTTCTCAAGCCTAATTAGGGATCTAATTGGTATTTTTATGATGCCTTAAACCTTGAATTTGAAGAAATTGGGATCTTAAGTCAACTATGAAGTTGATTAAGGAGTTAATTTGAAGTAAACCCTAATTAGGATTAATGAGAAAAATTGAGGAAAATTGGAATAGAATTAGTTCTTATTGAAGATTAATTTTAAGGTCTAGAGCTAATTTTAGAGCAATTTAATGACCAAATTACAAAGCAAACTATACCTTAGATCAAATTAGGGATTTGGTAAAAATTTAAGTGAAATTGGTTATACTTGAAGATTAATTTTCAAATAATTGGATTATTGTTATGTGAAGGATAACTAGAGGATTATCAATATAATTTCAGGATAAACGGGAGATGGAGAAACCGAAATTATGAGGAGGAGCCTATTAACAATGAGTGGTCTATTTTCAAATATTTTGATATAGAAAGTAATTATATATGATAGTATACTATGATTTATGAAATGTGATGGCTTGATCTGTTTTACTTGAAAAATATTTCAAAAATGTTTAAATCAGGATTTCTGAACTCTCATTAGTTTATATGAACCTGTTTTATGACAATGTAGTTTGGAACCAAAGTTTACTTTCGAATGTTTTGATATAGAAACTAATTATATATTATAGTATGTTATGATTTATGAAATGTGATGGCATAATCTGTTTTACTCGATTGATATTTCAAAATTTTTAAATCATGATTTCTAAACTCTCGATGGTTTTATACGATCTTGATTTCTCAAAATGTAGTTTGGAACCAGAGTTTACACAATTGTGACTTGTATTGTTTTATATGAAAACCTCGTGATGTTGAATTTAAAAATGCTGAATGTTTGTGAAAGTGGTTTCAAACTACTAATTCTTGTACCCAAGAGATGGTTATTTTCCCATACTACTTGAATGTGTTTCAGTAGCATCGCTCAAGCGATCAGGGGGCTACCGGGATCAGATGTGGCCAGAGTATACCGGGAAGTCCAGAGGAATCTACGCCTGTAGCGCCACCAAGGCTATCAAGGAGCTACCACCGGGGTTAGATGTGGTCAGAATATACCGAGGAGTCCAGAGTAACTTGGGCCTGTGGTGTGTATTTATGCTTAGCATTGAGGCAGCTCTGCGTGCATGTATGACCTTGTGATTTGGTTTACACCGCGGGGGGCATTTTTTGTCCAGAGTAACCCGCCGTTGTAAACGAGTATTTGGGTACAAAGTTGGTGTGGTTTTCTAATAACGACTGAATGCTTTATAATGTGCTTATGAGAGTTGATCATGCCACTTTTTTTACCAGCACGTGTTTGAGATGTTGTTGAATCTTTTATACTTTGTTCAATGGTTTACTGAATGATTTGATAAACTTTATTGATGATTTAGAAAGTGATAGCTCATGTTTATATTAAACTACCACTCACTGGGCTTTCCATGTTTTATGTTTTTTCCCACCCCCAAGTAGCGACAAGTTCCTGGTGCCTGCTAAGTTGTCAAACGCCACTAGTGTTGTTAAACATCTGTTGTATTATTTGTGCATGTATTTGAGAGTATTCCATAACAACTAGAACTTGCGAGTTACATGTCATGGGAGGTTTTATTCAAAATAATCCTTACTGTTGGTATGTAAATCTCTTTAAACAGTATTGTAATTTAAACTGAATCAAATTCCTAAACTCTATCAATGAACATAGATTATTTTTGGAAATGGGTTTTGGAAGTTTGGGTTTGATCTTGAGTACAAGATATGTTAAGAGTTGGACGTTAGATGTCATAGAGAGAAGATAGAGAGAAGTGATGTTTAACGTCTTCACGCTTCGTTCTAGATTAGAAGGGAAATCTGGAACGGGGTGTGACATAATGAATGAAACCTAGAAAAATCGAGTTCCAAAATTAGAACCACGCCAAAAAATACCTCTAAAACAAAACTCAATCGTAGGACAAAATCTCTCCACACCGAAGACCTATGTGGCTGAAGACGTCTGCAAATCGGAGATCACCCATGCCGAAAACGCCTCTCAACCGAGACCACCAGCACCTAATTTTCACTGTCGTTCGAAGCCCCTACGTTGAGACCCAATCAGAGACATCAACTTTGATGTCTCTCTTTATTTCACCTCTCTCTTTTGTATTTCATAATGGGTGCCCTAAAGCTGGGGAAGATTCATATATTTACAAAATTGCCATCAAATTTAATTACTTAAATGCTCTTAAGTTTAAATCCACCAAAATATCTTCTTATTTTCTACATCAATATTTTTTCATATTTGCAAATTTTAAAAAATCAATGATATGGTTGCTAAATTCTATATTTAATTTTCTATCCAATGTAATTTTTATTTGATAAAATTGAATGTTTGAGTGAAAATTGATAAGATGAATTATTTTCTTTTATTTTATTATTTTCTTTTTTTAGTTCAGTCCTAATTTTATTCATTGGCTTAGAGAAAAGCCACGAAATTTGTCCATTGATAGTGAGAGAGAAGGAACGTAAAGAAAAACGATAGGCATTGGTGGTTTTCTTCATCAAATTCTAAATACTAAAAATAAAATTCAATGTTATTTTTTTCTGTTTTAAATTTATATTTATTTTCTCTCCAATTTTTGCATGGTTTTGTAAAATATTAGTCAAAAAATAAATTAAAAATAAAATCATAGGTGGAATCAATATTCAGAAGAATTTAACTTTTTTTAGGTATATTGAAATAGGTTGCATGAGATTGTATCTAATCATTGCATTTAAAGTCAATTTGTACAACTAGCTCTTCAATACAATTTGCATTTCACAATATTATAGGCATAAGCCGACAATCATATATTACATACAAACATATCCATATAAGAAGAAACAAATAAATTGAGAAAAAAAATGTAAAGTAAGTGGATGTGGCTAATCTTCTAAAATTTTTATATGGATGACCCAAATTTCGTTTCTAAAATAACATTTAACCCAGATTTTAAAAATAGAAATGTATAACCATTCACTTGTGTCACTCATTTGCACTCGCGTCCTTTCTTTCCTCCCTTGCGCTAGCTCGTCCAATAATACAACAGTGCGCTCACGCACGCGAGGACTTTTTCTCGCCCTCATGCCCTCATGCTTGTGCTCCTCTTCGTCTCTTTCAAAATCTATGTCAAATGGCATTTTGGACATGAAATTTGGGTCATCTGTACAAAATCTCATAATCTTCTTAATCATAGAATTCATAACCAAACCACAAAAATTTCATTTTTCTCGTACATCTCATAACATCAAATCACACACTATTCTAACACTTTAAATAAATGCACACGTCTCTTTCACTCAACTCTAGAACATTAGGTGTCTTTTTTTTAATACGACGATGGTTGGATACGAGAATTTAAAATTTCAATCTTAAAGAAGGTAGTACATATCAATTACCGTTGAGCTACCCTCACTTTAGCCTTAGAACATCAGCTAATTGAAACGGATGTACAAATTTCGAACATCGATCTCAGCTAAAGTTATATGTATATATAATGACGATGATTGAATAATCTTCAAAGCTATATTTTTAGATTAGCTCGAAGCTTATACCAACCTTTCTTGCAGGCTCCAACTATCTTCCATCCTTGTTCTGAAAATGATTTAAATGCCATGAAACTATGACTCTTTTGGCCTATCTGCTTTTCCACATTCCCCATTCACAGAAGTGCTTCCAATTGGATTTTGTTCCTTTTTTTTTTTTTCTTTTTTTTTTTCTTTTTTTTTTATAATAAATATCCTTCAACCTATTTTTTTCTCATTCTTCTTGGAATGGTCTGTTTTTTTTTTCCTATGCAACTCGTTTATAAGGACCTAATTTTTATAACGGATTTAGTTTCTTGCAAAAATAGGCAGCTCGTTGGCTTTGCCTAGCTATAGTAACTGGTTAAGATTTTGTAGTTATCTCCTAATTCTGTTTTGGGGTATTTTCTTTCTTCTAATTATTTTTAAGTGCTTTTATACGATTTTTAGGGTGTCTTTTGGCTTTTAGTTTAAACACTTTTTTAGAAAAATATATTCTTTCCCTATGTTTTTTTCTTTTCTTTTTCTGGTTGAAAGGCATGTCTCAGTTTTTTCCGTAGAAAGATCCTAAACATTGAGATTGTATCCGTTTAAACTCTAAATTAATAATTATATCAATTTAAACTCGAATGATAGTGGTTGTATCAATTTAAACCTAAACTAATGATTGTATCGATTTAAACCTTGAACTTCTATAAGTATATTAATTTAAACCATTCATTACATTTTATCTGGATAAACACCATGTGAGACTTGTAATTTTATGAATTAAACATCTAAACTTACATAAACGAATCAATTTAGTTTCTTAATTGAGATTTATTTGAAAATTGTTGGTTCAAATTATAATCATCAATTTTGTTAAGTTGACATTGGTAAAAGTCTACAAACGTTTAAATTTTTATGCATTGACGATTTTCAAATATAATCCTAACAAATATTCTAAATCGATTAACTTATAATAATTTATAAGTTTAATTGATGATTTTATTGGGAGATCAATAACTTATTTCGTGGAGTTAAACTTGATGCAGATGTGGTTTGATATCCAGTACTCTCCTCTGATTCTCTTTCGATTGAATGCTTACGCACGATGTATGGAAGCAAACCGTGTGGATGGAGAACTCCCCTATTTATAGAGTTTTCAGGTGGGCTTGAGCTTGAGCTTGCTTGGTCCATGGACCTGACTCCCTAGGTCCAATTAATCAAATTTGGGCTTTATTCGACTCTTGGGTCAAACTAAACCTATTTTTGGACTCAATTGAACTTTAGCCTAAATAATAATATCAAATTGGACTAAATTAATTTTATTAAATTCAATAATCGTGATGAAAACGTGTGACAACATCGAGATTTGCCAATTTATATATTCAATTTAAATATGAGATACATATCAGCTTTTAATTAGCCCCAAATTTAATTATTAATTTAAGAAATGACGTGACAGTTTGTGATTTGTCCAAAATTTGTAATCCAATACTAATAAAGATAAATTTGTTAAGTTTAAAAATTAAGGGACTCGAATGAAATTCAACACAGGGATAAAAAAATTTGTAATATTTCCATTTTAATATATTAATTATATTGTGATATATATTTTATTGTTACCAATGCAGCCAGCAGCAGGTTTGCCCGAGAGGTTAAGGGGGAAGACTTAAGATCTTCTGCACATAAGTGCGCGTGGGTTCGAACCCCACAGCCTGCAGTTTTTCTATTTCCATTTTTAGGAAGAAACCAAATCTATCCATACCATGCCAAAGTTTCTAACACCATTATTATGCAAAATAAAGTGGCTAAATTTCATTTCATTTCATTCTTTTCTTTTTCTTTTTAATTGTTAGAGGTGTATATTGATTCTTAAGCTCGTTTGATAATCAATTGGTTTTTTGTTTCTCTTTTTAAAAATTAAATATATAGACAATATTTCATCTCTAAATTTATTCATTTGTTATCTACTTTTTACCAGTGGTTTAAAAAATCAAGCTAAATTTTGAAAACTAAAAAATTGCTTTTAAATTTTTTTTTTTTGTTTTTGAAGTTTAGCTAAAAATTCAATCATTGTACTTAAGAAATATGCAAATCATGGTAGAAAAATAGGAGAAAATAGGTTTAATTTTCAAAAATTAAAAAAAATTACAATTAAACTTTCAGAAGTTGCATTAGTTAACTTATCTTTTATAGAAAAATAAAAAATTGTCTTTACTGTTTTTCTACACCCGGTCACTTCTTCTTCCATTCCCTTTCTCTCCGTTCGTCAACTCGTGATCTAACACACTTCTCGTTTTCCCTCTTGTCTTCTTCCATCTTTTATTCAATATCCTTTTAATCCCCCTCTTATTGATTGCTTGACATTTGTTTATCTTAAAAAAAAAAAGAATATGGAATCAATGTTTAAGGATGTACGTTAGTAATTATGTGTTAATAACTAAATATGTTCCTTTTGTATTTGCCTGTTATCATTTCCACGAGTTTTAAGAGGAGATTTTGATTTTGAATTTTTGTGAGATTTATGCTTTAACAAAATAGTTGCTGATAAAATCGGTGTTAGAATTGGACAAATGAGAATGATACTATCAACTACAACCATTCTTTTAGACTTAGTTTGAAAAATATAATGTGAATCATATAATCGGTTCAATTAAACTTTTAAATTGTTACATGCAAATCAATTTAGATCACTTGTCTTACATTTGAAAAGTGCCAATGCACTTAATTCTTACAAGTGTGTAGACTTCTTTAAATATCATAATAATAAATTAGATAAGTAAAATTGATGTATGAACATCTTTCAAAAGAAGTATTAATTGAGAGTATACACTTTTTTGTTTATGAAAGTTGAAGGGTGTATATTGATAGAGTTATGAACATATATGGTCTAAATCGATACAATTATTAGTTTAGAGTTTAAAACAATATAACCCACAAGTCCACAGTGTAAATTGATATTTTCCCAAATATTTAATGACCAAAGTAGATATTTTGTTAATAAAGTCCAATAACAATTGAGAACTAGAAAACAACTATTCCTTTGAAGTTGAATGTTTAATTCTCATGTCCCTATAGTTGTACTAAAAAAAGAAGTAATATATGTTTTTTAAAGGTTCCAAAACCACCATTTGAGTATTTTTATTTATTTTTCTATTTCATAATCTTGAACATAAATTGAGACTCATAATGACTTAGAAGAAAATTTTAGATCGCCATGCAATTTTAAATAACTTCACACTATTTCACTTCTCAATTTGTTCAAATAACATATATATATATATAAAAACTTCAAGAATATTATTGTTGTTGTAATTTAACCAATTCAATTTTCTTTATCAAATAAATTTTAAAATACCTGAATGTGTAAAGGACTTATTGAGCACATATATTTAAAGTTGGACAACATTTTATATGAATTTACAATTTAACAAACTGAAAAGAAAAGAAAAAGAAAGTAAAAGGGGAAAAAAAGGCATCTTGAATAGGTGATTTGTATGGATGACCCAAAATTGGGCCTAAGATGTCAAGTGACCCATATTAAAATATATCCAAATGATTTTTTGCTGACACAAAGTTTGAGTGAAATTATATATAAAAAAAACTCGCGTATGTGGAAAACCCCATCTCGCTCTCGCTCTCATTCTCGATGATGAATCATTTGTGAACATTCATCGAACAAATGTGTCGTCTTCTTCCCCTCTCTCGCTCTCTCTATTTCATTCTCGTTCTCTTCCTTTACTCATTCGCTCTCTCTCTATTGTAGGATCATTATGACAATTCTATAGGCGTGAATATGATTTATTTAAATTAATAGAAACTTTTCTCTAAATGGGTCCAATCAAGCAAATTAATATACTTTTTATTAGCAAGTAATTTAAATAAAAAATT
The DNA here is from genome assembly GCF_027475165.1 of Benincasa hispida. NCBI lineage: Eukaryota > Viridiplantae > Streptophyta > Magnoliopsida > Cucurbitales > Cucurbitaceae > Benincasa > Benincasa hispida. Next base: position 50,901,409 of record NC_143480.1, read on the forward strand.
TATGCAAATACATTCACTTCAAAAAAGATCAATAAATTGACATGCATAAACAAATTTAAGAATAAAATGTAGCAATTAGTTTGATGCAATGAAATATATTAACAAAATAATTGCGAAATTAAATGTAAAAGAGATAGAGAAATTGACCCCGGTAAATTTAGAGATTTAGAGTGGTTCGACTCAACTTGACATACATCCACTTCCCAAGCTCCTTTTGAACATGTCACTACGAACTTTACTCTTTCCATAGCTCAATGTCATCGCTACAATATTATTTTTTCAGGAGCAAGAACGAACTCAATCATTTCCACGGTTGAGGAACAAACCATTACAACTTTTTTTTTTTGAGATAAAGAGCAACCATTACAAATGAAAAAATTAACGGACGCTCTTACAACTCTCTAAAAGAGAAGATTTACAATTTTTAGCTCACTAAAAATCAATCCTCACAATACATAAGTCTCTCCTAAGAATTAGACGAAAAGAATAAAATTTGAGAGCTTTGAGAGAGAATAACAATGGAGGCTTTTGCCAAACTGGAGGAATGTAAAACATTGTGAAATTATTGTTTTAATTTTTTAGAATATGAAGAGTTTAAAAGAGAAGAAAGAGGTGAAACCGAAATTCAATTTGGTCTTTGGACCTTTGAAAATAAAATCAATGGTAGAGATTTTACTTTTTTTTTTTTTTTTTAAAAAAACAACTAGCCGTTCGATACATAAAATAATATAATAATATATATATTTTTTCAAAGTCATTTCTTTTAAAACTTAACAAAAAGTAAAAGTTCACCATGCGTTCAAAATTAGTTGTTAGACACAAGCATAAAATATATTAAATTTATTTTCTTTTTAAAACCAATCAAATAATCAAAAGTTCACCATGTGTTACTTATCAATTGCACAAAGTAGCACATTTCAATTGATTCACTTTGATTAATTTAGCCGCCACGTCATTGACATAAGATTTTCCCATTAAGCTTGTTTCGGTCATATATTATTCATTTGACTTTCGATTTGAGTGATTCGGATTGGGTTGGAATTGTTGTCCCGAACTCTACACGATAGACACTTCAAAACACTAATATAGTTAATGAATGAGAGCAAGTTTGTTATGATCAAAATATTAATTGATTAATTAAATTTAATTAAATTCGAGATCAAGGGTAAAAAAGTCAGCATCTGTTAGGTTGCTTCATCTCTCGCCCGTCTTGCTCTAGCTTTGGTCGCGCAACGTTGGTTGGAGCTGTAGGGTCGCAGAGAAGCTCTCACTCTCTTTTGTTCTCTCACACATCGTTGTCGAAGCTGATCATGCATCATTTGTCAGAGATGTAAGGTAGAGCATCGTAGGTAGGAGCTGCATTCGCGAAGAAGAAGAAGGAACCGTGTAGGAGTTTTTTCAAAATTTGGGTGAGGAAGAAGGAAATCACCATGGGATTGAGGCAAAAATAAAGGACAAACGTGTAACTTCACGTGTCTATGAAATCAACCAAAGTTCATTTGACATTTTTTTTAAAAGGTGGGCCATTTGCCATTTTAGATCTTTATAATAGGTTTAAATTATCTAATGGGATAACAAGTTTGTAAAACACACACAGTTATACATGGGAACTTCGTAAGGATGGGTCACATTTTGAGGTTCACTCGAAATTTGGCCAATCTTTCATAAATACTAAAAAATTGCCCTTCTGATGACATCAGCCGCGTGTGAAATGTCCGTTTAGTCTTCAAAACGCTTGAAGTTGCACAAGCATCGCATATTCTCGCTTGTTCATCTTGTTTCTGACTCATTCCTCTTGTTGGAATGCCCATTGGAAGAAACCGTCGGATGCTCGCGCATTCCTCTTGTTTTTTCCTTATTCTTCTCGTGTCTTCCTCTCGTTCATCTTTGGATAGAAACCGAATGTTTTAAATCTCAATCTTCAGTCCTTTCTCATTCATCTTGTTTTATACTTCTTCTCGTACATTTCTCTCGTCACATAAATTTGTACATAAATTGAATCACATGCAAGAAATGGAAAAATGTAAACCATAATTTGTACCAGTATTGGCATTCGACGGTACCAAAATCGAATCGCATGCAAGTTTTGACGTTCAATTTTGACGGAGAAGATGAAAGAAGTTTTAGCGAGAGGAATGAGAGTCTAAAATTTAAAACGTTCAATTTCAGTTCGATGAAGAACGAGAGGAATATATCCAAGACGAGATGAACGAACGAGAATATGTGATGCATGTACAATTTTAAATATTTTAGGAACTAAACAGATATTTTACACACGTCTAATATCATCAAATAATCAAAATTCGAATATTTATGAAGGATGAGCCAAATTTCGAATATGCCTCAAAATTTGACCCATCCGTGCGAAATCTCCATTATACATAAAAGTGGGCCGCAAAAACATAAACAAAAGGCAAATCAAGGCTTTCGCCTTCTCTATCGCGCTCGAGGAGCAGCGAGCTAATTCTCTGTACTAACACCTGAAATTCGAAGTTCTCATCTTCTTCATTCGAAAGCTATGGTCGGAATGATGATGGCTGTTAATTCAAGGGAGAGGCTCGCTAGTTTGATTAACTCAACCAAGATTGCTGCAGATATACCTTCCAAACTTGCTCGTTTGCGTCAATTAAAGAATGTTCTGCTTCCGGAAGACCCTGTTTTAGTATCCGAGCTTCTCCCTCGCATCCTTGAGCTACAGTCCGACCGCTTCAGCCCCATCCGCAAGTTTGTCGCAGAGTACGCCCCTTTTCTTTCTCTAGGTTAAGCTCATTTATGCGTTCATATCCGATTTTTGCATTCAATTCATGAAGCGATGGAGATGCGAATTATATTTGTATCGTTTTTCTGTTTTCTTTTGCTGTGATTTTGGGAGTTGAATGGGGTTTTCAAATTCCAAGTGTCTGAATTTCTTGCATTTCCAAAGTCGTATTTTCTAAATTTGAATTTGGTGATCGTTCTCAGGCGTTCTGCTTCTTATTCTTAACGATTAGCCTTGCACTTTGGTTGCTTGTTTTCTGTTGCTCGAAACAAAAAAACTCCCCACACGCTTCATTGGATACAAGTAATTTATTACTCCACAAGTTGATGGGTGGTGTACTGGTAGTTAGCTGTATCACGCGCATGAACTATCGAACTCTAACAATCTTGGTTGTAGTTGCTTCTTGCAATTTAGAAAGATTCCAGAGATACCCATCTAGTGTTACTGGTGTGGTCACGTCCCTCTGCAATCGTCGTTATCAGTGTCAGAAGGTTCATTAAATCAAGACTAATGATACTTGTGTAGATCAGGTGGTACTGTTGTGCATTTCTTCTGTCCATTTTGCGTATTTGAGAGAAAGATTTTTCGACTGATACAACTTAAGTTCCATTGATGATGTACTGCGCTGTCTGAAACTTATTTTCATTGATATCTTGGGGTATGTCAATGAGTGCTGGTGGTTCTTCTTAAACCCTACCAAGCTACCAGAATGCCATGGTATTCATTTAAGTATTTATGGGATATATGATTGCTTATCTCTCAATGACATTTAAACTTGTGATAAAGATGTCATCTTAATGCTCTCATGAATCAATTTTGGTAGGTGAACTGTTAAAAAGCTGGGCTAAAGTGATATGGTCTTGATTGATTGAGGTAGCTTTGGGACTGTTTCTTACTTATTTAATTGTTTTATTACTGTGTAGGATGATTGGTGAAATTGGATTCAAGCATATTGACTTGTTGCCTCAAATTGTACCATTATTGATAACAGTTTTGACTGACGACACTCCAGCTGTCGTTCGACAATCCATTACTTGTGCCATTGATTTGTTTCGCGTTAGTCTTGTAAAAATTGCAATGAAGGTAACCATATTCTGCATGTTTTGTCAGGTGCTTAAATTTATAGCTTTTCTGTACAATGCCAGTTCTCATCACAAACCATTCCGTTATATCTACGCTGCAACTTATTTAGATTATAGTGTCCATTTTTTTTGGGTGATGTAGTAATAAAATAATCTCTTTAAGGAAAAATGTTGAAATCTCATAGTTTTAGGTTCAATTCTATTATATTACAGGGTCTATATTCTAGCGAGATAGACAATTCACTTCAATCATTGTGGACATGGATGTTAAAGTTCAAGGAAGAGATATATTCAATAGCCGTTCATGTAAGCAAAAATTATTGTATAATTAGTTGTATTTTTTTGTTACCATGTTTTTAAATACACATTTCTGTGTAGGGAAATGGTGGAATGAGTTTGCTAGCTCTCAAGTTTGTTGTAGAAGTAATTTTACTTTACACACCTGATCCTAATGGCTCTTCAGAGCCTCCTGCTTCTGAAGGTAGTTCTCGTGTACTTGGCTTTATATGGTTCATCATTGCTTGAGAGGCTTGACCTTTCTTATCTTTCAAATAAATTAAATAAAACGACTTAAGTTGTATCTGACCTTTGAAAACATTTCTTGTTGTATAGAAACATCTGTCGATTTTAATATATCATGGCTTCGTGGGGGTCATCCTATACTCAAGATTAGAGACTTATCAACTGAGGCCAGTCAAAGTTTGGGTTTGTTGCTCGATCAACTCAGATTTCCAAAAGTGAAATCTCTCAATAACGCAAAGATTATTGTGCTTATTAATAGGTTATTTTAATTTCCCTGCATATAGGACTTCATGTTGAACTATTTTATTTCCAGTCATTTATTTCTCAACACTTACAGACAAACTTCTGAATCATATTAATAAGACAACAATGTCCTTAAGTTTTCTCTAGATTAGTTAACTAGTAACTTGTTTCTCATTAGAAAAAGATTAGTTAACTAGTAAAAGAAAAATAGACTTATGATTATTGGTTCCTTCTGAAATGCAGTTATGACTCATCTTTTTTCTTTTATATTTCTTATTAGTCTTTCAACAATTGCGAAAAAGAGACCTGCATTTTACGGCCGAATTCTGCCTGTATTACTTGGCCTGGATCGCTCAGGCACTATCTTTAATGGGTTGCATGCTCCTGGTGTACATTATGCCTTAAAGAATGCATTTCTCAACTGCTTGAAGTGTACCCATCCAGGTGCTTTACCGGTAAATTTCCAAAGCTAAAATTTAACTTCTTGAACCCCCCACCCGAAAGAAAATTGGCATGCTCCGACTCTAGTTGGGTGAATTTTCTGTCTTATCCACATCTTAAACCTTTCTTTAATAGCTTGTTATATGTTTTTGTATGTGTGCATGTATATACACACATACACACGTACACACATACATATTATTTACCAACTGGGTTGGCTGCCTGATGATCATAGGACTGAGCTATAAATCTTGTGGTAGCTTTGAAGTTATGGGTTCGTAGTCAAACAAAGGTAGTCACTTAGGATAGGAAATATTATACAATTTGCTCTTTGCCATATGTAGAGTTAGGAAGTAATCTGGTGAAATTAGTCGAGATGTTTATAAGCTAGCTTGGACACCCACAGCTATTATAAATGAAGTCCTGCAATTTTTATTTGATTTCTTCTCCTTGTTGAATAGTATAGTAAAGCTACTATAAAAAATTGTTCACCTTGTATGGATTGAAGTGATAATGGAGATAATTGTGGTCACTGTAGTGGCGAGATCCTCTAATTGGTGCCCTGAGAGAAATGAAAGTTAGGGGAGTGGCTGACCCATCCCTTCATCAAGTTTCAACAATTAATGGATCTGCAGAGGAGGAGCAGGGTGACGGCCATTTAACCAAGGTAAGTGTCAACTTCTTTGTCCATTTTTGGTTAAATATTTATGAATGCAGTCTTGATTAAAGCCTTCTTGCTGAAATCTGGTTCGAGAGAAATCAGAGAGTTATTCCTGACAAATCTCTTCAATGGAATGATAGATTTGAAGTTGCAAGGACTAATGCCTCGGCTTGGTGTTCTCTTTCTAAACTATTTGCTAAATTTTCCATAGAAGATATTTGTCTGAATTGGAATGCATTTATCTTTTCAGTTTAGACGTTTATTTCTCTTATTCCTCTGTATTTTGAGCTTTTGTTCTTTTCATAAAGTGTTGTCCGAAAGGAAATAAAGAAGATTAAAGGTTTGCTGCCTGAGATGTGGCATACGGGCAAACAAATCTGCTTACAACTTTGATCTTTTATAGGATGAGAAGGCTGCTGTTCAAAGAACTAATATTATGCATAATAATTTGGGAAGGAAGAGATCTGGAGAACCAGACAGCTGTGATTTGAAAGAGGATGGAAATGGATCTGGAAAACGTGCCAGACCAACAACTAATGTCTCAGAGTCTGAGGAACCATCTAAAGAAATGGAGAGGAGTACTGTCGTGTCTAAACAAAACGAATCATCAAGTGGAACATCTTCCACGGAAGATGTGGATACTGGACCAGCGCAGCAACTTGTAACTATGTTTGGTGCCTTAGTTGCTCAAGGAGAAAAAGCTATTGGGTCCTTACAGATCCTTATCTCTAGTATTTCCGCTGACTTGCTTGCTGAGGTTGTCATTGCTAATATGCGTTTCCTTCCTCCTCATCAGCCTGATACAGGAGATGGAGAACTTCTGCAGAATATGTGTATAATTGGTAGTGATGCTCAAGCCAAATATCCATCATCATTTGTCGCTGATGTTCTTTCATTATCTAGCACCTTCCCACTGATTGCATCGATGTTGGATTCTTCTAGGTCATTATCTGATCACATGGTAGTACAATTTTTTTCTGTCATGCCTTGAATTCTGGGCCATATTTTCCTTGGTGTTTCACTATTTTCTTTATTGGTGATGAGAATGTTAACTTAGGTTGTCATTTATGTAATTTCTTTCTTTCTTTCTTTCTGGAACTTGTTGTTCTGCATTATCCTCTTAATTTTTGTTTTTAATCTCATCCCTAGAAACCTCAGGAGGAAGGAGACCGTCATGCAGTTCCTATTGTTGACAGTGCTGGGACAAATCATGATTCTGAAAATGCTATTACGCCAACTAGTTTACCTGGTTCCAAAACTCCTATATCTGAAGCGGAAGAAGTTTGCTCAATCATTCCATCTAGTATACCTGATGTGGGCAATTTGGACAGTGGGATACCGGGACTTGATCCTTCTGTTCAAAGTGATGGGATGTCAGAGACTGTTGTTACTCCCACGCTTGCATCATCTGGTTTTGATGAATCTAATCAAGAGAACATTTCAGCTATGGATCTGAGCTCCTCCTTGAAATTATCAGTTTCTAGAGAAAAATCAGAGGAGCTTAGTCCAATGGCAGTTGTTTCAGATGTCAACAGCTTGGCCTCTTCAACTGCAACTTCTGCGGGAGTGTCTTTTCAGTTGGTCTTGCCCAAGATGTCAGCACCTGTTGTTGACCTTGTAGATGAAGAGAAGGATGAATTACTCAAACTGGCATTTGTGCGCATTGTTGAGGCATATAAGCAAATAGCAGTTGCTGGAGGTTCGCAAGCCCGCTTTTCTCTATTGGCATATTTAGGAGTGGAGGTATTAGTTTTTTCCTGTGTGTGGTTATGAGAAATATTCTTAAGTTGAATTTGATTAAGAGGCTGGTTAAATGATCAATATTTTGTTCAGCAACCAATATGCTGTATATCATACAATTAACAGTTACTACATGCATTATGCTCAAGTTCTCAAATTTGATGACTCTTGAGTTGATTTATCACGCCGTTCACCTACTGTATACTATGAGAGTGGGGCTGCATGAGGAGTTCTTTTACCATTCCATTACCTTGTCCCTTGTAACCAAAATAAGTTTCTCTTGTCACATATTGATCATAAGAGGCAGATTTATACATTTGGAATGCAACAACCTTTATTTATTTATTTTTAGTTTTTGATAAGGACGACCTTTATTTTTTACAATTTAGACAATTCTCCAAAGTTTCAGAAAGTGTGTTCCTTTACAAGGGTATTTCTTCTGATGGGCACTGAACAATTTGTGAACTGATACTACTATTATTCAAGCTATGATTTTGTGAACTTTACAGTTGTACTTCTTTTGTGTGCTTCCTAGTTTCTTAAACATTGAGATGTTCTCCAATTTTATGATTTTCATATTTCATGATTTGGCACGTTCAATTTGGTTGGAAGCTCATCGTATTTCAGATTGTGCTCGTTCTATACTTATCCTTTAATTTCTCTTTGCAATAGTTATCTATCTAAAGACGTAAAATTTGAACCTTTTTATTTGCTTAAACTTTCTTTCGTTATTGAGCAGTATCCCTTGGAATTAGAGGCATGGAAAGTGTTGCAAAACCATATATTGGCTGATTATGTAAATAATGAGGTGAGCATTTGTCTTAGAATAAGGCTTCTACAAAATTTTACTGTTTCACTCTTAACCTTCTTCTTCCCTTTGTTATTCTCTTGTTGCTCTGTTCATGTATAAAACAACTTTTTGTGCTTACAGCAATGTCTTAAATCCATATGGGTCCATGCCTTCAATTGTTATTTTTTTTCCTCATCTGCAAGGCACTCTAGTCATTTGAGAAATATACTTACTTGCTGCTATCAACATTTACAGAGATATATAAGACATTATACTGTAGTAAAGATTCTTTCCTTTTGGAACTCTCTAAGTAACTTGAATACTCTCTAAGCTCTTGTTAACATCAATTCTTTAACTTCATTATCTCTAAAGTTCTACTCCCTGCATCTATGTTGTAGTAAAGTCAGCCTAGAGTCTGGTATTTTAAAGACGTTAAAAGTAAAAACTATTTGGTCAATGTTGCTCCAACTTGCATTGAAGTATACTCCTGCTTATTTTTATTGAATAAAAGTGTCCTACTTTAAGTCTGCTATTGAAGTATACTCCTGCTTACTTTAAGTCTGCTATTATTTTTCTTTTGCATTGGAAAATAAATTATATTGGTTTCTTTTTGTGTGCTTGGTTTGTCAGAAATTTGAATTCATGTTTCATTTTAGTCAATTAAGTTAACATGCATGAGCTTGTATAGATGTCCATCAGTTCCTCTCTCTTCTCCTTATCTTTTCTTTTCTTCTCTCTCTGTGTTCGACTAAATTTATACATGCTGACCATAACAATTGATTCAGGGGCACGAGTTGACTTTGCGGGTTCTGTATAGGTTATTTGGAGAAGCAGAAGAGGAACATGATTTCTTTACATCTACAACTGCTGCTTCAGTATATGAGACATTTCTGCTCACTGTGGTGTGTGCTTTATGACCTATTTCTTGTAGGTATTAATTTGTATATATGAGAATAATTTGATTTTCGATGCCAGGCAGAAACACTTAAAGATTCTTTTCCTCCATCAGACAAGTCATTAAGTAGATTACTTGGTGAAGCTCCTTATCTACCAAAGTCAGTCATGAACCTGTTGGAATGCATGTGCTCTCCTGGAAACACTGAAAATGCAGATAAGGATATTCAAAGTGGTGATCGTGTAACTCAAGGTCTTAGTGCAGTGTGGAGTTTGATTCTGTTGAGACCCCCTATTCGTGATGTCTGCTTGAAAATTGCCTTAAAGGTTTAAATTTTCCTCAAACTTATTTCAGTTTCTGTTCTACTTCAATTATTTTCTCTGTAATGTAGACTTTTAGTTCACAGGTTGTACATCCATTTAATGTTTGCTTGCTGAGCATAATTATGTTTAAACAATAGTAAACAGCTAAGAGTTTATGACTACAGTATCATTCATTGTCTGAATGCAGAAGATAAGCCCTAAGATTTGATATTTCTTATTTGTTTATGATTAGTTTGGATAATTTCTAATACCTTTTTTGTTTGTCTTTAAGTGTTTTTTTTGTCGTGTAATTACCTTGCATGTGTCTGTCAAAGCATGTAATGTTTGGAGGGGTCTTCCCCTCCACTCCCACTCACTTTGCTCTAAGAGCCTTTTGCCTTTTATTGACCGCACTTTGACTCTCTCTTTTTTTTTTACCATGAAAGAGCACTGTACATCTCTCCGAGGAAGTGAGGATGAAGGCAATTCGTCTGGTAATTTGTTGACAACTCAATGTTCAACAAAATTCGTCTTCGATGTACTTAGGTTTTTTATTTTTGTAGGTTGCTAACAAGCTTTATCCAATACTATCCATCTCTCAACGAATAGAAGACTTTTCTAAGGAAATGCTGCTTTCTGCCATTAATGACCTTGCTACAGATACGGCAGATGCTGATGGATTAGTATCAGAATCGCATAAGGTTTGTTTTCATATGGAGATGTAAGAAAAACATCAAAGGCCAAATTAAATACGATGAAAAATTGTGTCAAGTATCACACAATTGTAATTTCAGATGTCTTATTTGAGCTCATAAGTGGAATTTTAGTTGAATGAAAAGTTCCAGATTTTAGTTAGAATTCCTGATTCTGGAGCTCAAGTATTACACCTTACCTAATTCTAGTTGTTCAATGATTTTTGATGTTTCAACTATTTAATTAACTTTGTTGTCACTTAACAGTTTGGAAATTTAGAATTGACATTGGCAATTGTTACTTATTTAGCAGGATGCTCATCCAGAGAAGTCTTTAATTGAATCTGGTGCCATCAGTAAAGATATTTCCTCTGATATCCATCCTTCACCCATTTCACAAGCTGACTCATCTCTTCCAATCTCTGAGGCCCAGCGTCGGATGTCTTTGTATTTTGCACTTTGCACAAAGGTTTGAGGTGGTCTTATGTAGTAATTTAAGTTCGTCTTAAGATTTTTGTTTGTTTGTTTGTCTGTTTTGTTTTGTTCTTGAAGCTTATAGTCTGTTTGTGTAATCTGAATGACAGAAGCACTCACTTTTTCGCCAAATTTTTGTCATGTATAAAAATGCTTCTAAAGCAATTAAGCAGGTTTGCCCCACTTCATAATGCTGCTTTTCTTTCTTATCATCAGTTCAGATTTCTGAAATTTTTATCACTTGCATTTTGTATAGGCTGTTCATGACCATATCCCTATACTTGTCCGCACAATGGGCTCATCCTCAGATCTTCTTGAAATTCTTACTGATCCTCCAAGCGGAAGTGAAAATCTCGTAATGCAGGTTTTTCCTCTATCAACTAAACTATTTGTCTACTGTACACTGAGACCCAGAAAATGAAGGACATAACAGTTGGTTTTTGTTTCCCTGATATTTTGCCATGTTAGGTTTTGCATATATTGACAGATGGGATTATTCCTTCTGCTGAGTTAGTTTTTACCATTAGCAAGCTATACAATTCAAAACTAAAGGTAAGCATTATTCTCTTTTGACAATGAAGCTATTAGCTTAAAACTTGTTGATTTATTTTTACATTATATTTCCCTCAGTAGAAACATCTGGCCACAGTTTTCAGGATATTGAAGTTCTGCCTAAAGTCCTAATTGAAAAGTCTCTACTAATAGATAAGGTGCTTACTTTGCTAATGGCTGTTATGTGTTGATTGCTTTTAGGATGTGGAGATTATGATTCCTGTATTACCATATCTACCAAAAGATGAGGTAGATAACCTCTCTCTCTTCTGCCTGCTCTTCATCTGTGTCTATCTGGGTACCTTTATGTTTTGAGCTTGTATAGTGGATATATATATATATATATATTTTAATTTGAGTTTGTCGTCTTACCAATTACCATAGATGTTTTCAGTAATCTTCTATATCACTTTTCCTTAAAACATATTTATTTTAAATTTAGCTATCCAAGTTTCATTTCTTTGTAGTAGGAATCTGGCTAATATCTTCTGCCTTTGTTCAGCTCTTCCAAAATATTGGTTCATAAAAACCTGAATCTATAGTTGTTCTCTAATCGTTATAAGGTTAAATTATAGTTTTTGTCTCCAAAATTAAGTGTGACCTATCAATTTGGTTCTTAACTTTTAAACCGTGTTACTAAATTTTTCACTTGTTTCAGTTACTCCTTGAGTGTCCCTTAAAAAATTGATGAAACAATTACATAGCACTCACAGTTCACTGGCGTATATTACAAGGGAAAAATTGTTCAATTTGGTCCTCGAACACTAAATACTTTGTCACTTTGATACTTGAAAATTTCAAGGGATGATTTGGTCCAGAACGGTTGAAGTTGGGAAGCTTAAGTTTGTGCAGCATGTGCTTGATACAAAGATTATTAGAAATCTTAGTTGAAGTAACTTATGTTTGGTGTTTGAGTTTGTGATTTGTAAAAATCCACATACGATTAAGAATCTGGATTAATAAGCCAGAATTTAGATAACTCATGGGATTAACGTACCTTCAGCATGGATAATACATATATACCCGATATAAGTATTAACCCTGAGCTACATAAAGCTCCTATAAGAACTTCTAAATATATTCCTTATTATCTCAACTGTTTCAAAATTATCCTTCAAGATAACTAACTTCGCAACAAAAGAGATGATATAGCTATCATATGTACTTCCAACTTTGTTTAAAAAATGACCGCTTCTCCCAAGTTCTACACTGTTTTTATAGAGTTTGAAGGTCGAATTTGTTTCTTGGCCGATCATCTAACAATGAAACATGGGCACCCACATGGTGCTTATGATAGGAAACAGAAGACATTTCTCAAATAAGATAAACATACCCAGGACGAATGGCTATAAAAGAAAACTGGAGATTATAAAAAGCTTCCCAATTAATCAATAGGTCATTAAGACTGCAATTTGTGAAAAATATATTAGCACCAGTTAAATGCTTGAATAAAAACTTTTCACAAAAGTTGCAAAAGTGTGTTTGTCATCAAATTTCCAATTGTTGCCTTTTGACCATAAGCTCTGGAGGAAGGCTCCGACCGATTTCTCAATTTTTGCAGTTTCCTTTTGATATCCTCCATGTTACTTCTTGATGATTGTCTTTCATTTTCAGCAATTCAAAATTTCATTCTAATATTGCTTTCAATTTATTTTTGTTCTCATGTTGCTTAAAAAATGTTATCTATCGATTGAAATCACCTGAAGTTATTTTCTTGTTTTGTTAGGTTATGATGATCTTCCCACAGATTGTAAATCTCCCAGGGGATAAATTCCAAGCAGCACTTCTACGGATATTGCAGGTATTTTATTCCCCATTTTTCCTTGGCAGCCTATGGGTGTTAATTCTTCCATGTTTTTCTGGAGAAAATTTAGCTGTCATCACGAACGTATTAAAGTAGACCTTCGTTTTAGCTGGGAATATGTTTTATGCCTAAGCATTGCAGCATTCAACAGGCAAATGTTATTTTCTCCAACTAAAAAGCTATTTTTGATGATGCTTTTAAAGCAAATCATTAATGTACGAGGAAGGGTTTTGGTTTTAGGTAAATTAGCAATATAAGCTGCAAGAAGTAGAACTACTTGTTTGTTATTTTTATCAGCTTGGCTATATAATCATCTTCACATTTGAATCCCTTGTTTTAGATACCTTTGGTTTTTCGTGGCAAGTTATAAACTGCCAATCATTTCTTTTGCCCGGAACCACACTGAAGCTCTTTTCAATAGGAGAGTGACGAGTTTTGTTAATTCTTTACTAAAAAGCAAGAGACAGAATGATTAATGTACGTGAGTGTTTCCACCATATGATTGGTTGTATTCTAATTTCCACGTTGATTTTATTTTCTTTCAATCTCCTACCCAGGGATCAATTGGGTCATCTCATTCTGGGCCAGTTCTAAATCCAGCTGAAGTTCTAATTGCTATTCATGGAATTGATCCTGACAGAGATAGAATTCCTCTCAAGAAGGTTGCCCCTCTTCATTTACTCTATCTAAAACCTTTCTGTGTTTCCTTATTAAACAATTGGTTGCTTCACCTGCAGGTCACAGATGCATGCAATGCTTGCTTTGAGCAGCGTCAAACTTTCACCCAGCAAATCATTGCAAAAGTTTTGAATCAATTGGTTTGTATGATTGTGACGACTCCTTTGATAGCATATGGAGACAAATTTTCCTTTTTGAAATGACACCAAGTGGCTTGTTCCGTGCAGGTTGAGCAGATTCCTCTTCCACTATTGTTCATGCGCACGGTATTGCAAGCCATTGGTACTTTTCCATCACTGGTAAGATTATGATTCTTGCTCTTGTTGGTCGTTAATTTTTGATAAATGAGAATGTGTTGCAGATAATTCTTACTTTTTGGTGGGTAGCAGATGACATCTGTCATGATACTAGGTCAATTATAGTTTATAGAAGTATGATGCGTTATTTATGACACAAAAATTCCTTTGTTTAGTCTATTCTGTGCAAAATCCCAATTTGATAATGGTTTGGAAAACCCTTTTGATCATTTTTTTGGTTTTTATTTTTCCTCGTCAATAACATGGACTCTGCCCCTACCTTAAAACATAAGGTTCTCGTACATTCGTATTGAGCTTATATCTTTACATTTTTATAATCCACATATTTTCCCTTGTACTATCTCAATCTTGATCAAAGGACTAAAAACTACAAAAGCAATGCGCTCAATCATTTTCTTTCTTCTCTTCTACAATCTTCCATTTATTAGTTCCAGTTTGTTTTCTTCTTTACAGGTAGATTTTATAATGGAGATTCTATCACGTCTTGTTGGCAAACAGGTCAATATTTTTCCACTTTTAGATTACTTGTGAATCAAGGTTTCACCATTCTCAATCTGGCAATGGACTGTTGCAGATATGGAAATATCCTAAGTTGTGGGTAGGCTTTTTGAAGTGTGCACTTTTGACAAAGCCTCAATCATTTAATGTGCTGCTTCAGGTGTGTCTCTTGTAGAATTCCTTAAGTAATTTTTTCCTGTATCCTCTATGGTTATATGGTTATTTATTGTTTAACATTTTATGAGTGCCTGGGTGTCTTGGAAAGGGTTGAAGATGCATCTGGTTGTCATGGCTTGACTTATGGCGTCCCTGATGGTTGGCCAGTCACCCTCAGGAAGAAATAATTGGACTATGAAAGCTTCCTTTCAATCAATGACATCAGTGAGAGATGTTGATTATGGCTGATGTTATTGTTTAAGGCAAGGGTTGGTGTTTGGTTGCCTCCTTATGGAACTGACTGGTAGGGTATATGAGGTGTTCGGTGCGTTTGTTGGATTCCCTTGTTGTTAAAAGGGACCTGGGTAGTCTGAGACTCTGAAATTAGAGAGAAAAAGGAGAACCAATCACTCTTTTCTTTATTTGAGGGGATTAGGATGCGGCTCATACTTTCATTGTTTGATTTCTTCAAAGTATCCATGTTTGCATTGTTTTTTAACTTTTCGATCCATATGACACAAGCCTCACTCCGTTATGCTGCAAAAAACTTGTAGAAGCAAGGTTCCTTGTAGAGGGATTCGAAGGATGTAGCCGTTCAAGTGAGGGACCTTCATGCGATGGACAAGCTATTGGTTCTCTCTACCCTTTGCCCTTGAGTTGTTTCTTTTGATCAATATGAATATATCTCTCTGCTTCATATTAAAAACAAAGAAAAATCACGGAACTCTAACCCTTTAAAAGCCTGTCATCTGAACGATTGGAATAACTCCTTAAAAATCCTGCATAACGCACAGTCCAAAATAACTCAGCAGGTTGGCCCAGCATTTATAGAAATAGGTATGAAGGAAAAGAATGTGGTGCTGATCTTCAGCAGACTTGTTAAAAGTTTGATATCGCCATCAAGTTATATTTTTTTCAGGAATATAAGCTCACTTGACAGGGTTACAGAGAAATCTCTTTAGAGCTCAAGAGACGAAGGGTTATCCTTTATCGAATCTTTCTGATCCTGGCAGGAATCTTTTTTTACTGTTGTTGATATCCTCTTAAACTAGCTCTTTCCATTAAACTTCAACCAGCCAACAATCTTCGCTACTGGGTATGGCAACGATGGTCCTCCTTCCTAGGATGAAGAAGAATTTATGGTCCCACTCCCATGGCCTGAGTTCAAAGCTCTTTTTGGCATTTCTTAAGGTTTCTGCTCTTTTGGGGGTTGATTTCAATGTCAGTAGTTGGAGTGATGAGAGATCCTTTGAAGGTAGAATTGATAGGAGGATAAAGAGAGTCAACGAATTGACGGAGGATTTATCTTTGATTGAAATTCCCCTTTCTTATGGCTCCTTTGCTTAGACAAGTGCAGTCTGCCTATCAGATTCTTAGTTAATGCTGAGTGGTTAACTAAGTTAAGTCCTTTTATATTAGGTAGCAGCCCCAGACATACTTCTGACCATTCTCTATCTTGCTGGAAACTGGTACTCCGAAGCAGTGTACCATGCCTTCAAATTTGAGAATGTGAAACTTGTCTATTCTTGAGCAGAGTAAAAGAGAAGTTCTGTGGTTGATCGGTCTGGATTTTTTCTCCAAGAAGATGAAGGTTGTATTGTTGGTCAAAGCCTAGAAGGCCTTGATGGGGTTGTCTCTCTAATCGGATTTTGGAACTGAAACCTTGATTATTAAATACATCGAAATGTTGGCTCGATGATGTAGGATGAAGTGTTAGATAATTAGTACAGTTTAATTACTGTTTTTTTGGTCGTTACTGTTGCTTTTTTGATTAAGTAGTGCTTAATTAGTATTTTGGATTTAATTATTTGTTTTATTTTATTGAAAAGCTATAATTAGCATTTAGCCACTTTTAGAATTGTAAGGAGAGCTTTCGAATATTATTTTGAAATAGAACATAGGGATGGGTGTTTTCTCAACATAGGGATGAGTATTCCTTGTTTAGCCAAGGATTTATCCTATCTCAAATCGATGCATCATGGCCTTTCATTAAAAGCCAGCTTTTACAAGGTAGGAGCCTTAAGGTAGTTTTTTCTCCAGTCTCCCTTATGAAGTTGGCTGACACAATGGTAAAAGGAGATCCTTCAAGGGAAAAATACGCAAGGCCGATTGGTTGGGCGAGGGAACAATAACCTAGACCCCAGGACTCGATGCCCAAATAACTTAGATGAATGAAAATACTTGTACTAAAAGCATCGATAGCATTGCTGTGAGGCTACAAGTAGTGGTTGTGATGCTACTATGCAGAATTGCCTGCTTCACATTTTTTCGTTGTTTTGAGGCTAGTTTACACTTCGGAGCATCACGACACTATACTCCTGAATGCTCTCGGGTTTAGAGCGTCGAATAACACTCTTTTAAACGGGAAGGTCCCATTTGGCTCCTTTTTGTCTTTTTTCATGCCTTAGGTCCATTTTAACCTTCCTAAGGCTATTTTCTTCGATTATTCTTCAAAGTTCTTTCTATTCTGTCCAATTGCTTGGTTCCTACAAAACAACATGAAATAGGCATCAAAGCATATACTTAACGTATGAAAACTAACCTCAAAAAAACCTAAGCTCTAGAAAGCACTTTTTGAGTGCTTTTTCAGAGGCTAGGGAACGGAAATTTTAGTTTCTTCATTCTAAATGCTTCTTTCTTTCAACTTCTTTAATAGAAAGTCAGTGGCTTAGAGCCTCGAGGGAACTTAACAGAACACATCTCTAGTTTGGTGGCCGAAGCTTTATGAACGGGAGTTCTTGAGGTCTTTCAAATTGGGCTCTAATGTTGTAGTTTTCTCTAGGATATTTAAGGATGTTTTGGCAGGACTAGGAGCACAATTTCATACTTGAGATATATTTTGTCGATCATCGGCAATATATTTGTATGACATGTACAACATTCCATTCCACGAATTAATTGCTCGAAAGCAATGTCCTTATTATTGTTTCATGTGTTCTTCAGCTACCGCCAGCACAACTCGAAAATGCTTTAAACAAAACTGCAGCACTCAAGGCGCCTTTGGTTGCTCATGCTAGCCAACCAAATATCCGATCGACTCTCCCGAGGTTCTAGCATAACTATGGCATTTTCATACTACTTTTTTGCTTGTTATGTTAATCAGACAGATTTGCTTCTTTTTCAGGGCTGTGTTGACCGTCCTAGGGATTACCTTAGATGCTCAAAATACAAGCCAGGTGCAATCAAGTCAGGCTAACATGGTCGATTCAAGTAACTCAGAGGAGGTTGCGGTCCCAGAAAAATCTAAAGAATCCTCTGTTGCCGGTTGACTGATTGGGATCGATTATTTTCAGTCGTATCTTTCACCAAGTTCCATGTGCGTCAAACCTGCAGGGTTTTCCTTGATAAAGAAACCGAGCAACTTTCGCACACTAGATTTTCTTGCAACAAGCTTTTCTTCTAAGGTCAGAAGGGTATCATTTTCACTTTTCAGCTGAGAAAGGTAAAAATCATCCCAATGATTTTGCTTCCTTTAAAGCTACAAAAATCATATCAAGAATCTATAAAAGCTGTGCTGTAGGTAGAGAGTTCTCCTGATATTGTGAGGAAGAGCATTGCTCTAAGAATGTAATAGCAATAATAGAGAGTTGTATACTAATTTTTGTTGCTAGGAATTTATGACGGACAATTTGATAGAACTTACAATCTAGAAAAGAAGAGTATTTGAAATCCTAACTTCGAAAAAGAATATTTAAAACGAAGACTGTATTTTACAAGACTTTTGCAATTAAGAAACAATAATAATATTCGTTATGTTTAGTTAGCTATTAAAGTTATTTTAAAAAGCAGCCACTTGATTAGTGTACGCAAGGAGAATTCCAATTTTTTACTTCTACCATGGTTGAACTATTAAAAAAAAAAAAGAAAAAAAAAAAAGTTAGAAGTCACTTTTGGTCAAGTAACAATTTAGTTCTTGAACTTTTGTGGTAATAATTTAGTCCATGTATTTTTAAATTTGTAATGAATTAACCCTTAAACTTTAATAAGCAATATTTTGGTATCTATATTTTACGATTTGTAACGAATTAGTTCTTATTGAGAAAAATATATATTTAGTAAAATTTCATACATGTGTAGATTGTTGATTATTCAATTTGTAATTTTATTTTTTATAAACTATAAAGATTCTGTCGTTACCTATGAAATTTTAACACTTGATTTTAAAGTGGTATTTTTTATCATAGGCTAAATTATTATAATTTTCAATATGCAGGTATTAAGTTATTACTTATTAAAGTTTAGAGATTAAATTGTTTTATAACTAATTTATTACCAATTAAAGATCATGAACTTAATTGTTACTTTATTTAAAGTTTAGGGGCCAAAGTGATTTTTAATCTAAAAAAAATAAAGATAACTCGAATTCATGTG
Organism: Benincasa hispida; assembly: GCF_027475165.1. Taxonomy (NCBI): domain Eukaryota; kingdom Viridiplantae; phylum Streptophyta; class Magnoliopsida; order Cucurbitales; family Cucurbitaceae; genus Benincasa; species Benincasa hispida. Next base: position 50,920,385 of record NC_143480.1, read on the forward strand.
ATAAGATCAAACATGTTAACTTCTAGTCAAATAACAAAAAGTAATAGAAATGAAATCGACATTTGGATTAATCTTACATTAAAATTGATGCATCTCTCACAAATGCTTGGTGATCAAATAAATTTAGCTCAACGTAAGACCTTGTTCGTTTCTACTGGTATCCTCTTGGTCTCCGGCTTAATCCCAAGCCTGACCAATGTCTCTTTCTTTCTGATGATAATTGACATGACCATTCATTCTTGAGGTGGAAGGTTTGATCTCTCATCTACAATTGTAGTACTAAAAAATAAATAAATTTGGTGGGAATCGGGATGCATTAAATAAATTTAAGAGGACCATTTATTTATGGTCACATTTTCTGGAGGGAGAACAATTTATTTGTATCTTAAAATAAGTAGGGAAGGTATAAAATTTGAACTTAGGACTAAGAGGTTTGTGGTTCAAAATCCTAACTTTATAAATTTTAGATATATATATTAATAGTGTCTTTTAATGCATAAAAGTTATTATTAGTATTTAACTAATTTAAACAAAAACTAACTTTGAATGACTAAATTTAAGATTTATGAAAAGTATATGAACTAAATTTAGACAACTGAAAGTAGAACTAGAAGTATTATTATCTAATTCATATGAGGGATTTGAGTTTTAGGGTCTGGATTGATTTGAGAAAAAAATGTTTTAAAAAATTTATTTTTATTTAAACATTTTTGATAAAAATTGATTAAAATACACTCGAAAAACTATTTTGAGTGGTTGTCACTCCACTGTTTTTTTTTTTTTTTTGAAAAATGACTAATTCTTTAAATTAAATACTTGAAAATATATTCCAAACACACCTTTAATTTTTATTTTAAAAAGGCAAACTAGCTCCCTATCATTCGTTTTATTTTTATAAGCTAATTAATAAATAAAATATGAAATCTTAATGAAGAGTATTTTTTTTTCAATAGCATTTAAAAGAACTAAAGGAATAAATAGCATATAAACTTAATATTAAAATGAAAATAAGTTTCTAAATGCTTCTATTCTAGGATTTTCCCAATACTTTGAAATTGGACTAACATTTCGATTTTAGAATTACGCTTGTAGAAGATAATTATTATCCTAAAAGTGTTATATAATGGAATTACTCTTAATCAACTCGGAACATGAGACTATTTTTCATAGTTCGCGATATTTGGGCCAAGGTTTTTTTTTTTTTGTTTTTTTGTTTTTTTGTTTTTGTTTTTGTTTTTACAAAACGGGCCTTTGGCTCCAACAGTATTCTTAAAGGTGGGCCTTGATCTCTCTTTCACATTATTGCCTACTCTTTAGGAAGTAGTTCTTTTGAATAAGAATTCAAATGATTATATACTATGGAAAAAAAAAAAAAAATGAAAAGCATGATTACATACCCATGAGAATATAAATATACTTTAAAAAAATGTAAACAAAATATCTAAGATCTGGTTTAATTATCATTTGGTTTTTCCAAATTTTTGCTTATTTTTTAATAACTTTCACCATTCTTAAATAAACATTTATTCTTAGCCAAATTTAAAAAATAAAAAGAAGTTTATAAAACACGACTTTAATTTTGAGAAGACACATAAAATACACACAAAAAAATAAATAAACTAATATGTGTAAGTAATGTTTATAATCTTTTTTTTAAATAAAAATAAATAGTTATCAAATGGAGCCAAAATAACTTGTTTATTTAACCTCCTTAGCTTATTTGATCTACTTATAATATACAGTAATTTATAGGTAGTTAGAGGGGGAGTCCACCCATTGTCTTTTAATAAAAGTTGAATGTTAGATTTGAAAATCCGTATATCTCCTAATAACTACTAGATATAAATTTGAGATATATTTGCTGTCCTCTCATATATTCAACAATATAAAATTAACAACCATATATTTATAGCTTTGGAGGATTTGAACCCTAATTATAATAAATTAAAAAATATATGGAGGATTTGAACCCTAATAATAATAAATTAAAATATTCAACGAATTGAACTTTACCTAAATTGTCAAATATAATCCTCATATAAGAAGATTTTCTCTCTAAATTTAAGCTATTGTCTCAATACAAAAAAGTCAAATGTTCAAACGAATCCTGGTTGAATCCCGGAAAATATATTGACGTATTTGAATTCAAGAATTCTTCATCATTACAACCAGACATTTTTGTTTAATAAAAAATAATCTATTTATATAACTTTAGTTGTCGGTCCATATAAACAATACTTTTAAAAACAAATATATAGTTTAATAATATAAAAAAATATTTAAAAATATTTAAAATTCCAAAAGTACTGTATTTTTTAATTTTTTTTGGTATAAAATGAAAATATTTTTGAAAATTTCCTATTTATAAGAATTTTTCTTTAATATATGTATATATATTTAAAAATATTGTTTTTCTTTTTTGAATAGATAGTTTTATATCGTTATTGTCACAAAGAATTAGTAGGAGAATAAAAAATGTTACGCCTAATAATTAAATTCATACATGTACCAAAAAAAAACTTATTACAATTTGAATACTTATTTGAATGGGTATTTGATTAAGCCATGGCCATTGGCGTGGAGGAATATATCTAATTATTAATTTTATACTTTCTTCTATATAATGAGTGCAAAGTATAATGTAGGTTTTAAAGGTCAGTATAGGCAAAAGTTTCGAAGTTTCGATTTTATTAGATGAAAATATGGAGAAAATATTGATGTTGATGGATATTTTTTAAAAAAATTATAATTTTTTCTTAAAAAATATTAAATAAATAAATAAGTATTTATGTTTTTTTAGTTAGTGAAAATATTTATTGTTTTATTGTATTCACAATAACATTTTTTTCGTTTTTTTTTTCGAGATTTTTTATGATATAACGACAATGTTATTTTACTCCTCATATTGATGTCAAATTCATAGAAATGTGGAGATATCAATCAAAACATCTTAAAACTAATACTATTCTTTAATTAAAAAAAAAGAGTGTGTCAAAACCTAGAAAATACTTATTTAAAATTTCAAATCAAGACTAAGTATTATAATACAATGGTACATTGAATAATAAAAAGGTAAACCAAGTTCGGCAACAAAATGGACATTTCACGACACAGGAACAATAATAAATTTAGAAAGGAGAGAGAAAAAAAAAGTCATAAAAACTAAATTCAATTACTTATATATGTTCATAGTTTTATGTTTTAGGGAAAAAAATTGAAAGAAAGAAATTTTTTATATTGCAAATGCAATCTACTTTTTAAAAATAATGATAATTAACTTAACCATATATAAAAAAATATTTCTTTAAATATGATCATTTAGGTATAAATCTTTTGAAGAATTTGTTAGAAACAACAAAAATTTAAAAATTAATGGCTTGTTAGTCAATGTTAATAAATCATAGATTGTGGGACGAAAATTACATTTTTATAACGTGTGGTTTGGGTTCGGTACTCTATTTGATTAGTGAGGTTTCAATTTAGTCAAACATTTGATAGCACGAGCGTTAAACTGATGGGGTTTATTCTATAAGTATTTATTGAATTTAATAGTGAAAGTAATTAGATCATTTTATAATATAAGGCCTAAATAGATACCATTTCTAAAAAAATCTCATTGAATATCTATTTTTAAGTATAACTTGACTAATTAAAACATTAATTCCGATCAAACGAAAAATTTTCCACCCCAATATATTGTTATTGAACTAATATATATAACATTGTTTCAACCTGCATATACCAACCCAACCCAAGAATCCGAAGAAGACAAAAGGAGAAGAAGAAAAAAAATTGTATCATTAAAACTAAACTAATAATTATATTAATTAAAACCAAACTATCATAATTTTCGTCTCTTCTCCCAAACCCCAAAATATAGTAAAAAAATATTAAAATAATTTATATCATGTGTGAAGAACAATGTTTAAAATGTTGATGTTGGTGAAAATGTCGAGGTCTCAATTAAATGAAAACGTCAATAAAAATATCAGTTGTCAATAGATATTTATAGAAAATTTTAAAATACAAAAAAATTCAAACACGTATCACTAAATTAATAAATAAACCTTCTACACTTTTTGAAAATGAGTTAATATACTTGTTATGTTAGGTTAATTACTCTACATATTTCGGTTATATATATTATCGGTTTTGTTTATAAGTATAACCAAAATGTTTGACCCAGTATTTAAGTTGAATTGAGGGTATTTTTTGGACCAATCCAACCCAAAATAAAATTAACCTAATCTAATTCTTACATTTTGGATCTAGTAATCTAGATTGTTTGAGTTTTCGGGTAATTTGAACACCCGGGGTGTTCATGAGTTGGGTTGGTTGAAAGACTTTTTAGACCAAATCCAATTATTAAGGTTGTAAATTTCTTCAACCCAAATATTAAAAAATGAACCTAACCAACCCAACTATAAAATATTTAGGTTGAATTAGTTCGGGTTAATCGGGTCATTTATTTAAAATTTTATTTTAAAAGGAAACAAAACATAAATATGTAAAAATTTAATTTAATTGTTTTCATATATTAAATTAAGATTAACTACTCAATTTTAATTTATTTAGTGAAATTTTTCTTTTTAAAGTGTAAATAAACTATTTTAAGAGTTGTTAAAGAATAAATTATTAAAAAAATATTAAAATTAAATAAAATTAAAATCAATATATGTATAAATAATTATGTTATAAGTAACAAAAAAATATATATTTTAGAGTTAATAATAAATTTGGGTTGGTTCGGGTTGGTTTGGGTTATGTTAGGTGAACCCATGAATCAACCCAATCTATTTTCATTTATTTGAACCCAATCCAATCCAAATGAGTTGATAACCCAACTCAAACCGCACGAGTTGGGTTGGGTTGATCGGTTTTTTCGGGTTATCTAATTTTTTGAACACCCCTAACCCCTATTATCGATATGAAGTATCTAAATTGATTTTTTCTAATTTTATTTCTTTTTTTATTTTTATTTATTTTTTTAAATTTTAAAAAAAGGGTTAGACAAAGTTTGCTAGGTGTGGACATACACATATAATTTGATTTGTTGTAAGCGTGACGACATGTCGACGAAATGAATGACACAAGCGAAAATCGCGTGGAAGGATAAACACGATACTTCACTAATCAATAACAAACTCTACTATTTCTCTCTTTTTTACGCTTTCATACACTAACAAAATACCATCTTTAATTCACACCCATTTTTATATTTTCTCTCTATTTTTTCTTTCTAAATCGCCGATCCAATCGCCCGATATCTTTCTGCGATCATTGCGCCATTCGTTGTTTTTTTATTCGCCATGGAAGATTATTGCGATGTCCGCCGTGCTATTCTTTACCGGCGGCCGGATGGAATCGGCGTTAATGTGGCGGCGGGAGATAGGTTTCCGCCGTGGAGTGTACCGGAGACGAAGGAATTGCTTGCGATCAGAGCGGCGTTGGATAGAAGCTTCTCGGAAATGAAACAAAATAGGATGCTCTGGATTTCGGTGGCCGATAAAATGAAGGCCAAAGGCTTCAATCGGAACCATGAGCAGTGTAAGTGTAAATGGAAAAATCTCGTCACTCGTTATAAGGTAACGGATTTTTTTTATTAGTGTTGTGATTTTCTAGGGTTTTTGATAACCACTAATCTTATTATCAATATCTTTGTTCAATTATACTTTTATTAAATTACGAATTTTTTAGTACATTAAACTACAAATTTCATTTTTTTTTTCTAAATTCACAAATTACTCGACATTAATAGGAAAGTTTAAAATTTCAAAAAACATATGTAAAATTTAAATCTATATGTAATAGATGAATTAATTTTTTAATTTTTTGAAAATTTCAGCAACTCATTATACTACATATAAAATTGAAGGTTATTAAATATTTTTAAAATTTCATAACCAAGTAGACACAAACAACTTATAATTGAAACTTACAATTTTCATCATCAATCTGAACTCTTGAAAACTAAGAGTTCAATCATGTGTCAAATCTGAGAGTTAAGGCATCACATCTAACAATTTTCTTTACCATTTTAAACAAATGAGATAAACTTAGTGCAATCCAAATTACATTCATCTATTGTGCAATTTAGATAGAACCTAATCAATAATCTATCATGTGACAAATTTTATTTTCAAACAAATTGATTTTTTTAATAATTTTTTTTTCTTCTTGATACGAAAAATGGTTGCGCACTGATTATTATCCTAAATGGATGATATAATCTAGAAATTGAAAAACTATAAAAATGATACATGGTGGAATTCTTAACCTCTATAATCATTTGGTTTTTCGATTTTTAAAAATTATATTTATTTTCTATGATCTTCATCAATATTTGAATTTGTGATCGTATTTCAAAAACAAAATTAAAATTATTATTATTAATTTAATTTTCAAAACTTGACTACATTTTGGAAACATTATAAGACAATATATTAAATTATAAGTAAAAGTAATATTTATAAGGTTAATGCATGGAATTTGTTGTTTTATTTGTTATAATTACTATTAGCAACAAATATACTGACTTGATTGTTTAGAAACAGGGAATTAAAAAAAATAATGATGAAAGGAGTTTGCAGTCTTGAAGTAATAGAATGTAGTGTTATATTTAATTTTGAGAAGGAAGCGTACAAGTTTACTCGTTAAATAATTTATGTATCAAAAATCATAAAAATAATGAACTTTATAATATAAATGGATAATTTGATGCATCAATCATATAATATTTCATGTTAAACGTATCTGAAAAAAGAAGATATTGAATAATAATATTATCTTCCTATATATAATAATTGAATTTAATTTATTCAAAACTATCAAGTCATTTTTTGAGTTAGTTATTATAACTATAAAAAATATATAGTTTTGCTAAATATCAACGAAAAAAATTCTATAAATATTTTAATAATTACAAAGAAACTCACTTATAAATAATATTTTTTTTTAAAAAGAGAGAATTAAGTAATTAAAAGATAAAATGTTAATAACCAAACACACATTCACAAGTATATTATTCCTCATTATTTATCTTAAAAAATATAAGATAAAAAAGTTATCAAATACGAGTTTGAGAGGTTAAAAATTCGAATCTCTCAACTTAGAGCTAAAAGAATACACACAAAATAAAATAGGAGAATATGTTGTTAATCAAATAATTTTTTCTCTCTTTACTAATATGTCAAAACCTTTACATATATAGGGTTGTGAAACTATGGATCCCAAAGCTCAAAAGCAGCAATTTCCGTTTTACAACGATCTTCACACCATTTTTACTGCAAGGATACAAAATAACTGGTGGATCGAAGCCGAAGACCGATCAGGAGGCTCCAAAAGGAAAGCCACAGGGCGATTCTCTAACGAAGAAAACGACGAAGATGAAGACGAAGACGAAGACAAAACATTCGGGTCAACGAAAACGAAAAAAGGTACAAAAAAGGGGAAATGGAGGAAAGAAGAAGATGAGAGGAATTTGAAGGAAATATTGAAGGGTTTTGTGGAAAGAGAGATGGAAATGGAGAGACAATGGAGAGAAGCATTTAGGGTTAGAGAGGAAGAGAGAAGGTTAAAAGAGGAAGAATGGAGAATGAAAATGGAAGCCATTGAGAGAGAGAAGATGATGATGGAAATATTATGGAGAGAAAAAGAAGAGAAGAGAAGAGAAAAAGAGGAAGCAAGGGCTCAGAAAATAGATGCTTTGATCTCAGCTTTGTTGAGAAGCCTCACATAATAATTAAGATATAAGGTTATAAAGGTATGTACTTGTTCAAGCTCTCTCATCTCATTTTATGATTAATTTATACTTTTATTTTTTAGGAATTTTTAACCATAAAAGAGGGTTTAATTAATTTGGGATATGTATCAGCTGATAAAAGTTTGACTTTTTTGTGAGTTGAATCATTGTTAATGACACTTAAATTCAAAGATATTGTTTAATTAAAATGATCTTAATGATCTTCTCTCTTTATCAAGATTTTTTCTTAAGAATATAATATTATTATGATGTGGGAAAATATTCTTAAGAACATAATATCAAGTTTTTTTCTTAAGAACATAATTAAAATGATCTTAAGATTTTTTTTTCTTAAAAAACATAAATTCTTGGGTCATTGCTTTCTTGAGATCTTCAAACATGTACAATTTCTTGTAAACATTAAGTCATCCACATTATCAATAAAATATCTCCACAATCATTAGTCTTAATATATAGAGAATGTTCATAATGACATCTCAAATACCCATTATCAAGGAAATATCTGTTGATTCTGCTATTCCACATTTTAGGTGCTTGTTTCAATCCATACAACACATTCTTTAATTTCAAGACTTTATCTTCTTGACCTTTTACAGCATAGCCAAGAGGTTGTTCTAAGTATGCTTCTTCTTCCAAATATCGATTCAAGAATGCCGATTTAACATCCATTTGAGAGATCTTCCATTTACTTTGAGCAACAATAAACAACCTTATGGTTTTTAAGAGAGCAATGGGAGAAAATACTTCATTGTAGTCCATGTCTTTTCTTTGAGAGTAGCATTTTGCAACTAATCTTGCCTTATGCCTCTCCACTTCTCCCTTTTCATTTCATTTTGTCTTGAATACCCATTTGACACCGATTGCTTTCTTTCCACTTGGAAAAGTAGAAAGTTCCCACGTATCATTCTTCTTTATGACCTTTATCTCTTCATCCATGACAGTCTCATCTTGCAAAGCTTCTTCGAAATTCAATGATTCACTGTCACCAAATAGACAAAAAAGAGTAAGATTATTAAAACTTTAACTTAACTCTTTAGTCTCATCATATATGTTTTGTAAGATTCTCATGCTATGAGGCCCTTCACTTGAGCTTGTAGATGATGGAGTGATTGGCGACATTGGTGGTGTTGATGGAGAAGCAGTGTCACTAGACTCATCATCATCATTAGGAAAAAGTAAAAACTTATAGTCTTTTGGTTCATCATTCCAATTTCATGTTGCTTCCTCATCAAACACAACATCTCTACTTACCACGTCTTCTTTATAGTAGGATTATAAAGCTTGTAGCCTTTTGAGTTTGTATCATAGCCAATAAAAATATGCTTCACTTTTATCATCAAACTTCCTAAACCTTTGATCAGGTATATGTGCATAAGCAATACTTCCAAATACTCTTATGAGTAATGGATGATGTTCTTCCTATCCATGCTTTTCGAGGCGTTTTATTCCACAAGCTTCTAGTAGGAAAACGATTGGACAAGTATACAACACATTCAATAGCTTGTGCCTAAAATTCTTTTAGCATTTTCTTACTTTTCAACATGCTTCGAGCCATATTGAGTATCGTTCTATTCTTCCTCTCAACAACACCATTTCGTTGAGAAGTCCATGGAACTGTCATAGGCTGACGAATTCCATTTTCAGTGCAAAAATCTTTGAATTCATTTGAAGTGAATTCTCCTCCCTTATATGATCTCAAGGATTTTAGGTAATAACCACTTTCTTTTTCCGACAAGAGCTTTAAATCTCGTGAACATGCCAAATACTTCTGATTTCTCCTTGATAAAATAAACCCAAGTTTTTTGACTGAAATCATCAATAAATAAGAAATAATTATTCTTACCGAAAGAACTTAGTTCAATTAGTCCACAAAGATTAATTTGAACTAACTCTAGTGGTCTCCTTGCTCTCAAATAAGATTCTTGTGGAAAACTTTTCCTTGCTTGCCATAAAGACAACCTTCCCAAAATTGATCTGGATGTTTGACATATGACAGTCTCAAGCCATCAAAGTTTAAATGCCCAAGTCTCAAGTGCCAAATCCAAGATGGATCTTTCAAACATGACTTCAAGCATTTAGCAACATCAGTTTGAATGTTTAATATAAGCGTTCTATTCTTCGTCATTTGCACTTTACCAATCATATTATGACGATTATTCCTTATCGAAAGACTATAATTCTTCATCAAAATATTATAGTCTTTGTCTAAGAGTTATCCCAAACTCAAAATATTATTCTTCATATCAGACACATAATAAACATTAGAGATAAACTCATGCTTCCCATTCTTCAAGTTGATCAAAATCTTACATTTTCCTTTAACAAGAATTTTTATGGCATCACCAAATATGATATTACCATCAACAGATTCATCAAATTCCACGAACATTGACTTACATCCACACATGTGATTGCTTGCACCACTATCAAGATACTATGCATTATTAATGTTTCTTCACCTTTGCATGCCAAAAACAAAGATGACTCACCGCTTTCTTCATCTTTCTCAGCATAATTTCCATTTCCTTCTACTTTATTCCTACATTCCCAGGAATAATGGCTAAATTTATGACAGTTATAATATTCAACCTATCTTTTATCATATCTTTTTTCATTATTTGATCTTTCTCCATTTGACCTTGAATAATTTTGTCTTCAATGATCTCTTAATGAATTAGAGTTTGAATTACTCTTATCAAGTTTTCTTTGACTGTAATTTCTTCGACCTCAACCTTTGAAATCATCACATCCATGATTGTTACCACGTCCTTGACCTTGATTGCCTTTTTCTTGGCTATCTTCTTTATGTCTCGACTGCAACTTTGTTTGAAAAAGTTGTTCAGTTGTTTGTTTGTTCTTCTTGAGAAGCTTCTTTTCATAGGCTTGTAAGGAACCCATAAGTTAATCAATGGTCATTGCACTCAAATCCTTTGATTCTTAATAGTTACAACGATGAAATTGAATTTTTCATCAAATGAGAAAAGTATCTTTTCTACCACTTGCTCATCATCTATCATCTCACCATATCTTTTCATTTCATTTACTACTGCTAGCAGTCTTGAAGTATAATCTGAAACGATTCAGATTCCTTCATATGTAGTGATTCATAATCACCTCTCAATTTTTGGAGGCGAACCTTCTTGACTCGATCTACTCTTTTGTATGTATTCTACAAAATTTGCCATGCCTGTTGTGCAGTAGTTGCTCCAGAAATCTTCTCAAAATTTAGATCATCAATGACTTGATGAATGATGGTGAGAGCCTTTTGGTCTTTCATTCTTGTATTTTGCAAAGCTTCTCATTGAGCTTGATTTAAAGTCTGCATCACTTTCTGGTTCTTCATAACCATTATTGACAATACCCCATACATCTTGTGAACCAAGTAGAGTTTTCATACGAATATACCAGCTATAATTTTCTTTCATAAGTCGAGGCAATTGGAAGGGAACCAAATTGTTATTTGCCATTTGCAAAACAATTAGTTTTTTTCAAACTCAAGCTCTAATACCACTTTATTGGAAGCGTGTGATGGACATTCACAAATAAATAACCAACAGACGATTATTTGAAAGGAAACAAAAACACTTTTAATTGAAAAACTTTTCAAACTTGGTTCACACTTTTGATTGAACTCTCTTTGTGTGTTCTTCTCTACACACTTGGATACATCAACAATGTCAATGTCAATCCTATTTATAGGATTGTCATGGGTAAATTTAAATACATAACTCACTCCCTAATTAAATATACATAGAACAATTAAAATCCCACACTTAACTAATGTGAAATTCTACTAAATTAACTCTTACGTTAACATACTTAATTAACTCTCACCTTTTATTTTTTTTCAACTCTCATAAATTAATTTATCTATAACTCATCTATTTAAAATATGTTTAATTTTCAACCGTGTAAATATATTAAGTTGGGAGACGCCTTTTATTTGATATAATTTTCTGTATTTTTTTACACAATTTTATAGATGTTAAATTATATTTGGGTGGTCCATTTTTATTTGCATATGAATTTTTTTAAATGTTAAAATTGAAATTTTATGTGTCTTTTCTTTATTTTTCTCTATTTAGTTAAATATATATAATACATGAATGAATCGAATTATTCTCAAATCACCTTCACTGCAATAACCTAATTAGTTTTGCCAATACAATATTTGAGTTGTCCCTAATTAGCTCTTCAGGGAGCTTTCTTGTAGGCTAGAATAATAATGCCTTGTAAAAAACAATCACATGTTGGAATATGGATAGCAAATTAAATAGCAAATTGAGCTATTTATTGAACATATTGTGTGACACGATCTTGATCATAGGCCATAGCTTTTTATATATATAGAAGAATTATGGTGTGCTGAGCAAAAACCAGCCCATTAATACTAAGGGATTATGAGAACCCTAGGATCAACTTATACATACAAAATTATGGTCCTCAAAATCCTATGCTTTTTTAGTCTTCTATTCCCCATTTGATAAAGAGGGACTATCCATTCGAGTCTAAGTTGCATAGTTGAAGAAGACTATAAAACTATATCGCTTTGTAGTTTATGATAAAGTTCTAGATAATTCTAATACCTTATAGTTTTGGAAAAATCATGAGTTTAAATTTTATTAAATTTATCTAACACTATATATATCAAATATCATTGTGTTGCTTAGTGGTAATATCTTTCGATTATCGACTACTTTTCATGAGAGATAACAAACCGGTAAGTTCAGGTTGGAATGCACTCCCCACCCCGTCACAGTGAAAATATTTTATCTTTGTTCTCATCCCATTTTTCCTTTTAAGAAAATTCAAGCCAGGATTAGAGAAACGTTATAATAATCAAAAGGGGCTATCAATAAATCTCATCCATAATAAGGTTTTACGTAATTCCTAGGCCATGTGTATAGTTATTTAAAACAGTGTACATCCTTTATAGTACTATGTCTTTTCGGAAAGAAACGTGAGGAAAAGAAAGGGACAAATCCATTAAAGTGAAAAACATGATATGATATACTATATAAACGCCAATAAATAGCTATCAAGATTTTATTTTAAAAAAATAGTCAAGATTTTATTTTTAAAAAAATAGTCAAGATTTTATGGTAGTATATTATTCTTATAAAAAAAGAAAAGAGAAAAATATAATAGAAATAAAATATAAGAAAATGGAAAAATTATGAAAAATAACTTTGTGTTATGAAATTGAGGAGTACAACGAGAATACAGATATGAAAATATAATATAAAAATATTTTTATATGATAATAAATAAATAAAAACTAAAATTATAAAATAAAATAACTAAAAACATAAATAACAAAAATAATGAAATTGGATAATATGAAAATGAGTGGAAGTGGAATTCTCACCAATGTACGTGTGATGTTAAGATCCACAAAATGTCACTATTTATAGGTAAAGTGACAAGTAGGATGGTGGACTTACATGGACACCAAACATGAGTATATGGACAACATGAATGGTAACACATGATCTTTGGGACACTAAGCAATGACATCTATTTTCTATTATAATATTCATAATACTCTCCCTTAGATGCCTATATATATATATATATGAAATATGTCTCGTTAAAACCTTACTAGGAAAAATCCAATGGGAAAAACCCTAGTGAAGGAAAAAAAGTACATTTCACATAATACTCTTAAAAAAAAAACAATATATTTACTCCCTCTAATGAAAACATCACTTAAGATCTTTGAATCGTCACATTCCAATGTTGTGCACCAATTTTTCAAAAGTTGCAATTGACAATGCCTTTGTAAATAAGTTTGCCAGGTTATCCTTCGAATAAATTTGTTGAACAGCGATGTCGCAATTTTCTTCAAGATCATGCGTATAGAAAAGTTTCGATGAAATAAGTTTTGTTCTATCTTTTTTAATACATCCTCCTTTGATTTGGGCTATGCAAGCTGTGTTGTCTTCGTATAATATTGTTGGAAGGTTTTTATTAGAAGACAAGCCACACGTTTCACGAGTGTGTTGAGTCATTGATCTTAGCCATACACATTCTCGACTAGCCTTGTGACTTGCAAGAATTTCAGCATAATTTGAGGAAGTGGCCGTATTAGTCTGTTTTATCGATCGCCATGATATAGCAGTTCCGTCACATGTGAACAGATAACCTGTTTGAGATCTAGCTTTGTGTGGATTATAGAAATATCCAAAATCTGCATAATTAACTAGATCAAAATTTGATTTATTTGAATAAAACAAACCCATACCAATTGTTCCTCGGAGACAACGGAGTATATGCTCAATTCCGTTCCAATGTTTTTTTATAGGAGAAGAACTATATCTAGCTAATAAATTTACTGAAAATGTAATATCTGGTCTTGTATTATTAACAAGATACATAAGTGCACCAATTGCACTAAGATATGGTACTTCAGGACCAAGAAGTTCTTCATCATCTTCTCGAGGTCGAAATATATCTTTCTTTATATCCAATGAATGGACTTCCATTGGAATATTTAATGGATGTGCTTTGTCCATATAAAATCTTTTCAAATTTTTTTCTCTATAAGTTGACTGATGAATAAATGCTCAATTTGCAAACCAAGGCAAAATTTTTTCTTTCTGAGTTCATTCATCTCAATTTTTTTTTAAAGATATTCTATTGCCTTTGAAAGCTCTTCAGGAATTCCAATTATATTAAAGTCATCAACATATACAGTTATAATAGCAAATTCTGATTGTGATTTCTTTATAAAAACACACGGACATATTGAATTATTTTGATATCCTTCTTTCAATAAATATCCACTCAAGCGATTGTACCACATCCGTCCTAATTGTTTCAATCCATATAGTGATCTCTGTAATTTTATTGAATACCATTCTCAGGAATTTGATGTATATGTTTTAGGTACCTTAAATCCTTCTGGGATTCTCATATAAATATCATTATCAAGAATCCATATAAATATGTTATGACTACATCCATAAGATGCATATTCAGACTTTTATACACAGTCAAGCCAATTAAATATCTTAATGTGATTGCATCCACCACCGGAGAATACGTTTCCTCAAAATCAATACCAGGTCTTTGTGAAAAACCTTGTGCAACTAGTCTTGCTTTATATCTTATGACCTCATTATTTTCATTTATTTTCCTCACAAATACCCATTTGTATCCCATAGGTTTGACACCTTCTAGTGTTTGGACTATAGGACCAAAAACCTGACGTTTTGAAAGTGAGTTTAATTCTACCTCGATTGCTTCTTTCCTCTAAAGTCAATCTTTTCTATGTCGACATTCTTCAACAGATTTTGGTTCAGGATCCTCATTTTCAGATATAATATCAAGAGTAACATTATATGCAAAAATGTTGTCAAAAATTACATTTAGTTTGATTCCATCTTTTTCCTGTCATGACATAGTTTATTCAAATCTCATTATTATCTTTAGGTATTTCAGCTTCTTCACTAGTCATATCGAGGATTTCTTTATGGGTATTTATATCCTCAACCAAGTCTTTTTTCCTATTAATTATTCTTCGTTTTCGAGGATTTTTATCTTTGGAACCCACTGGTCTACCACGCTTCTGGTGTGTTCCAGATTCATTAGTGACAACTTGTTGTGTTGGGGATATCAATTTTTAATATAACATTTGCAGCTGGTATATGTGACTTAGTTATTTTCTTTGCATCTATAAAGACATCTGGTAATTTATTTGTTATATTTTGCAAATGAATTATTTTCTGAACTTCAAATTCACATTGATCTGTACAGGGATCTAAATGAGACAATAACGATGCATTCCATGTAATTTCTTTTTCCAGCTTCTTAATTCCTCCCCTTAATTTTGGAAATTTTGTCTCATTAAAATGATAATCAGCAAATCATGCAGTAAATACATCACCCACCAGGGGCTTAAGATATTTAATAATTGATGGGGAATCATATCCAATATATATTCCTAACCTCTTTTGAGAACCCATCTTAGTGCGTTATGGTGGAGTAATTGGAACATATACTGCACATTCAAAAATTCTCAGCTCGAAAATATTTGGCTCATGACTATAAGCTAATTGTAATGGAGAGTATTTATGATATGCTACTGGCCTAATGCGTACAAGTGACGTTGCATGCAAAATAGCATGTCCCCATACAGATGAAGGAAGCTTAGTTTTCAGTAATGGTCTTGCAATTAATTGCAATCGTTTTATACATGATTCTGCTAATCATTATGTGTATAAACACGAGCTACAGGATGTTCAACACTTATCCCATTGGGATGTAAATTCACCAACATTATCAAGACGAATAGTCTTAATTGTATAATCAGAAAATTGTGCTCTTAACTTAATTATTTGAGCAAGTAATCTTGCAAATGCAAGATTTCGACTTGATAATAAGCACACGTGTGACCATCCGCTGGGCGCATCTATTAATACCATAAAATACCTAAATGGCCCACTTGGTGGGTTAATGGATCCACATATATCACCATGAATTCGTTCTAAAAATGCAGGTGATTTAGTCTCCACTTTAGCTAGTAATGGTCTAATTATCAATTTTCCTTGAGAGCAAGCATCACATGATAATTCATTAAATTGAAGAATGTTTTGGTTCTTCGATGGGTGTTTATTTGAATTTTCAATAATTCTTCTTATCATTATAGATCCTAGACGACCCAATCAGTCATGCCAAATTATAAATATATCTTTTTTCATGAACTTCGGGTTCATTGTTGCACATGTTTCAATTACTCGTATATGAGTATAATACAATCCAGAAGATAAAGCAAACAACTCTTTTAATATACGTTTTTCATTTGAGACAGTGGATATGATATATAAATATTCCATATTATTCTTACTATCAGTCCCAATATGATAACCACTATAACGTATATCTTTAAAACTTAGAAGATTTTTCTTTGATTGACTAGAGAACAATGTATTGCCAATTGTAAATTTTGTTCCTCTAGGCAAAATAATATTTGCTTTTCTAAAATCTTCGATTAAGTTTACAGAACCTGATATTGTATTTACTTTGCTTTCAGCATTGTCAATTTTGAAAAGTATTTTTTTATTTGTAAGTATTGTATGTGTAGTTACATTATCTGCCAAACATAGATCTTCTTTGCTCATTTTTGAGTCACCCAACATATGAAAATGATCAATGTTTCTTCATTAAAAGAAAATAATTACAATAAGAAAAACAACACTTAAAATTTACAAAAGTTACAAAAAAAAAAAAACATGAAGATAGATAAAAGAAAACAACAACATTAAGTCTAGATATTCTCAAAGTCAAAAGAAACACTTGAGGTGCCACCAACTGTGCCAATCTTTTCTTCATGAGATTCAAAGAAGTCCGCCACATCCAAATTTATCATATGAGATGTGTCAAATATGTCATTATCTTGGAATGCAAAATTTGCTTCCACATTTTTCTCTTAGTCTTGATAGAGGTCAACCAAGTGTTTTGACGTACGACAGGTACGTGATCAATGCCTAGTCATTCCACATCAGAAGCATTTATTTTCAACACTCTATGAACTTTTATCTTGTGGAGCTTTGCCTTTGTGATCATCATTTTGTGTGGTTCTTTTGAAATTTAAATGATCAAAATGATTACCACAAAAATATAATTATTTCTTCCTCTGTCATGGTCACGACCTCGACTGCGACCACGATCTCGACCACGATTATTACTAAAATTCACAGCATTCACTTTAGAAAATGGTATTGTTCCGATTGATCGAGATTCATGATTTTTCATCAATAACTCGTATTTTGTTCGGCTATGAGAAGACATGAAAGTAATTCAGAATACTATTTAAAACCTTTCTCTCGATATTGCTGCTGTAGGAGCATATTTGAGATATGAAATGTAGAAAATATCTTCTCTAACATATTAACATCAATAATTTTCTCTCCGCATAACAACAATTTTGAACTGATTTTAAATAATGCAGAGTTGTAATCACTTACTGATTTGAAATCTTGTAGTCTCAAATCATCCACTCGAGCTTTAGGAAGAATAACTATTTTTTGATGATCATACCTCTCTTTCAAATTTTTTCCACAAGATACGAGGATCTTTTATTGTATGATACTCCATTTTCAATCCATCGTGAATATGATGACAAAGGAAAATCATAGCTTTTTCTTTGTCTTGACCAGATGTTGTATTTCCTTTTTTAATAGTCTCCCCAAGATTCATAACATCCGGGTGTATTTCAGCATCAAGTACCCATGACAAATAATTATTGTCGTTAATATCAAGAGCGAAAAATTATAATTTTGTGAGATTTTTCATGGCAATACTATCATAAAATATTATACTTATATTAGAAATTTAATAGATATTGAATACACAAAACAACATTAAATTTATTAATTATAACGAAGAAGGAAAAATCGACATACTTTTAGGACCTACCTTTAACAGGGAAAACAAAAGGAGCTCGTGCTGATAACGTGTTATGAAATTGAGGAGTACAACGGGAATATAGATATGAAAAATATAATATAATATAATTTTATATAATAATAATAAATAAATAAAAACTAAAATTATAAAATAAAATAACTAAAAACATAAAATAACCAAAATCATGAAATTGGATAATATGAAAATTAGTGGAAGTGGAATTCTCACAGTGATTTTAAGATCCACCAAATACCACTATTTATAGACAAAGTGACAAGTAGAATGTGGACTTATATGAACACAAACTCGAATAACTACAAGGCACATGGACAACATGAATGGTGACACATGGCCTTTGGGACAATAAGCAATGGGCATCTATTTTCTATTATAATATTCAAAATACTTTGAATGTTTAAAAAATATCTATTTTATTCCTTCAAATGTTGCTCTATCTTTAACATTTTATAAATATTTCAAAATTATAAGTAGAAATCTCCTTTAAAATATTGATGGAAATTAAAAGGTTATACAAGTTTAGTCTTTAAACTATAGCTTTTATGCAATCTTCACATTTTTGTTGGGGCTTTCGTCCAGCCCTTTGCTCTTTTCTCCCTCTGTACTTATTGATTTATTAATGAACGATGAGATGAGGATATGATGAAGGTGCTAAGGAGGCATTATAAAATTTTTTGTCTTTGCTGACGATTTTTTTGCCAACGCAACAAAAACTGTCAGCATAGCTATGTTTTGCCGATGCATTTTTAATGCATGGGCAGAATATCATATTTGCCGACAAAAATATATGCGTGGGCAAAAAGTTTTGTGGTCTTGGTGAAAATCATTAGGCTAAGTTTTTGTTTGACACTTATTTTAGTTTTGCATGGGCAGAAATTTTCAGTATCTACCGACACAATGTGTGGGCAAAAACCCCTTAAGCCCACATTTTAAGTTTTCGTATATTTTCTAAAAATCCTAACCCACCTCATTTTTTCCTCACATTTTATCCCCTGTTGTGATTGATGCCCTAAATCTAGTGGGTCTTGTAGTTTGTAATTGCAATGTACAAACAATTTATTTATTTAATAAAATATGTGATATTTTATTTGACATTTAGTAGGATTAACCCACAAAACTAATAAGCTAACATCTAAGGTTATCTTTTGTAGCTTAAACATGTATGCAGAGACATACATGTGGATCATGTTGAGGTGATAACCTAAATGGTTTGTAGTAGATGGATAAGGTTGAATACCTTATCCATGTGTCACTATGAATACGACCCGCTTTGTAGATGTTACAATTGTTGTAAAGTGCTATAAATGATCTGATCCTGATCACTCATATGGAGACATTTGAACGTGGGTGTTCTATATAAAAGAGTTTGTATAAGACCAGACCACGAAATGAATAGTCTCTTTATATAACACTATTAATTGTAGAGACTTACACTACTAGGATGACCATAGGTGACATGACATGAATCCTGAGTGAGTGAACTCCTGTCTATGAAGGCGGTTCTTTGATTTGTATGGGTGAGAGTGGCCAGATCGCCGACTCAATAAGCCTACCATTTTAGGGATTCGTCTGATCGCACCGTTGACTGGTTATATCTAATAGACACAGAAATATATCTGTAGTGCGAAGAGTGCAGCTGTTGGTCTTTAATGGAGCGACCGACAGGATGTTGGATCATTTAATTAAAAGAGTTTATTTAATTATCTATATACCATTGAAGCTTCAATCTACAGGTCCATAAGGTCCGCTCTATAGCTCAACAAAGATTATTGAGAATTAATTTTGGATTAATTTGAATTGTTCAAATTGATTGAGAGAATTAATTATATGTGATATAATTAATTTAACTTAATTATATATGATATAATTAATATAATGTATTTGATATATTATAATAAAAAGTTTATTTTAGAGGAATTAAATTTTTTAATGTGTTTCAAATACTAATTATATGAATGAGATTCACATAATTAAATTTAGTATAAATGTGATTTATATTAAATACCATGCATTATTGAGAGAAATAAAACTATAGGTTAAATTGTATTTGATACAATATAAAAACTATAGGTGATGTGTTATATTTGATATAACATATAGTTATATATACATATAATAAGTTAGTTGTTATATATATAGATATTATTTAAATTAGATTAATTTTAATTTTAAAATTAAAGGAAGGGAGTTACAACTTCCCTCCCTTTAATTTTCTCTTAGTTAGACGATCGTGGTAGAGGGGTTGTTCAGTTTTTACATTCTTCATCTTAAGAATATAGTAGAGAGGGCTCTGAAAAAAAAAAAAAAAATCTCTCTTTAGCAAAACGTAATTCTCCCAAGAAAATTTCCTTCCTCCCAAATTATCTCCCTCTTCCCAAAAGAACATAGAGCCCACACCTCCTGTGATTCTCATCTCCTACAGAGAATACAAAGGTTTATCTCTTGGTTGTATCTCTTTGGTTTGTTGTAATTTTTGAAAGATTGATGGTTCGAAGTGATTGTGACCTTTCGGGAGGATTTTCATGAAGACGAATAGTTTCTTCAAGGGTAAGTCGAATTCTAACCCTTCTTCCTTTCCTCTTATTCTAAAGCATGTTGTAAATTATTCTGTGCATATGCATAATTTGTTTGTACTGTAATTTTAGTTACTGTTAAAAACGAAAATGGGAATGATACGTGCTTCCGCATCGAAACTCACAGTTCCTTCACCCCTTATTTTGGATTTCCCTCTAACACTTTTTCCACATTTTAATATATTTTTTTTCTCCCCACAAAATATTATTTCCTCATTTTTTGGAGTCCCTAATCTCACTTTCCATTCTCTTCCTCTCCAATCTCACAATCGGTTGCACAACCTACTAAAGAACGTCCATCACTGTTGCTGCTGTCGTCGCATGCTGCCTATCGCACGCTGCTTTGTCACGAGCAACCCTATCGCACCTGTGCCATATGAAGCAGCCTAATCACATGCCTCCCCGTTGCACGACTGCTCGTCTACTGCCACCGGTGGAGTGATTTACCTATCACTTTCTCTCTTCGCCGTCACACGCCTACTTGCTCACTACCGGTGGAGTGATTTCATCTTTATTGGGATTGATGTCCTAAATCTCGTGCTCTTGTATTTTGTAATTGTATTTGTACAAAGATTTTATTTATCTAATAAAATAAGAGGTATTTTATTTAAATTTAGTTACATTAACACCAAAGCCAAAAAACTAAGATCCAAGGTTATCTGTTATAACTTAAACATGTATGTGGAGACAAACGTGTAGATCATGTTTAAGTGATAACTAGAATAGTCTAGAGTAAATGGATAAAGTTAGGTACCTTATCCTAGTGATACTATGAATATGACCTGCGTTGTAGTTCTTACAAATGTTATAAAATGCTACAAATAATCTGATCCTGATCATTTATGTGGAGACATGTGAGCGGGGTATCCCATACAAAGAGTTTGTACAAGACCGAACCACGAAATGGATAGTCTCTTTCTATAACACCGTTGTTAGAGGAGGCTTATATTTCACTAGGATGGCTATAGGTGACTTGACCTGAATCTTGAGTGAGTTGTGAACTTCTGCCTATGAGCGGTCCTCTAATCTGTATGGGTGAGAGTGACTAGATTCGCTGGCTCAATAAGCCTATCATTTTGGAGATTCGTCTGATTGGGGAGCTAGGAATATAGCTACATAAGAAGAAATCCACTCATTCCCTTCTATTAGGGTAACTAGAGAAATTGCTCCCTTAAGGACTAATTTCAGGGCTTGAACAATGTGGCACCATAACCATCTCCTGGCTGAGAGGGGTTTAATCATAGTTGGACTATAACTATTGTTCATTTGAGGGATCAGTAGTACTTAAAGAGTTAGATGTAACTATAAAGGCAAAATAGTAATTTTGGTCCAACTGTACTTATGAGTAATTTGTAAAGGGTCAATGCTATGTTGATTGTATATATCTAAAGGACATAAAAATATATCTATATTGCAAAGAGTGCAATTGTCAGTTTTTAGTGGATTGATCGGTAGTTAATAAAGGTTGATTAATTTAAAGAGTTTAATTAATTAATCAATATCATTGGAGCTTCAATCTATAGGTCTATAAGGTCCCCTCATTAGCTCAATTAGGATTAATGAGAATCAAATTAATTCTGAATTAGTTTGAATTGTTCAAATTAAGAGAATTAATTATATGGATATAATTAATATAATGTATATGATTTATATAAAATTATTTATATAAAATTATTCAAATATTTCTTTCTCTCATTAAAACTTTATATAATTAATATAATGTATATGATTTATAGTTTTTATTTTATTTCTCTTTTTTGATTTTTGCTTCTTCCGTCCCTATTTTCATTTTTTTATTTTATTTTCTTTCTTGGTTTTTGCTTCTTCTCTTTTTATTTTATTTTATTCTTTCTTTTATCCGATTTTTGCTTATTTTCTTTCATTTCCTTCTTTTCCCCTTTCTTTTTCTTTCCTTTATTTTTTCTTTTCTTTCATTTCTCTTCTTTCCTTTTCTTTTCTTTTTTTAAATTTCCTTTTCTTTCTTCTTTTTATTTTTATTTTCTTTCTTCAACTCTTACTTATTTCCTTTTTTATTTTTATTTTCTTCCCTTTCTTCCTTATCTTTTTTTTATTATTTTATTTTCTTTTCTTTCTCCGATTTTTTGCTTCTTCATTTTCTTTTTCTTTATTTTAGTTTTTTTGTTTTTGCTTCTGCACTTTCTCTTATTTTTAAAATTTTTCTTTCCTTTATTTGATTTTTTTTCTTCTTCCCCTTTTTTTCACAAGAATTATGAGGTTGAGTTCCATATGCAGGACTTGAAAATACCCAATTCATAAGTGACTTAACACCAACAAGCCAATCATCAAGTTCGATTATTATAACAAATAATAAATATAAATAGCAAATGAAAGTCTATCAGTAATAGCCATTAATATTTTCTATCATTGATAGCTTAATCTGATTATATTTTCGTAGTTAATAGCCACTTATAGAAATCCATCATTGATAGCCAACTTAGTGAATTTAATTAATAAAGTTGAATCTCAAACTAAAATGTAAGTGGAATGCTTAGAAGTTATCACTAATAACATGTTTATCAGCGATAGAAGCTATCATCGAAAAGAAAAGAGACTTATAAATGTTTGAAAAGGATAAGAAAGAGGCAAAAAGGTGTTCAGTGGCTATGATTGATAGAAGCTACTACTGATAGCATGTTATCAATGATAGAAGCTAATACTAATAGCATGTTATCGATGATAGAAGCTATCCAATAGCACGTTACGGGTGATAGAAGCTACCACTGATAGCACGTTATCGGTGATAGAGAACTATCACTGATAGCATGATATCAGTGAAATCATTGATAGCATCTATTAGTGATGTTATCAGTGAAAGAAGCTATCACTGATAACCACAATATGAGTGATGTTAGTGATATTAGTGATAAAACTTAGGTGATATCTATATATCGAGTTTCTTTCAAAAATGATAACCAGTTATAAAAGTCTATTATTGATATCCTTAAGTGTTAATATTTCAAGGTTGATTCTAATTGATGAAAGTCTATTAGTGATAACGATTGATAGCTGCTATCAGTGATAGCCATGATAAGAGATTATTAGTGATAACTACTATGGTAATCAAAGTTGTTGGTCTTCTTTCAAAGTTGATCATTATTTATAAATCTATCATTGATAGCCACTGATAGCCTTAAGTAGTAATATTTCAACGTTGATTCCAATTGATGAAAGTGAATCAATGATAGCTACTAATAATTGATAGCAAATTAAAAGCTAATTTCAAGATTGTATTAGTTTTTCTCAAATTGAAAGCTATCATTGATAGCAACTATCATCGATAGTAATTGATAGAAGCTATCAATGATAGTAGCTATCCGTGGTTAACCACGGATAGCTGCTATCAATAATAGCTTTTAATTTGAGAAAACTGGGAAGAAGCGAATAAAATGGTGGCTAGGCATGAGTTTTTTAGTCTTTTACAATTTTTTGATCTATATATGCAATTATTTTATCCTTGTACTACATATTCTATTATTTTGGGCTTGAATTCTATTTATGCAACTAGCCATTTTAAATTTGAGAGAGCTATTTTATAACTTCCCCCCTTTAATCTCTCAATCTAAGGGACGTGAAAAGAGTTCCATGTTTTTTGTTCACAGAGTGGTTTTGATTCTTCATCTTCTTCCTCCTACGTTTTAACCTCGAGTGTTCAAAAAAAAAAAAAAAAACTCTCTGTGAAGATTGTGGTTCTCTCATCAAAATTCTCTCTATCTCCTTTCTCCCAAATTTGATCTATAGCGAGCCCACAACTCCGCTTCGCTTCTCATCCTAGAGAATAAAGAAGAAGCCCTCGTGGTGGTGTTCGGGTTTTTTTAATGTTGTACATTTTTGTGTTGGTGATCCCCAGGAAGGATCGATCTCGTGCTGTGGATTGAGAGGAAGCAAGAAGAACGTCATTATTCAAGGGTGAGTAGAATTCTCTTTCTTTTCTCCTTTTTAAGCATGCTGTTTTTTAGAATGTTTATCCTGTAAATTTCGTTTCGTGTTCTTCTTTGTATTTTTTGTTTAAAAATCAAATTGAAAATTGAATCACATGACGTTCATACGCTTCTGCACGGGAATTTACATATCCTTCAATTGGTATTATAGTCAAATTGTACGATTTTAATTTTCTAATTTGATTTGAAAATCAAAGTTTAGGTGGGATTTCTCATTATGCGTTATAAATGTGATGAATGTTTCTACATTATGAATGTGTGTTTTGCAATTGGGCATTTTTCGAATGTTGGTACCTTAGAATTTATCGCTTTAATTCTGATTAAAGTTGTAAAGGGTCCATCGTTTTGAGCGTTTATTTTATTGCTATCGAGTCTGTAAGTTCAAGTCTCACTTTTGGCAAGTGTTGCTGAGGATCAAGATGAAGAATGTTGCAATTTGGTGCAAGTTCAATGTTATACCCTAGCATTGCAACGTTCCGATGTTGAAGGCGCGCGAGTCCATTCGTGAGGTCGTGAGTTCGAGCCTGGTTTTGGTTTTTTGCAGTATTTTTATTTCTTTTATTAATTAGATTAATATAAAATTAGCTATATTAATTTAATTAATTTTTTAGGGGTGCTAAAATTCGGTCCAATTTGCTGTTTAATTTAACTTTGGTATTTGACGTATGGTTAAATTAAATATATGTAGCATAATGTATGCCATATGGTTTTATTTGAAATTCCCACTTTAGGATAAACATTATTCCTGCATCATATTTAATATAAGCGTTATATTATATAGTTGTATGAATTATTAACATGCTCATGTATTTTTAATATAAGAGTTATATTATGAATACATGTTTGATATAGTTTTATTAACTTAATATAAAAGTTATATTATTAATGAAAAACATGATTACACATCCTTTATATAAAAGTTATATGATATGATAGCATGCATTACATATCCATGCATAATTTATACCATAACTGTTATGATATATAATATGGATGGATGGTTGTATGTTAATTTTATTTTCATTACCTTATTATATAAATGTTATGTATGTAAAAGTTATATGATATGATAGCATGCATTAATAATATGTACATGCATAATTTATATTATAACTGTTATATAGTATGGATTGATGAATGTATGTTAATTTATTTTCATTACCTTACTATATAAATGTTATGTATGTAGTAATGAAAATGGAATGCATGAAGCATAACTCCACTTTAGTAAAAATATAATTGTTATATTTTTTAAAAGTACGTCATTAGATGCATTTATAGGTTTTAATTGTTTCATTAAACTTTATGATTGTCATAAGTTAAATAACATTAGAATTAAAATTTATAATAAAGAGTTGCATGCAAATAAAGGTTAATTTTTTTTAATTAATATAAAATTGATTTCACATTAGACCTATGTTCATAATATTTCTAATATGATTAGAAATATGTTTTATCTTTTAATTCCATTTAATAGGATTAAATT
This sequence comes from Benincasa hispida, assembly GCF_027475165.1. NCBI lineage: Eukaryota > Viridiplantae > Streptophyta > Magnoliopsida > Cucurbitales > Cucurbitaceae > Benincasa > Benincasa hispida. The sequence goes on from NC_143480.1 coordinate 50,946,593, forward strand.
GGATTCAAATAAAAGATTAAATTTATAAAAAATTTGTCCATAAGGGACCTTTGTCTAAGAAAAGTTCTATCTAGGCTGGGGTATTTAACCTGACGGAAACGGAACACCCTTACTTGGGACTGACGTGAAAGGTGAATTAGATAAATTTTTTATAAGCATGCAATGAATGAGTAAAGTTTACTAAAGTGTTTAATAAACTTAAATCAACATTGTTAAACTAACGTGTAATTGTTACATTTAGCAAAGTTAACAATCACTTAATAAACATTATTAGTCAAATTTTTCTAAGTTAATCAACCCTAGGTAAAACATTGAGTGGGAGGAAAATGTTGTATGTGATACTTCCATTTCCTTTCACATTTCTCCCTAAAAATTTATACCGTGAGATCTATGTTTGGCCTAGGCACCTTTGCTTAGAGATGTCCAATTTCCCAACGGGGACGGGGCCCCATGGAACTTTCCCCGATTAGGCGGGGAATGGGGGAAAAAAATTTTCCATGAGCTAAATGGGGACGGGGACAGTGAATGCATTACCCGTCCCCGCCCCCGGCCCCGACCCCACCCCGTTCCCCATCTCCGCCTCGATTAACTTTTATATATTTAGTTATCTAATGTTATGTTATTATTATTATATAAATATTACATTTAAATTTCAAATTTGATTATTTATTGAGAAACATAATGAATATGTTTAAATTGAATGTTTAAATTTAGATTATATATGTGAATAATTTGATTTATATTTATTTATTTCTACTAAAAAAACTTATTTAGCTTTTTGAAGCCAAAATTTGACTTTAAATTCAAATTGTCATATAAAACTAACCATAATAAAAAATTTAGTGATAAAGTTAATTATTTAATTAAAATTTTCTCACATTAATGATTTAAATTAATTAGCTTTTTACAAAAAAAAAAAAAAAATCCGAAAAAAATTCCCCGTAGGGAACCCGATTCCCGTGGGGAATTTCACGGGGATGGGGAATGAAATGGGGAGCAGGGACGGGGATGAGTAATGATATCCTCTGCCCCGCCCTGCCCCGCCCTTTGGATATCTCTACCTTTGCTTGTGTCTCCCTACGGATGGTGTTTGTATAGGTCAATAACAAAGGTGAATGGAAAGAGTGCTTATAGTAAATGGGAGAGGGACATGTGTCAACACATCCCATGGTCTCATTCATTAATTTACAGTAAACATTCATGCTTGGCCTCGAGGCACCTTTGCTTGTGTCCTTATACGGATCATGTTTGCATGAAATTTTACTCAAACTTCAGAAATGGATAGGATTACTTTAGTTTCAGTTGACTTATTAAGGTAGAACTCTAAAATCTAAAATGAAGAGTTATACTTACAAGAAATTGTTAAGTTAACGACTCCTAGATCGAAAAATGCTGACTAATTATTATAGGAATAAAAGTTATTCTGGTGTAATTATTAGTTGAGATTGTCTCAATTAAATGAATGAGTAATTGATCACTTTACGATGGCTTTTATCTTAATTCACTGAAGCATCATTGTAATATGGATGTCACTTAGGGTACATTAATTTTTTTGTTAAATTGATTGGTTTGAATTGGGTAATGCATGAATAACTAATATAAATAAACTGTTTGGTTTCAACAACTATCATCATGACGAGCGCTACTTTAAACTTGCTTTCTGCTAATAAACTGAACGACGATAATTACACAAGTTGGAAGAAAATTATTAACACTGTGCTAATTATAGATGACTTGAGATTTGTCCTTGTTGAGGAGTGTCCTCACATCTTGGCCAGGTTATCTGAAATCTTGGTTAAGAATCATGAACTTATGATCACAGCTCGTGAGATCATGGATTCGCTGAGGGAGATGTTTGGACAACTGTCCACACAACTCTGCTATGACGCTCTTACGTACATCTTCAATGCCCATATGAAGGAAGGGGCTTCTGTTTGTGAACATATTTTGGAAATGATGGTCCACTTTAATGTGGCAGAAATGAATGGATTTGTTATCGATGAAACCAGTCAGGTTAGCTTCATCTTGGAAACTCTGCCTAAGAGTTTCCTTTAGTTCCATAGCAACGCTGCTATGAATAAGCTTAACTACAACCTAGCCACCCTCCTGAACGAGCTGCAAACATACCAATCCTTGATGAAAGTTAAAGAACAGAAGAATGAGGTAAATGTTGCCTCATCCTCAAAGAAGTTCAACAGAGGTTCGACCTTTGGAACAAAGTCTGTACATTCTTCTTTTGGCACCAAAAAGTGGAAGAAGAAGAAGAGAGGTCAGGGGAAAGCTAACCCCGTGCTATTCAAAAGGGCAAGAAGGCCAATGTTGCTAAGGGAATCTGTTTCCACTGCACCCAAGAAGGACATTGGAAGAGGAGCTGTCCTATATATTTGTCAGAAAAGAAGAAGGCCAAACAAGGTAAATATGATTTCCTCGTTATGGAAACTTGTTTAGTGGAGAATGATAATTCTGACTGAATAGTAGATTCAGGCGTCACTAATCATGTTGTTCTTTCTTTCAGGGAATTAATTCCTAGCAGCAGCCAGCGACTGGGGAGATGACGATGCACGTTGGAACTAGGCATGTCGTCTCGACTATGGTAGTGGGAGGGCTTCGGTTGATTTTACAAATCTTACTTATTATTAGATAATATGTATGTAGTTCTTGATTTGAAAAGGAACTTGATTTCTATAAAGTGTTTGTTAGAACAAAACTATACTTTAAATTTTGTTGTAAATAAATTGTTTATTTACAAGCATGGTGTTTAAATTTGTTGCAAATCTCGAAGATAACTTTTATGTGTTAAGGTCGTGAGCATTTAAGGCTCTCCTTAATACTAAAATGTTTAGAACTACGGTAACTCAAAATAAAAGATAAAAAGTTTCTCCTAAAGAAAATGGCCAACTTTGGCACCTAATATTAGGTCACATAAATCTTAATAGAATTAAGAGGTTAAGCGAGCTAGAAGAAAATTCTTTACCAGTATGTGAGTCATGTCTTGAAAGCAAAAAGACTAAAAGACCTTTTACTGAAAAAGGTCATAGAGCCAAAGAGCCCTTAGAACTTGTACATTTAGACCTATGTGGTCCTATGAATGTTAAGGCAAGAGGATGATTTGAATACTTCATCACTTTTATAGATTATTGTTCAAGGTATGAGTATGTTTACTTAATGCAACAAAAGTCTAAAGCCCTTGAAAAGTTCAAGGAGTACAAGGATGAAGTTGAAAATGCATTAGGTAAAATAATTAAAACACTTCGAACTGATCGAGGTGGAGAGTGTTGGTTATATGTTCTAAAACTTGCAGTTTGTAAACTTTAAACATATTCTATTTGCAATAAAGTTATTGTTGAGGTTTATTCAATAAAGTTGTTATTGAATATGTAAATTGTAATTTTAGATTTCTAAATCCAATAAACTAACGAATCCATGACTACAAACATGAATACTTAAACTTTATGTAGAGACATAAATGAGGATCAAGTTTGAGTATATAGTCAAAATGATATATAAGCATATGGGTAGGGTTGGGTACCTTATCTTGGGGACACTATGGATGCAGCTCACTTTGTATATTGATAGAAATGATGTGATCCAAAGTCGTTCATGTGGAGACATGCGAGTGGGGGAATCCTATGAAAAAGATGTTTACGTAAGACCGGACCACGAAATAGTCACTTTTTTTTTTTTTTTTTTTATAACGACCATTCACTATTAAAACTGACCATTTCAATTCGATGACCTAAGGTAACTTGATCTCGGTCCTGAGCTAACTATGAATTTTTGTTTTTTCGGAATTATCCTTTAATCCGCATGGGTGTGGGTAGTTCAATATTGCCGCTCAATAAGCCTTCCATTTTAGGGGTAAAACGGAATAGATAAACGGGGACATATCCTACAAGATAGAATTTTAGGGTTAGTACATAGGTTATTCCTTAAGTATTGTTTCTAGTCTTGAACAAGGGGCCCCACCCTCTCTATGGATGAGAAAGACTCGGTTTATTGGTAGGACCATAAACCAATTGTTCATTAGTGGATCAGTGGATACTTAAGGAGCAAGATGTATTACAGAGGTAAAACGACAATTTTGACCCAATTGTAAATATGAACGACATGTGAAGGATCGACTTATTAATAATAGTTAAATCAAATGGACAAAAATATATCTACAGTGAGAAGAGTGCAACTATTAAGCTATAGTGGAGTGTCTCGGTAGTTAAAGAATATAGATTCATTCGGTTGAAGAAGTTTAGCAAATTGATTCCAAATTGTTGTAGCTCATGATCTGTAGGTCCATTAGGTCCCTCTACTAGCTTGTAAATGGATTAAACCTTAGAATAGCGTGTTGAGAGAATTTGAAATGTTCAAATTCGATTTAGAGTTTGGATTATTATATTCGATATAATTAACATTTAATTAACGAATAAAATGGTATTGGAGAGTTGAAAATATTCGAATATGATTTAAATATTAATTACATGAATAGGGATTCATGTTCAGAATAGGTGTTTTATCAATTTAATATTTGATATTAAATTAATTAATTATTTAAAATAAATTATTTGAATATGAAAATTTCAAATTTAGAACTATTCAATTTATTTTAAATATAATTTGATTTTATCGAAAAATTAAATTTAATTAAAAGAAATATGATTAAATTAATGGAAAGTGTGTTTTTCCCACATTTTTCCATTTCAATTACACCTAACCCACTTATTTGGTGGGATATTTAGTGTCAATCTCCCATTTAACTAAATTGCATGTTTAATATACATAAATACAAGTTATTTCAGGAAAAATGAGCATGGAAACTGAATTTTTAAAGAAAAAAAATATTTCTGTCAAATTTTCTCTCCAACTGTCAAAATCCATCTCAAAATTCCTCTCAATTTGGATCCCACAATTCCAATCTAAGGCCTGAGATTAGTAGAGAAGATCTTTGTGGTAATCTATAACAAGTTCTTGAGAAGAAATCACAGGTTGATTGGAGCAATTTGGAGGAATTTACAAAGGTATTCTCTTGAAACCCTAAAATCTGGAAAACCATGAATATGCATGCTAATCCACTAAAATTGATGTAGTTAGAGTGCTTCAGATCCTAATAGCTTCTGTTGGTTGAATGTCAACTCCATTAGAGAGTATATGGATTTAAAATTCCAAGACTATTTGATAGAATATGGAATTGTATCCCAAATCTCAGTATCTGGTACACCTCAGCAGAATGGTATATAAAAAAAGGAGAAACCGAATGGTTCGGTCTATGATGAGTGATGCTCATTTATTTGATTCGTTCTGGGTTTATACAATACTGACTGCAATTTATATTTTGAACTGTGTTCCATCTAAGAGTGTTTCTGAAACACCTTTGGAGTTATAAAATGGTCGTAAAAGTAGTTTACACCATTTTAGGATTTGAGGTTGCCTAACACATGTGCTTGAGGCTAATCCTAAGAAATTGGAACCTCATTCAAAATTATGCTTATTTGTAGGCTGCCCCAACGGAGAATAGAAGAAATCCTACTTTCATACAATATCTTAATGGAATTATATGTAATGATCAATAAATTGAGTTTAGTTGGATCTATAAACGTATCAAAATCCGAGCAACAATCTAATTTTTTCGATAAATATTTGTATTGGAATTGACGACCAACCACTACCAATATTAGTGTTTATTAGTGTTGAATATAAATGAGGCATGGTCAAGTGGTAAGGCAACGGGTTTTGGTCCTGCTATTCGGAGGTTCGAATCCTTCTGTCCCAGAGTAAAAAATATGTTGTAACAATCCTAAAAGAAAGTTACATTCGAGATTGGACTAAGAAAGGGAAGGAAGAAGGCGAGTCAGTATGCTAATGCCCCATCCTCAAATCAATCTTTCCCATAGGTTATTGTCCCAACGAATAAGTAATTGTTGGAGTGAAAGCTTCATATAATTCGAAAAAGCAAGAGCAGCAAGTCCAAGTAAATAAAATATGAAAAAAATACGTAATTTTTTTAGGATTAAACGAAAGGATTCACAAATAAAAGTGCTAATGCTACAACCGGTCCATAAATAGTTAAAGCTTCCATAAAAGCCAGACTAAGCAATAAAGTACCTCAGATTTTTCCCTCCACCTTGGGTTGTCTCGCGATCCCTTCTACAGCTTAGCCCGCAGTAGTACCTTGACCAACCCCAGGTCCAATAGAAGCAAGCTCGACAGCCAACTCAACAGTAATAACGGAAGTGGCAGAAATTAGTGGACTATCATGAGAGGTGGTTACTTCTGTGATTCTAAAGATAATAAAGTATTTGTATCGACAAACACTACATTTTTAGAAGAGGACCACATCAAGGAGTACAAACCGCATAGTAAGATAGTATTAAATGAACTTTTGGGCGAAACCACTGAACCTTCAACAAGAGATGTTGAAGAATCTAGTACATCAACAAGAGTCGTTGATGTTGGTTCATCTAGTAGATCACATCCACCTCAACCGTAGAGAGAGCCTCGACATAGTGGGAGGATTGTGAACTCACCTGCTCATTATATGAGTTTAACAAAGACCCTAACTGTCATATCTATTAGAGGAATTGAGGATCCATTGTCTTATAAATAGGCAATGGATGATGTAGATAAACATGAATGGATCAAAGCTATGGATCCCGAAATGGAGTCTATATACTTCAATTTAGTATGGGATCGTGTAGATGAACCTGATGGGATAAAACATATAGGTTACAAATGGATTTACAAGAGAAAAGGGGTGCTAATGGTAAGGTTCATACCTTTAAGGCTACATTGGTGGCAAAGGGTTATACCTAGGTTGAGGGAATTGACTATGAGGAGACTTTCTCACCTATTTCCATGTTAAAGTCTATCCAAATACTCCTATCTATTGTCGCATATTATGACTATGATATTTGGCAAATAGACGTCAAAGCTGCTTTTCTGAATGGCAACTTGAGGAAACCATCTTTATGCAACAACTAGAAGGATTTATAACCCAAGGTCAAGAGCAAAAAGTTTGCAAGCTTAAACGATCTATTTATGGACTGAAAGAAGCTTATAGATCTTAGAATATAAGGTTTGATACTACAATCAAATCTTATGGCTTTGATATGAAGGAACTCTCATCAAAGAGAACTAGTGAGCGGAAGCTAGATCGATCCAAGCCCATTGTGATAGAATTAAATGCATTCACAAACATACAAACAAGTTATGCATCTTCTTATTGGGGTTGATGCCCTAAACTCTCGTTGGGTCCTGTAGTTTGTAAACACCTGAATTGAACAAACGCTTGTGATGTAATAATATGAGATATGTTCTTCACTGTTGTCTATGAAACATGAGATGTTTTAATTACTTTACCACAAACCAATAAAGTAAGATCCCTGGTTGTCGTTGTAACTTAAAGATGTATGTGGAGACACAAGTGGATCATATTTTATGTGATAACCAAAATGGTTTGTAGTATATGGATATAGGAGGGAAACCTTATCCTGTGACACTATGGATGCAGCCCGCTTTGTAGATAGTTACAAGTGTTGTGACGTGCTACAGATAGTCTGATCCTGATCATTCATGTGGAGACATGCGAGCGGGAGTGTCCTATACAAAGGAGTATGTATAAGACCGAACCACGAAGTGTTTAGTCTCGTTATATAACGCCTCATGACAGAGCCTTCACTTCACTAGGATGACCATAGGTAACATGACTTTAATTTTGAGTGAGTGGAAACTCTTGCCTTTGAGGGTGGTCCTTTGATTTACATGGGTGCGAGTGGCCAGATCGCCGACTCAAACCTACAACTTTAGGGATTCATCTGATTGGGGAGTTGGTAACTCAGCTACACAAGATGGAATTCACTACTTCCTCGAAGCAGAGGTAAGTAGATAGATTACTCCCTTAAGGGTTGATTTCAGGGCTTAAACGATGTGACGCCACATACCATCTCATGGCCCGAGAGGTGTCCACTCATAATAGGACTATGATATATTGTTCATTAGAGGGATCAATGGTACTTAAGGAGTGAGATGTAACTACAGAGGCAAAATGATAAATTAGCCCAGTTGTACTTACGAGCATCTGTGTTATCGTACGTTGATTGGTTATATCTGATGAATATAGAAATATATCTATAGTGAGAAGAGTGCAACTGTCGGTCTTTAGTGGAGTACCTAACAGTTAATGGATGGTGGACCTTGTGACTAAAGAGTTTAGTCAGCTATTCACGTACCATTGGAGCTTCAAGCTACAGATCCATAAGGTCCCTTGGTAGCTCAATGGACTCGAGTTGAGAATAAGTTTTTGGGTCAGTTTGAAGTGTTCAAATTGACAAGAGTGAGTTTGATTATATATGATATGATTAAACTGGTTCAATTATATTTGATATAGTTGACATGATGCATGAGATACATTAATTGGAGGAAAATGATATAAATATTATTTATATCAAGTAAAGGAGAAAATGACTATAGTTTAAAACTATAGGTTATAAATATAATATGATAAGTTAGTTATTATATTTATTTATAATTAAAACAATTATGAAATAATTGTTGGTGGTTTCTCCTTAACCGTGCGTGAAAGTGAGAGGTTGCTTTATTCAGTTTTCATAACTGAAGGATAAAATGAAAAATGTTTTCATTTTGGAAATGAATCCTAGTATCGCTTAATTTAGTTATACACTGCCTATCGTTTAGCTCAAGAGAGACTACACGACAGCTTCAAGTGTTTGTCTAAATGATTGCATAGGTTTTACTAAACGATCGCATAACTTTTATTAAACGATCATGGCGAGCGAGCTTCATTAAATGATAGTGTAAACGATCACACCTAATTTACTAAACGATTGTATACCTTTACTAAACGATCAAGCACCACAGTCTATACGATAGACACAAATCTCTCCCACTCGCTTGGTTGTTGAGTGCGATCGTTGTTTCCTCCTTCCCTCTACCAAATCCAACAGTGCCCACACCTCTTGGATTCTCTCTCCGAAAATACCAAGGTCATTGAGTGATGGTATCCCAGTTGTTACTTGTTCGTGGAGAAGGTTATTCGTGATTGACTAGGCAATACACTAAACGATTGCGTTGGTGTTTGTAGCGACAGTGAGAGGTGCTGATCCAAGGCTTCACGAAAGCGAGAGAAAGACAGAAGAAGAGTTCTTTAAAGGTAAGTCTCTCATCCATTTGTATTTATTTATAGAAGCATGCCGTAATTTGTTCTGAAATGCATAACTTGTTTGTATGTTTGTGAATGCTTGTAATTCTGTCACAATGAATTTGGAACGATCTTGCTTCTGCTCATAGGTTCTCTTTGATAAAAGTTCCTTCAATTGGTATTAGAGCCAGGTTCTGATATTCCAAATCCATTGTTGAATATAATAACATTTACATTCTTGATGGGTGAAAGCATGTCTACATTCTGTTTAAGTGTTAAATATGTTTGTGGATGTGAATTAATGGAGTTTTCTGTGATGGTCACCTCTGGTTATTGAGTTCTTTTACATTCAAAGTTAATTATAAGGCCCCCTATGTTTTTAGGCATATTAACTTGCTATCGAGTCTGTAATTCAAAGTGTTTGAGTCAGTATGAGTCACCCGTGATGAAGTTTCAAGGCAAGGAGTTGCTTTGCACTTCGAGGAATAAGAAGACCAAGCGTTGGTTAGATCGTGTAAACGATGGGGTAAGCGATCGTTGAGTATGGGATACTCGGCAGCAAGGTTGATGCGCGCACACTAAACGATTGTGTAGCTTAGCAAGCATCATCGCTTAGTCACTAACTACACGATCGCGTAGTAAAAGTTACTTAAGCGCTTGCTCTATGATCGTCTAGATGATCGTGCTTCACAACAACGTTGTCGTCTAAGCGATCGTTTAGACTTGTGCGTTTAATGTTAGTGCGCTAAACAATTGAGTGCCTTATGCTTCATCGCATTGTAAAAGTTACTCGATCGTAGTTGAGCGATCGTGGTTACTCAGCCAGTTTACTAAACAATCAAGGAGGCTTTGCCTGGGCGGTTAAGACCCGATTCGCTTGTGAACCGGTTTGCTCGAAGGATTTATGTAATAGATAGAATTTAATTTTCGCTTTTTTAGGCTCATCATCCCGGTTCATTAGTCTTGGGTGAATGCATATGAGATATGTTTTATTATATATCATATGGTATGTCATATAGTTGAAATCCTACCTTAGGTTATGCATTGGTCATGCATCATCTCTATATTGTAAGAGTTATGATATAGTAGTTTGTACGACTTAAAATTACATAAGAGCATGCTCATACATCATATAACATAAAAGTTATATTTATGCATACATAGACATGCATTATATTTATATTATAAGTGTTATAGTATAAGGGTGTATGGAAACATGTTTGCTTAGTTCATTACCAAGTATATAAGAGTTATATAGAGTAATGAATGGGCATTGCATGAAGCATGACACATAGGTTAAATTTATAAGAGTTATAAATACCTAGTTATGCATAGCAATGTGAATGGGTTTTGGTTGTTTCTTTTATAAGTGTTATAAGGGAAATTAGAACTAAAATCAATAAGAAAGACATGCATGCGAACTTAGGCTTGAATCATGGTTTTAAAAGAGTTTTAAAACTTAGTGGAGATAGACCTAAGATCACGATTCTAATGAGATTAACAACCTAGGGTTTAATCTTTTAATCAATTTAATAGGATTAAATTGACTAATAAAATATTAAACATGTAGCAAATCTATCTATAAGGGACCTTTTGTCTAAGGCGGGTTCTGTCTAGGCTGGGGTACTTAAGCTGACGGAAATGGAACACCCTTACCTGGGAACCTACTTGGAAAGCTGAATTAGATAGATTTGATACATACATGCAAATTTGAGGATAGTCCATTTAAAGAGTTTAATGGGACTTGACTTGAACTTGTTTAATTTCAAAGACAAAAGTTGTTTTTTAGTAGATTAAACTAACTTATAAAATCAGTAGCCAGATGGTCACCCTCTAGGTAGAACATTCAGTGGGAGGTACTTGGGGTATATGATACTTCACTTAAACCTCTTCAGGTTTCTCTCTTTATGTTCACACCGTGAGATCTATCCTCGGCCTCGTGGCACCCTGGAAGTGTCCCCCTAAAGGATGGTGTTTGGGTAGGTCAATACCAAGGTGAATGGAGAGAATGTTCATAGTAAGTGAGAACAGGACGTGCGACAGCATATCCCACGGTCTCTCTTGTTAGGTTGGATAGCGTTTCTGTGCATCGCCTCGAGGCACCCTGGGAGTGTCCCCCAATAGGATGGCAGTTTTGCACGACCCTTTATCTTATCTCCTGTATAGGATAAGGTCGCTTTAGTCTCTTGTCCTAATTTGCTTTTTCCCTACGGTGAGCGCATTATGGCGGGACTCTAGGGCCGAAAATGAGGCGGTTACACTTATGCAAAATTGTTAATGGTTAACAGTTCTAGACCCAAAAATGGTGACTGTTAGGGTCAGTTACAAGAGTTGTTTCTGCCTAATGGTTGAGAGTGTCTAAGCCTAGTGAAGGGGCAATGATCACTCCACCGGTGACATTTATCTTCCCACGCTGGGGCATCATTTCGAAATATATGTATTTTCACTTAGGGTACATGAAAACTATTTTGCTAAAACCAAAATTGGTGTTAAAAGTGGTATTGTATAGACTCATTAAGTTTGTTCATTTTTCAACAACGTTAGAATGGCTACAGCCACATTAGCTCTACTAAGCGCCGAAAAACTGACTGGTGAGAATTACGCTTGTTGGAAACATATGATCACTACCATTTTAATCATCAATGACCTGAGGTTCGTCCTTACGGAGGAATGTTCTCCTAGTCCACCTCAGAATGCCACTTGAAATGTTCGGAAGGCTTATAAGCGTTAGACACGGGTGAACGAGAAAGCCCAAGCTTATATCTTGGCTAGTCTTAAAGATGTTTTGGCCAAGAAGCATGTGCCTATAGCCTCAGCACATGAGATCATGGAGTCCCTGCGAGGAATTTTCAGATAACCGTCTGGACAGCTCAAACACAAAGCTCTTAAATGCATCTTCAACTCTAAAATGGAGGAAGGCACCTCTGTTCGTTAACATGTGTTGAACATGATGGTCCATTTCAATGTGGCTGAGATGAATGGGTCATACATCGATGAGGGCAGCCAGGTTAGCATCATTCTACACTCGTTGCAAGATAGTTTCTTGGATTTTGTTAGCAATGTTGTGCTAAACAAGGTAGACTATACCCTTACAACTCTCCTCAATGAGTTACAGACATTCCAATCCTTGCTAAAAAGTAAGGAGAAAAAGGGAGGTGAGACCAATGTTGCTTCATTTTCAAAGAAGTTCCATCAAGATTCGACCTCAGGAACAAATTCTGCATCTTCTACTTCTAACACTTCCAAGTGGAAGAAGAAGAAGGGTGGTAAGGAGAAGGGGATGGCACCTGCTAACCCACAGCCTCTCGCCCAGTGGGGTAGACGACCAACGTCGGTTGACAAAAGAAAATGTTTCTATTACAACCAGGATGGGGCACTGGAAGCGGATTTGTCCTCGCTGGATAAAGGAGAAGAAGAAGGCTAAGGCCAATGGAAAACAAGGTAAATATGATTTACTAGTTTTAGAAACTTGTTTAGTGGAGAATGATGATTCTTCCTGGATTATTAACTCTGGGGCCACTAATCATATTTGTTCTTCTTTTCAGGGGATTAGATCCTGGCGGCAGCTTGAGGCTAGAGAGATGACGATGCGAGTATGTACCGAGCACATCGTCTCAATTGGGCAGTGGGAGGGCTCTAGTTGACTTTACAGAAGAGATTTATCATTTTGAATGATGTGTATGTAGTTCCCGAGTTAAAGCAGAACTTAATTTCTGTAAAATTCCTGATACAATGTAAATCTACTCTTCATTTTGATTTAAATAAAGTATTTATTCATAAAGATAGTATTGATATTTGTTCAGCAAAACTGGAAAACAACTTGTATCTGCTAAGGCCGTTAGCAACAAGTTCCCTCCATAACATAGAGATGTTTAAAACTACCGTAACTCAAAATAAACGACAAAAGGTTTCTCCTAAAGAAAATGTCCAACTTTGGCACCTTCGATTAGGGCACATCAATTTCAATAGGATTGAGAGATTAGTGAAGAATGTACTTCTAAGCGAGTTAGAGAAAAATTCTTTACTTGTGTGCAAATCTTGCCTTGAAGGCAGGATGACTAAAAGACCTTTTATTGGAAAAGGTTATCGAGCCAAAGAGCCTCTAGAGTTAGTACATTCTGACCTTTGTAGTCTGATGGATGTGCGAGCCAAGGGAGGCTATGTGTACTTCATCACTCCTGTGAATGAAAAACTTCTTGAAAGAAGATTTATTGATGATTACTCTCGGTATGGGTATGTTTATTTGATGCAACGGAAGTCTGAATCCTTTGAAAAGTTGAGAGAGTTCAAGGCTAAAGTTGAAAATGCATTAGATAGACGAATTAAAACACTTCGATCAGATTGGGGTGGAGATTTTTTGGATTCGGAGTTCCAAAACTATATGATAGAACATGGAATCATTTTCCAACTCTCAGCGCCGGGTACACCTCAACAGAATGGTGTGGCAGAGAAGAGAAATAGAACCTTGTTAGACATGGTTCAGTCAATGATGAGTTACGCTTCCTTACCAGACTCGTTTTGGGGTTTTGCAGTAGAAACTGCAGCTTATATCCTCAACTGTGTTCCTTCCAAGAGTGTTGCGAGAATACCTTTGGAGTTGTGGAATGGGCGTAAAGCTAGTTTGCGCCACTTCTGCATATGGGTTGCCCAGCACATGTGCTTGAGGCTAATCCAAAGAAACTGGAACCACATTCAAGGTTGTGCCTATTTGTAGGCTACCCTAAAGGTACACGAGGGGGTTACTTTTAAGATCATAAGGAAAACAGAGTGTTTGTATCGATGAACACTACCTTTCTGGAGGAGGATCATATGAGGGAGCACAGTCCACATAGTAAGATCGTTTTGCGTGAACTTTCCAACGAAACTACTGAAACTTCAATAAGAGTTGTTGAAGGGCTTGCTCCATCAACAAGAGTTGTTAATGGAAATTCATCTAGTAGGTCAGTTCCACCTCAAGAGTTGAGGGAACCTTGACGTAGTGGGAAGGTTGCCAACCCACCTGTTCGCTATATGGGTTTCACGAAAATTCTGGCTATGGTAGCTGATGCCGAGGTTGAGGATCTGTTTTCTTGTTAGAAGGAAATGGAGGACGTTGACCAGGATGAATGGGTCAAAGCCATGGATCTCGAGATGGAGACGATGTACTTCAACTCAGTATGGGATCTTGTAGATTGACCTGATGGGGTAAAACCTATAGGTTCTAAATAGATCTACAAGAGGAAACGGGGTGCCTATGGGAAGGTACAAACCTTCAAAGCTAGACTTATAGCAAGGGTTATACCAGGTTGAGGGAGTTGACTATGAGGAGACTTTCTTGCCTGTTGCCATGTTAAAGTCTATCCGCATCCTCCTGTCCATTGCCTCATATTATGACTATGAGATATCGCAAATGGACGTCAAGACTACCTTTCTGAATGGTAATCTTGAGGAAACCATTTATATGGTGTAGTCCGAGGGATTCATTGCCCAAGGTCAAGAGCAAAATGTTTACAAACTGAATCGGTCCATTTATGGGCTGAAACAGGCATCTCGATCTTAGAACATTCGGTTTGATACTGCGATCAAATCGTACGGCTTTGACCAAAACGTTGATGAGCCTTGTGTCTACAAGAAAATCATCAACAATTCAGTAGTTTTCCTAGTGTTGTATGTAGATGATATCCTACTCATTGGGAATGATGTAGATCTACTGACTATAGTTAAGAACTGGATAGCGACCCAATTCCAAATGAAAGATTTAGGAGAAGCTCAGTTTGTTCTTGGTATTCAGATCTTTCGGGATCGGAAGAACAAGATGTTGCTCAAATACTCGATGCAGAACTCCAAAAGGGGCCTATTGCCTTTCAGGCATGGAGTTACATTGTCTAAGAACATGCGTCCTAAGACACCTTAAGAGGTTGAGGAGATGAGACGGGTCCCCTATGCATCTACCATTGGTAGTTTGATGTATATGATGCTGTGTACTAGACCGAACATCTGCTATGTTGTGTGGATTGTCAGTAGATATCAGTCCAATCCAGGACAGAGTCACTGGACCGCAGTCAAGAACATCCTCAAGTATCTTCGGAGAACGAGGGACTACATGCTCGTGTATGGATCTAAGGATTTGATCCTTACTGGATACACAGACTCTAACTTTCAGACTGATAAGGATTCTTGGAAATCCACTTCAGGCTCATTATTCACTCTTAACGTAGGAGTTGTGGTGTGGTGAAGTACTAAGTAGGGGTGCATCGCTGACTCCACGATGAAGGTCGAGCATGTAGCAGCTTGTGAAGCTTCTAAGGAGGCCGTTTGGCTTAGGAAGTTCCTGATTGTTTTGAAATTTATTACAAACATGTCTAGGCCCATCAACCTTTATTTGATAATAGTGGTGTTGTGGCAAACTCTAGGGAGCCTAGGATTCACAAGCGCGACAAACATATAGAGGGGAAGTATCATCTCATCTGTGAGATAGTGCATTGAGGGGATGATAAACACGAAGATCACTTTGGAGCACAACGTTGCCGACCCATTTACGAAGGCTCTCATGACTATAGTTTTTTAGGGTCATCTTTAGAGCATGGGTCTATGGGACCGCCCGTGGCTGGACTTGGGCAAGTGGGAGATTTTGTACTGGGCCTTAGTGCCCTAGTTTATTGTTTTGTACTTGTTGTTTTTTTACACCCCACTCGCTTTAGGACAAGTGGGATATTGTTGATGTTGATGCCCTAAACTCTCGTTAGGTCCTGTAGTTTGTAAACACCTGAATTGAACAAATGCTTGTGATGTAATAATATGAGATATTTTCTTCACTGTTGTCTATGAAACATGAGATGTTTTAATTTCTTTACCACAAACCAATAAAGTAAGTTCTCTGGTTGTCGTTGTAACTTAAGCATGTATGTGGAGACATACAAATGCATCATGCCTTAAGTGATAACCAAAATGGTCTGTAGTATATGGATATAGGAGAGAAACCTTATTCGGTTGACACTACGGATGCGGCTCGCTTTGTAGATAGTTACAAGTGTTATAACGTGCTACAGATTGTCTGATCCTGATCATTCATGTGGAGACATGCGAGCGGGGGTGTCCTATACAAAGAAGTTTGTATAAGACCGGACCACGAAGTGTTTAATCTTGTTATATAACACCGTTCATGACAGAGACTTTACTTCACTAGGATGACCATAGATAACATGACCTTAATCCTGAGTGAGTTGGGAATTCGTCTGATTGGGGAGCTGGCAACTCAACTATACAAGATGGAATTCACTCATTCTCTGAAGCAAAGGTAAGTAGATAGATTACTCCCTTAAAGGCTGATTTCGGGGCTTGAACGATGTGTCGCCACACATCTTCTCATGGCTCGAGAGGTGTTTACTCGTAGTAGGACTATGATGTATTGTTAATTAGAGGGATCAATGGTACTTACGAGCATCTGTGAAGGGTTATCATATTGTTGACTAGTTATATCTGATGGATACAGAAATATGTCTGTAGTGAAAAGAGTGCGATTGTTGGTCTTTAGTGGAGTGTCCGACAATTAACGGATGGTGAATCTCGTGACTAAAGAGTTTAGTTAACTATTCACGTACCGTTGGAGCTTTAAGCTACAGGTCCATAAGGTCACCTTGGTAGCTCAATGAATTCAAGTTGAAAATCAGTTTTTGGGTCAGTTTGATTATATATGATATGATTAAACTGGTTCAATTATATTTGATATAGTTGACATGATGTATGAGAAACATTAATTGGAGAAAATGGATATAAATATGATTTATATCAAGTAAAGGAGAAAAGGACTATGGTTTCAAAATATAGGTCATAAATATAATATGATAAATTAGTTATTATATTTATTTATAATTAAAACAATTATGAGATTATTGTTGGTGGTTTCTCCTTAACCGTGCATGAAAGTGGGAGGTTGCTTTATTCAGTTTTCATAACTGAAGGATAAAATGAAAATTGTTTTCATTTTGGAAGTGAATCGTAGTATTCCTTCATTGCTTGTACACTGCCTATCATTTAGCTCACGAGAGACTACACGACAGCTTCAAGTGTTTGTCTAAACGACCGTGTACACGTGCCCTTGTCTAAACAATCGTATAACTTTTACTAAACGATCGCATAGCTTTTATTAAACGATCATGGCGAGCGAGCTTCATTAAACGATCGTGTAAACAATCACACGTGATTTACTAAACAATTGTGTACCTTTACTAAACGATCAAGCACCACTGTCTATACGATAGACACAAACCTCTCCAACTTGCTTGGTCGTTGAGTGCGATCGTTGTTTCCTCCTTCCCTCTACTAAATCCAACAGAGCCCACACATCCTGGATTCTTTCTCTGAGAATACCAAGGTCACTGAGTGGTGGTGTCCCAATTGTTACTTATTCGTGGATAAGGTTGTTCGTGATTGACCAGGCGATACACTAAACGATTGCGTTAGTATTCGTTGCGACAGCGTAAAGTGCTAATCCAAGGCTTCACGAGAGCGAGAGAAAGACAGAAGAAGAGTTCTTCAAAGGTAAGTCTCTCATCCCTTTGCATTTATTTATGGAAGCATGTCGTAATTTGTTCTGAAATGCATAACTTGTTTGTACGTTTGTGAATGCTTGTAATTTTGTCATAATGAATTTAGAACGATCTTGCTTCCACTCATAGATTCTCTTTCATAAGAGTTCCTTCACTTCCAACAAATTACATCATGCTTTAGTAATTAAATACAAAAGGGAATAAGAGACATACCATTGAAGAACTCTTCTTCTACTGATCTTT
Organism: Benincasa hispida; assembly: GCF_027475165.1. Taxonomy (NCBI): domain Eukaryota; kingdom Viridiplantae; phylum Streptophyta; class Magnoliopsida; order Cucurbitales; family Cucurbitaceae; genus Benincasa; species Benincasa hispida. Next base: position 50,964,509 of record NC_143480.1, read on the forward strand.
CGCTCTCGTGAAGAACTTGGACGGCAATTTCTCGCTCTCGTCCAGACCACCTACCCAATCGTTTAGTAGCCACGAATAATCTTCTCCACGAACAAACACCCTTTTAGACACCACCACTCGGCAACCTTGGTATTCTCAGAGTGAGAATCTAGGAGGTGTGGGCTTTATTGGATTTGGTAGAGGGTTGGAGGAAGGAAGCGATCGAATCAAACGACAATGCAAGTGGGAGAAGAAACTGTCTATCGCATAGACTTTGTGTGCTTGACCGTTTAGTAAAACTTAGTAGATACACGATCGTTTAAAAAAATAGGCTTGATCGTTTACACGATCATTTAGAGAATCTCACTACTCATGCGATCGTTTAGTAAATTTTTTTACATGATCGTTTAGAGAAAGGCACGTTACACGTTCGTTTAAGCTCTCGCTTAGAAGGCTATCGTATAGTCTCTAATAAGCTAAATGATTGGTAATGCTTTTAATGAAGCGATTCTTTCAAAAATGAAAACATTTTTCATTTTTTCCTTCAGTTATGAAAATTGAACATAACCTCCCACTTTTACGCACGGTTAAAGGAGAAACCACCCACAATTGTCACATAATTGTTTTAATTATAAATAAATATAATAACTAACTTATCATATTATATTTATAACCTATAGTTTCAATATCACATCATATGTAACATTTAAACCGTAGTCCTTTTATCCTTTACTCAATATAAATCATATTTATATCAAAATCCTCCAATTAATGTATCTCATACATCATGTCAACTATATCACATATAATTGAACCAGTTTAGTTATATCATATATAATCAAACTCCCTCTTGTCAATTTGAACACTTCAAACTGACCCAAACTGATTCTTAACTTGAATCCATTGAGCTACCAAGAGGACCTTATGGACTTGTAGCTTGAAGCTCCAATGGTACATGAATAGCTGACTAAACTCTTTAATCACAAGATCCACCATCCGTTAACTATCAGGCACTCCACTAAAGACTAACGGTTACACCCTTCTCACTATAGATATATTTATATGTCCATCGGATATAACCAACCAATAGCGCGATAACCCTTCACAAATCGCTCATAAGTATAGTTTGACCAATTTACCGTTTTGCTCCTGTAGTTACATCTAATTTCTTAAATACCACTGATTCCTCTAATGAATAATATATCATAGTTCTACTATGAGTGGACACCTCTCAGGCCATGAGAAGGGTGTGGCGCCACATCGTTCAAGCCCTGGAATCAACTTTTAAAGGAGCAATCTATCTACTTACCCCTGCTTTGGGGAAGGAGTGAATTCCATCTTGTGTAGTTGAGTTCCCAGCTCCCCAATCAGACGAATCCTTAAAATGGTAGGTTTGAGTCGACAATCTGGCCACTTGCACCCATGAAAATCAAAGGACCGCCCTCATAGGCAGGAGTTCCCAACTCACTCAAGATTAAGGTCATGTTACCTATGGTCATCCTAGTGAAATGAAAGTCTCTGTCATGAACGATGTTATATAACGAGACTAAATATTTCGTGGTCTGGTCTTATACAAACTCCTTTGTATAGGACACCCCCACTCGCATATCTCCACATAAATGATCAGGATCAAACCATCTGTAGCACATCACAACACTTGTAACTATCTACAAAGTGGGTCGTATCCGTAGTGTCACCAGGATAAGATTTCTCTCCTATATCCATATACTACAAACCATTTAGGTTATCACTTAAGGCATGATCCACTTGTATGTCTCCACATACATTCTTAAGTTACAATGACAACCAGGGATCTTAGTTTATTGGTTTGTGGTAAATGCAAATAAAATATCTCATATTTCATAGACAACAGTCAAGAAAATATCTCATGTTATTACATCACAAGCGTTTGTTCATACATGTGTTTACAAACTACAAAACCCTACGAAAGTTTAGGGCATCAACCCCAACAATCTCCCATTTGTCCTAAAGTGAGTGGGTGTATAAGATAAAAATAAGTACAAAACAATAAACTAGGGCACTAAGTCATATTACAAAAATTTCCCACTTGTCCTAGTCCAGCCGCGGGCAGTCCCATTGACCCATGCTTTGAAGGTGACCCTAAAAAACTATAGCCATGAGAGCCTTCATAAACGGGTCAACAACGTTGTGCTCCGAAGCGATCTTCGTGACTATCACATCCTTTCATTGCACTATCACGCAGATTAGATGATACTTTCGCTCTATATGTTTGTCACGTTTGTGACTCCTAGGCTCCCTGGAGTTCGCCATAGCACCACTATTATCACAATAAAGGATGATGGCCCTAGACATGCCTGGAAACTCTTTCAAATCAATCAGGAACTTCCTGAGCCAAACAGCCTCCTTAGCAGTTTCACAAACCGCTACATACTCGGCCTCCATCGTGGAGTCAGTGATGCACCCCTACTTAGTGCTTCGCGATACTACAGCTCCTCCGTTAAGAGCAAATACTGAGCCTGAAGTGGATTTCCAGGAATCGTTATCAGTCTGAAAGTCAGAGTCTGTGTATCCAGTAAGGATCAAATCCTTAGATCCATACATGAGCATGTAGTCCCTCGCTCTCCGAAGATACTTGAGAATGTTCTTGACGGTGGTCTAATGACCTTGTCCTGGATTAGACTGATATCTACCGACTATCCCCACAATGTAGCAGATATCTGGTTTAGTACATAAAATCACATACATCAAACTGCCAACGACAGATGCATAGGGGACCCATTTTATCTCCTCAACCTCTTGAGGTATCTTAGGACACATTTCCTTAAATAATGTAACTCTGTGCCGAAAAGGCAGTAGGCCCCTTTTAGAGTTCTGCATCGAGTACTTGAGCAACATCTTGTCAATGTACGATGCCTGAGACGGCGCTAGCACTTTGTCTTTTCAATTCCAAAAGATCTTAATACCCAGAACAAACTGATCCTCTCCCAAATTTTTCATTTGGAATTGGGTCGCTAGCCAGTTCTTCACTGATGTTAGTAAACCTAAATCATTCCCAATGAGTAGGATATCGTCTACATACAACATTAGGAAAACTACTGAACTGTTGATGATTTTCTCTTAGACATAAGGCTTATCGACATTTTGGTCAAAGTCGTACGATTTGATCACAATATCAAACCAAATGTTCCAAGATCGAGACGCCTGTTTCAGCCCATAAATGGACCAATTCAGTTTGTGAACTTTTTTTCTCTTGACCTTGGGCTATGAATCCCTCGGGCTGCACCTATAAATAGTCTCCTCAAGATTACCATTCAGAAAGACAGTCTTGACATCTATTTTCCATATCTCATAGTCACAATATGAGGCAATGTATAGGAGAATACGAATAGACTTTAACATGGCAACATGTGAGAAAGTCTCCTCATAGTCGATTCCCTCCACCTGGGTATAACCCTTTGCCACAGGTCTAGCCTTGAAGGTTTGCACCTTCCCATCAACACCTCGTTTCCTCTTGTAGATCCATTTACAACCTATAGGTTTTACCCTCATCAGGTTGATCTACAAGATCCCATACTAAATTAAAGTACATTAACTCCATCTCGAGATTCATGGCTTTGACCCATTCATCCCGATCAACATCTTTCATTGCCTTCTGATAAAACAACGGATCCTCAACTTCACCATCGACTACTATAGCCAGGATTTCAGTGAAACCCATATAGCGAACAGGTGGGTTCGCACCCGTCTCACTACATCGAGGTTCCCTCAACACTTGAGGTGGTTCAAACCTACCAGATGAACTTCCATCAACAACTCTTGTTGATGGAACAGGCCCTTCAACAACTCTTGTTGAAGCTTCAATAGTTTCGTTGGAAAGTTCACACAACACGATCTTACTACGTGGATTGTGCTCCTTCATATGATTCTCCTACAGGAAGGTAGCATTCATCGACACAAACACTCTGTTTTCCTCAGGATCATAAAATAAGCCCCCTCGTGTATATTTGAGGTAGCCTACAAATAGGCACGACCTCGAACGTGGTTCCAGTTTCTTTGAATTAGGCTCAAGCACATGTGCTAGGTAACCTCATATGCGGAAGTGACGCAAACTAGCTTTACACCCATTCCACAACTCCAAAGGTGTTCTGGCAACACTCTTGGAAGGAATACAGTTGAGGATATCAACTGCAGTCTCCACTACAAAACCCCAAAACGAGTCCAATAAGCAACCGTACTTCATCATCGACCGAACCAGGTCCAATAGGGTTCTATTTCTCCTCTCCAATACACCATTCTGCTGAGATGTACCCGGCGCTGAGAGTTGGGAAATGATTCCATGTTCTATCATATAGTTCTAGAACTCAGAATCCAAAAACTCTCCACCCTAATCTGATCGAAGTATTTTAATCCATCTATCGAATGCGTTTTCAAATTTAGCCTTGAACTCTTTGAACTTTTCAAAGGATTCTAACTTCTGTTGCATCAAATAAACATACCTATACCTGGAGAGTGATAAAATACTCATAGCCTCCCCTGGTTTGCACATTCATCGGACCACAAAGGTCTGAATGCACTAACTCTAGAGGCTCTTTGGCTCGATAACCTTTTCCAGTAAAAGATCTTTTAGTCATTTTGCCTTCAAGGCATGAATCGCACATAGGACAAAATTTTTCTCTAACTCGTTTAGAAGTCCATTGTTCACCAACCTCTAAATCCTATTGAGATTGATGTGCCTTAATCGAAGATGCCAAAGTTGGGCATTTTCATTAGGAGAAACCTTAAGTTGTTTATTTTGAGTTACATTAATTTTAAACATCTCTATGTTATGGAGGGAATTTGTTGCTAATGGCTTAGCACATACAAATTATTTTCCAGTTTTGTTGAACAAATCTCAACACCGTCTTTTAGAATAAAACTTTATTCATCGAAAAGTTGAGAGTGTAATTACATTCAATCAAACACTTTATAGAAATTAAGTTCTGCTTTAACCCGGGAACAACATAAACATCATTTAAAATGATAAATTTCTTCTGTAAATTCAACTGGAGTCCTCTCACTACCATAGCTGAGATGACGTGTCCAGTGCCTACTCGCATCGTCATCTCACTAGCCTCAAGCTGTCGTCAGGATCTAATCTCCTGAAAAGAAGAACAAACATTATTAGTGGCCCCAGAGTCAATAGTCCAGGCAGAATCGTCATTCTCCACTAAACAGGTTTCCAAAATTAGTGAATCATATTTACCTTATTTTGCCTTGGCCTTAGCCTTCTTCTTCTCCATCATCCAGCAAGGACAATTCCGCTTTCAGTGCCCATCCTGGTTGCAATGGAAACACTTTCCTTTGTCAATCAGTGTTGGTCGCCTACCCCGTTGTACGACAGGTTGTTGGTTAGCAGGTTCCTTCCCCTTCCCCTTACCACCCTTCTTCTTCTTCCACTTGGAAGTGTTAGAAGTAAAAGGTGCAAACTCTGTTCTTGAGGTTGAACCCCGATGGAACTTCTTTGATGATGAAGCAACATTTTCCTAACCACTCTTCTTCTCCTTACTTTTCAGCAAGGATTGGAATGTCTGCAACTCGTTGAGGAGAGTTGTAAGAGTATAGTCTACTTTGTTCAGCACAACATTGCTGACAAAGTGTAAGAATCTATCTGGCAACGAGTGCAGAATAATTCTAACCTGGCTGCCCTCATTGATGCTGACCCATTCATCTCTGCCATATTGAAGTGGACCATCATGTTCAGAACATGTTCACGAACAGATGTACCCTCCTCCATTTTGGAATTGAAGATGTATTTGAGAGGTTCGTTCTTGAGCTGTCTAGACGGTTGTCCGAACACTCCCAGTAGGAACATTTCCAGAACGGTTGTCTATGCGCCGAGACCATAGACACATGCTTCTTGGCCAAAACGTCGTTTAGATTGGCCAAGGTGTAAGCTCGGGCCTTCTCGTTCGCCTGTGTCCATCTCTCATAAGCCTCCTGAACATTTCGAGAGGCGTTTTGAGTCAGAATAGGAGAACACTCCTCCGTAAGGACGAACTTTAGGTCATCGATGATCAGTATTGTAGTTATCGTGTGTTTCCAACTAGCATAATTCTCGCCAGCCAACTTATCGGTACTTTATAGAGCTAATGTGGTTGTAGCCATTTTTATGTTGCTGAAAAAAGAACAAACTTAATGAGTATGCATTACCACTTTTAACACCAATTTTAGCTTTAGCAAAATAGTTTTCATGTACCCTAAGTGAAAAGACATCTATTTCGCAATGATGCCCCAGTGAGTTAGGACAAAAGTCACCAGTGGAGTGATCAAATACCCCTTCACTGGGATGAGACCTTCTCAACCATTAGACAGAAACAACTCTTGTAATTGACACTAACAATCACCATTTTTCGGTCCAGAACTGTTAACCTTTAACAATTCTGTGTAAGTGTAACCCCTCATTTTCGGCCCTAGAGTCTCGCCCTAATGTACCCACTGTAGGAAAAAAGCAGATTAGGACAAGAGACTAAAGCGACCTTATCCTATACAGGAGATCAAATAATGAGTCATGCTAAACTTCCATCCTATAGGGGGACACTCCCAGGATGCCTCTGGCGATGCACAGAAACGTTATCCAACCTAATGAGAGAGACCATGGGATATGTTGTCACACATCCCACTCCCACTTACTATGAACATTCTCTCCATTCACCTTGGTATTAACCTACCCAAACACCATCCTTTATGGGGACACTCCCAGGGTGCCTTAAGGCCGAGGATAGATCTCACGGTGTGAACATTAAGGGAGAAACGTGAAAAGGTTTAAGTGAACTATCATATACCCCAAGTATCTCCCACTGAATGTTCTACTTAAGGGTTCATTAACTTAGATCATCCGACTACTGATTTTATCTAAGTGTGTTTAATTTGCTAAAAAAAAAACTCTTGTCCTTGATAATTAAACAAGTTCAAGTCAAGTCCCATTAAACTCTTTAACGAACTATCCTCAAATTCATGCATGCGTCAAATCTATCTAATTCACCTTTCCAGGTAGGTTCCCATGTAGGGGTGTTCCGTTTCCGTCAGCTTAAGTACCCCAATCTAGACAGAACCTGCCTTAAACAAAAGGTCCCTTATTAGTCAATTTAATCCTATTAAATTGATTAAAAGATTAAACCTTAGGTTTCTAATATCATTAGAACCATGATCTTAGGTCTATCTCCATCAAATTTTAAAACTCTTTTAAAACATGATTCAAGCCTAAGTTCATATGCATGTCTTTCTTAGTGATTTTAGTTCTAATTTCCCTTATAACACTTACAAAAGAAACAACCAAAACCATTCCCATTGCTAAGCAAAACTAGGTATTTATAACTCTTACAAATTTAACCTATGTGTCATGTTTCATGCAATGTCCATTCATTACTATATATAACTCTTATATACTTGGTAATAAACTAAGCATACATGCTTCCATACACCTTTATACTATAAAACTCATAATATAAAGATGTTGCATGAATATGCTTAATGCATGCATAAATATAACTCTTATATTATATGATGCATGAGCATGCTCTTAAGTAATTTAATCATGCAAACTACTATAACATAACTCTTACAATATAGAGATGATGCATGACCAATGCATAACCTATGATGGGATTTAAACTATATGACATACCATATGACATATAATAAAACATACATCTTATGTACATTCACAAAATTAATGGACCGGGATGATTAGCCTAAAAAACCAGAAATTAAATTCTATCTATTACATAAAACCATCGAGCAAACCGGTTCACAAGTGAATCGGGTCTTAAACCGCCCAGAGAAGACTTCTTCCTGATCGTTTAGTAAATTGGGTGAGTAACCATGATCGCTTAGCTAAGATCGAGTACCTTTGACTATGCGATGAAGCATGAAGGCTACTCGATCGTTTAGGGCACTAAAATTAAATGCAAGTCTAAATGATCCTGTAGACGACTACAATGCTGTGAAGCATGATCGTCTAGACGATCATAGAACAAGCGCCAAGTAACAATTACTATGTGATCGTGTAGACAGTGACTATGCGATGAAGCATGCTGAGCTACACGATCGTTTAGTGCGCGTGTATTCACCTTGCAATCGAGTATCCCATACTCAACGGTCGCTTACCTCCATCGTTTATATGACCTGACCAACGCTTTGTCTTCTTCTTCCTCGAAGTAATATGTATCACCATGCCTCAAAGCTTCATCACGAGCGACTCAAACTGACTCAAACACTTTGAATTACAGACTCGATAGTAAGTTAATTTGCCCAAAAACACAGTGGTCCTTACAAATAACTTTCAAAAAGTAAAAGAATTCAATAACCAGAGGCAATCATCCTAGAAATAACATTAATCTACATCCACAAACATATTTAATACTTAAACAGAATGTGGACAAGCTTTACACCCACCAACTAAGTAAATGCAATTCTATATAGCAATGGATTTGGAATATCAAAACCTGGCTCTGATACCAATTTAGGGAACTCTTATCAAAGAGAACCAATGAGCGGAAGCTAGATCGATCCAAGCCCATTGTGACAAAATTAAATGCATTCACAAACATACAAACTAGCTATGCATCTTCTAATAAATTACAGTGTGCTTTAGTAATTAAATACAAAAGGGAACAAGAGACATACCTTTGAAGAACTCTTCTTCTACTGATCTTCCGCTCTCGTGAAGAACTTGGACAACAATCTCTCGCTCTCGCCCAGATCGCCTACCCAATCGTCTAGTCGTTACGAACAATCTTCTCCATGAACAAGCACCCTCTTAGACACCACCACTTGGAAACCTTGGTATTCTCGGAGTGAGAATCCAGGAGGTGTGGGCTCTGTTAGATTTGGTAGAGGGTTGGAAGAAGGCAACAATCGAACCAAACGACCAAGAAAGTGGGAGAAGGAATTGTCTATCACATAGACTTTGTGTGCTTGATCATTTAGTAAAACACAGCAGGTACATGATTGTTTAGAAAAACAGGCTTGATCGTTTAGAGAATCTCTCTAGGCACGTGATCATTTAGTAAATTGCTTTACACGATCGTTTAGAGAAAGGCGCGTTACACAATCGTTTAGGCTCTCGCTTAAAAGGCTATCGTATAGTCCCTAATCAGCTAAACGATTGGTAATGCTCTGAATGAAGTGATTCTTTCAAAAATGAAAACATTTTTCATTTTATCCTTCAGTTATAAAAACTGAACATAACCTCCTACTTTCACGCATGGTTAAAGAAGAAACCACCCATAATTATCACATAATTGTTTTAATTATAAATAAATATAATAACTAACTTATCATATTATATTTATAACCTATAATTTCAATATCACATCATATGTAACATTTAAACCATAGTCATTTTCTCCTTTACTCAATACAAATCATATTTATATCAAAACCTTCCCATTAATGTATCTCATACATCATGTCAACTATATCACATATAATTGAACAAGTTTAATTATATCATATATAACCAAACTCCCTTTTGTCAATTTGAAACATCAAACTGATCCAAAAATTTATTCTCAACTTGAATCCATTGAGCTATATAAGGGACCTTATGGACTTGTAGCTTAAAGCTCCAATGGTACGTGAATGGCTGACTAAACTCTTAATTCATGAGATCCACCATCCGTTAACTGTCGGGCACTCTACTAAAGATCGACAGCTGCATTCTTCTCACTACAGATATATTTTTGTGTCTATCCGATATAACCAATCAACAATACGATAACCCTTCATAGATCGCTAGTAAGTACAATTTACCATTTTGCCCCTATAGTTACATCTAACTTCTTAAGTACCACTGATTCCTCTAATGAACAATACATCATAGTCCTACTATGAGTGGACACCTCTCGGGCTATGAGAAGGTGTATGGCACCACATCATTCAAGCCCTGGAATTAGCCCTTAAGGGAGAAATCTATCTTTTTACCCCTGCTTCGAGGAAGGAGTGAATTCCATCTTGTGTGGCTGAGTTCCCAGCTTCCCAATCAGACGAATCCCCAAAGTGGTTGGTTTGAGTCGACAATCTGGCCACTCGCACCCATGCAAATTAAAGGACCGCTCTCATACGCAGGAGTTCCCAACTTTCTTAAGATTAATGTCATGTTACCTATGGTCATCCGAATTTTTTTTTTGTGTAATAAAAAATCCACACTTTAATTAAATAAATAAGTACTATAATTAATCCTTTTGATTTATTTTTTGATTTGTTCTTTTTAGATTTATGATTCGATTTCTTAGTGTGAACATTCTTATTGTGGGATATAGTTGTTTTTTTGAGAATTTTGGTTTCTATGATAATATATGATGGATGTTTATATTAACATGACTTTAAATGCTTTAAAAAAAGAATTTTGAGCCAATTAGGTTCTTTCACAATTGATTTTCTAATGTGATTATGAGAATGTACTAATTTTATTACTTATTTAAGTGTGTTCTACTAAAGATATTACATTGAAAAGTGTTTGTTCCACTAATTACATTAGAAAGTTTTTACCAAAGATCAGTTGGTTGTACTTTTTTTTTGTTTTTTTTTTGCCGAGAAGTTTTATTCTTGCAATGTGCAACCTTTTTCGTGGTTAGATTTTGTATATGTATGGATTGGTGGGGATATATATAGTTTGTAATTTTGGAATAGTTCATATGGTTTGGTAGTTCTTGTAATTTTAGAATTTTCATATTGGGATTAATAGTGTTTTCATTCTCTAAATATAGTTTCAAACTAACTTTTAACTTTAAGAACATGTTTTTACTGTTTTGGGAATCTTTCAAATAACTAAGGAGCAATTTGGAACATTAGGTGAGTATTATTCTTCCTGAACGTTAGGTCCTTTTTGACATTTTTAGTCGTCAACAAAGGCCAAAATTGTAGTAGTGTTGAACATTTTAGAGTTTGAGGTCATTTTTCTTTCTTTCTAATAAATGTATGACTAACGAAATTTCGTTCCTAGGTGCTAAAGACACAATGTCTCTTGTCTGAAGTCGGTGATTGTTGATTTGCTATCTTGTAGTTACGATAGCCTATTCGTCCATTTAGTGCCTTTATTATATGTTTGAGTTGTAATATGTTGTGGCTATCCTGCAATTGTAACAGACAATTACATGCTTTAGTTGAATGTGGACCTTGGGCATTTTTAAGTGATTTTGAGAGTTAAAGTGTTTCACTTAAGACACTTTTTAGGTACTTTGTAGTTGGTTTTGATAATTAAAGTGTCTCATATGAACTATTTGGTTGTTTGGGGAGACAAATTGTCTCTTGGAGACTTTATGGCCACTTTTTTTATGTTGGTTTGAGAATTAAAGTGACACTTATGCATTTCTAGGTTGTTTTGAAAATTAAATTGTCACTTAGACACTTTATAGGAAATAATTTAGGTTGGTTTTGAAAGTCACTACAAGAAAACACCACTTTCTGACGCTTGAAATCGTTGGAAAATGGTAAAGAATGTGTCGGGAGTTATCGAAAGACCTTCTCCCGATGCCCAAATACAAACTATCAGGAGTTAAGTATAATTCCAGATGCTTAGTATACGACGTCAGTGTTGGGTTGTATGTCTTAAAACTTGTGGTTTGTAAACTTTAAACATATTCTATTTTACAATAAAGTTTTTATTGAGGTTATTCAGTAAAAATGCTATTGAATAAGTGAATTGCACCTTTTAATCCTAAATCCAATAAACTAAGAACCCTTGCTTATAGCATGAATACTTAAACTTTATGTAGAGACATAAAAGGGGATCAAGTTCGAGTAATAGTCAAAATGATCTATAGTATAGGGATCAGGATAGATACCTTATCTTGGGGACACTGTTAATACAACCCACTTTGTATTTGATGTGATCCTAAATTGTTCATGTGGAGATATGCGAGTGAGGATGTCCTATGTAATGAGTTTGCATAAGATCGGACCACAAAATAGTCACTTTCACTTTATAACACCGTTTACTAATAAGACTGACTATTTCAATTCAATGACCTAGGTAACTAGATTAATCCTGAGCTAACTATGAACTCCTATTTATTCGGGATCATCCTTTAATCTGCATGGGTGAGAGTGACTCAACATCACCGACTCGATAAGCCTTCCATCTTAAAGGTAAAACCGGATAGATAGCTAGGGACATAGTCTTGCAAGATGGAATTTTCTCCTATCCGATTTTAGGGATAGTGGATAGGTTGTTCTCTTAAGTGCTGACTCCGAGTCTTGAACAAGGGGTTCACCCTCTCATTGGCTCTAAAGGGACTCGGTTTTGTGGTTGGACCACAAACCAATTGTTCATTAAAGAATCGGTGGGACTTAAGGAGCAAGATGTAATTATAGGGGTAAAACGGTAATTTTGACTAAGTTGTAATTACAAACAACTTATAAAGGATCGACTTACTAATCATAGTTAAATTAAGTGGATAGAAATATATCTACAGTGAGGAGAGTGTAGTTACAGAGCTTTAGTGGAGTGTCCCAGTAGTTAACGAATGTTGGTTAATTAGGTTAAAGAGTTTAGCCAGTTAATTTCAGATCGTTGGAACTCATGATCTATAGGTTTATTAGGTCCCGTGCTAGCTCATAGCGGACTAAATCTTAGGACAGTGTGATGTGAGAATTTGAAATGTTCAAATTCAGTTTAGGAATTATTGTTGATTATATGCAATATAATTGATGTTTAATTGTCGAATTAAACAAATTATAGAGTTAGAGAATATTTAAATGTGATTTAAATATTACACATGAATAGTAATTCATCTTCGGGATTGGTCATTTAATTAATTATTTAAAATTAATTTTGTTTTAAATTGTTTTAAAAGAAATTAATTTTATTTAAAATTAATTATTTGAATTAATTTTATTTAATATTATGAAATTAAAATTTAAAAAATAAATTAGAATCCATTTTAATTTATATTTATGAAATTTAAATTCAAAAATGGAATTTGGGATTTGTGGGTTTTTCCACAAATCCCACTAAGCTAAACATTTAATCCCACTGATTAGTGGTTCATTTAGAGTCAAGGTTACACGCAATTTGATTGCATGTGTTTATTCTATAAATAGAAGAAAAATTGGCTAGAAATCTTGATGCAAGTTTAAATTTTGAAGAAGAATTGTTCTTCCTTTTCATAAACTACTCTCAATTCCTCAAAATTCCCTTCAATTTCACCACAGTTTGGATTACACAATCTGTTCTAAGGTCAGAGAATAGTGGAGAAGACTCTAGCAGTGGTCCACGACATATTCATGATCAGAATTAACAAAAGAGTTGCATAAATTTTGAGTTTCTACAAAGGTTGTTATCTCATACCCTATTTTCCTATTATGAACATGCATGCTTAATCCTCAAAATTAATGTAGTTAGAGTGCTTATGGTCCTAATTGCTTCTACATGCGTGTTGTTAACTCTTTCAATTGGTATCAGAGCATGATTTAAGAACTCAATTTGTATTAATTTTAGCTTGGTAGATGTTAATTCATGTGATGAATGTTGTGGTTGCTGAAGTGGATATTTTACAGTTTTGATATCAAAATTTTCCTTCAATTTGATTGTAATTGTTGTAATAGGATCCTTGTTTACTGACTTTAATGTGTGAAGAAAGGTACATAAAACTCCTAGAATCATTAGAGTTGAAATTAGGTTATAATTGGAAGTTTTTGGAGTAAGTGTAATACGAAAAGTAGCTGGAAACTGCTTCTGTCAAGTGGCATCGCGACGCTATTCTTCGGCAAGCCTAGAATCGTGGCAGTGTCGTGGCGCTTCTTTAACAGCGTCGCGGTGTTGTTCTTCAGCATTTTCAGAAACACGCGCACGTGAGGGGCAGCGGTCCAGCTAATCCGGTTTGGCTTAGTTCAGCTCATTCCTGTCTGGTTCAACCTGATTTGGTGTCTTTGAGGTCTGGTTCAAGGATTTTTCAGCTAGTTTGGGCCACTTCGAAGTGTCCAGGAGCGATTCTAAGCCGGTTTTGAGTTATTATTGTAATAATTTAGTTGTTTGCTTGCTTAGGATGCCAAAACTAGTCAACTTCAGTGTGTATTTAATTAATTATTCATTATGAATGTATGTTTAATTAAATTAAATCTTGTTTGTGCATAAAGTATGTCATGTATATTAAAAATCCCACCACAGCAAAACATGTTACATGCATTGAAAGTATGTTATAAGTGTTATAATATATAGTATGCATAGGATTTCTTGAGTTTTAATGTAAGTGGTTATATTAAATTATGAAATGTATGATGTATGTTATGGAGAATGTGTAAGTTACAAGTGTATAAAATGAATTAGACATTTAAAACCTGTAACAAAGATAAATGTATGTTAATCTAGGGTTAACAAATGACAACTTGTTTTAATAGTTAAAATAGGTTGTTATCTTGTAAAGTTTCTATTACAAACTCACCTGGCAAGATCCTGTCTAAGGTTGGAGGTACTTAAGTTTACAGTTTACGAAACACCTACTACTTGGAGATTGAACCGATTCTTGAGTTTTTTTAACCCGGTTTTATGAGCATGCATGAGCGATAGGAGATAATAAATGGTTTATCACTTAGATAAACCATTTATTATAAAATTTATACTCGGATAAACATCTAGACTTAGGTTGTTTTAATTAGCCAGAATATACTGAAATAAAAGTTTACTCAAACCGTTAAGAACACTTCAACGGGAGATTAATGATATAAATGATATATTATTTTTAGCTCTTACGCCCGTAAGAGTTCACACCGTGAAATTCATGCTCGGATTCGTATTGTTTTTTAGGTGACCGCTTCATTCGAAAAGTGTTTGCATGGGTCAATAGCAAGGTGAATATGGGAAGTTGTTCATAGTAAGTAGGAAAAGGAAGTGTGTCAATACATCCTACGATCTCCTCTATTAAGTTGCATCATGAGATTCCTATGTTCTGCCTGCGTGTTATTTTTAGGCGACCACCTATTCGGAAGGTTGTGACTTGGGATTAGAACAATGAAAACTCCATAAACGGATAGGGTCTTTTAGGTCCATGTTCAGCATTGTCTGCCCCTCGGTAGCTTGTTGATCCCGATCTCTGGGATCTGAAAATGTCGAGTTACACTTACAATAATTACTAAGTATTAATAATTTCTTAACCAAAGAGTGATAAATAAATGCGATAAGAATAAGAGTTATTCTAGTATTAGTATTAAGCCAAGAATGTCTTGATTCAATGAAGGAGTAATTGACTATCCCTCAGTAGCAGTTATTCTGACTCATTGAAGTATCGTTGCAAATTAATGAGATAGGGTACCTTATTACTTTTGCTAAAACATGATTGGATTTAATAAAATTTTTCACTAATATAATTTGTTTATATTTTTAGCATGTCAAACTCAATAATTCAACTACTCGCTTCGAATAAGTTTAACGGTGATAATTACTCGACATAGAAATCAAATATAAATATGATACTAGTAATTGATGATTTTAGGTTCATTTTAACGGCAAAATTTCTTCCAGCTCCCGTCTCGATAATGAATCAAAATATTTGGGATGCCTATGACAGATGGGTAAGGACAAATGAAAAGGCCTGAGGCTATATTTTAGCTAGCATAACTAAAAAACACAAAAGCATGGTCACTGCTAAGGAGATCATGATTCGTTGTAGACGATGTTCGGGCAAACGTCCACATCTGTCAGGCATGATGTTCTTAATGAGGAACTCTTTATCTAGAGAACCAATGAGTAGAAGAAGATCATTCCAAATCCCATTGTGAAAGAACAAGAACATTTACAATCTAACAGCATAGTTATGCACAACGAGTAAATTACAACATGCTACAAATGTAAAAACAAACAAGGGATCAAGTGAGCATACCTTTGAAGAACTTTTCTTCTAATATTCCCTTGATCAATCAGCAAAGCGTTCAACAGCAAGAACACAAAGCAAGCAAATCAGCAAACTACACGAACTAGTAGAACCTTGAACACAATCGAGTAAAACTCGATCCTCGACTCTCGAACAGAAACTTGACACTACCATGAGGCTACCTTGGTATTCTCGATGTGACAATCCAGGAGGTGTGGGCTCTGTATGGATTTGGGAAGAGGGAAAGAGGAACTGGACGATCAAGTAGACGAGTGAGTAAGAGGAAGAAGGAAGAAGTTTGTCGTTTAGACTTGGGTACTCGATCGTATACCAGTGAGTAGCTATGGTATAGGATACTCGTTCGATCGTTTACTTTTCTCTCTCGACAAGTTATCTGATTAACTTGCTTTTCGTACCGTCAAATGAAAAATGAAAACGTTTTTCATTTTTATCCAATAGTTGCCATAAACTGTACATAACCAACCACTAAGGTGGTTATTTGGAGAAAAAATCGAAAAACAATTATCTTATAATTATTTTATTATAAATAAATATAATAACTAATTTATCATATTATATTTATAACCTATAGATTTACTACCACATCATATGCAACATATAAACCATAGTTCTTTTTCTCCTTCATGGCATTTAATATAAATCATATTATATTAATTCCTTTAATCAAATAATGCATCAAATGCATTAAATCAATTATATCACATATAATTGAATTAATTGAATTATATCATATATAATCAAATTCTCTCTTGTTAATTTGAACACTTCAAACTAACCTAAAAACCAATTCTCAACATGAATCCATTGAGCTACCAAGGGGACCTTATGGACTTGTAGCTTAAAGCTCCAACGGTGCGTGAATAACTGACTAAACTCTTTAATCACGATATCCACCATCTATTAACTATTGGGCATTCCACTAAAGATCAACAGCTGCACTCTTCGTACTATAGATATATTTTTGTGTCCATCGGATATAACCAATCAATAGTACGATGACTCTTCACAAAACGCTCGTAAGTACAACTGGGCCAATTTACCATTTTGCCCTTGTAGTTACATCTAACTCCTTAAGTACCACTGATTCCTCTAATGAACAATGTATCATAGTCCCATTATGACTAAACCCTTCTCGGGCCAAGAGAAGTGGTGCCACATTGTTCAAGCCCTGGAATCAACCCTTAAGGGAGAAATTTATCTACTTACCCCTGCTTCGGGGAAGGAGTGAATTCCATCTTGTGTAGCTGAGCTCCCAACTCTCCAATAAGACGAATCCACATTCGTAATGTCACCAGAATAAGGTTTTCCTCCTTTATCCATATACTACAGACCATTTAGGTTATCACTTAAAGCACGACCCACTTGTATGTATCCATATACATGCTTAAGTTACAACGATAACCAGAGATCTTAGTTTATTGGTTTGTGGTTAATGCAACTAAAATATCTCATATTTCATAGACAGAAGTGAATAAAATATCTCATATTATAAATCACAAAATGTTTGTTCATACAGATGTTTACAAACTACAGGACCCTACGAGATTAAAGGCATCAACCCCAACACTTAATACGTTTACAACTACCACATGAAAGAAAGAACCTCTGTTAGAGAACATATTCTAATATGATGGTTCACTTCAATATGGTGGAGGCAAACGACGCTATCATAGATGAAAAAAGTCAAGTCAATTTCATCATGGAATCTCTTCCGAAGAGTTTCTTGTAATTTTGTATAAATGCAATGATGAATAATCTGACAACTCTTTTAAACAAGCTCTAGACTTACTGGTCTCTTATGAAGAGTAAGGAACATGAAGAAGAAGCAAATATTATTACCTTCAAAAAGTTCCAAAAGGGATCGTCCTTAGGGACAAAGTATGGACCTTCAACTTCACAGAATAAGAGTGTTCCAATGGAAAAGAGAAAAGAAAGGCTCTTGCAAAACGTAAAGGCAAGAAAAAAGTTACAGACGAAAGAAAATGTTCCCACTGAAACGAAGATGGGCACTAGAAAAGGAACTGCCCAAATACCTTGTTGAGAAGAAAGCTGAAAAGGTAAGAAAAGGAAAATATGATTTACTCGTTGTTGAAACATGTTTAGTGGAAAAAGATAGCTCTACATGGATAGTTGATTCAGGGGTTGCTTACCATATTTGTACTTTTATTCAAGAAACTAGTTCCTAGAGACAATTTGCAGAAGGTGAGACACTACTACAAAATCTACATTACTTGACACTTGTAGTTTTTAATTACTTGACGTTTCTGTGGAAAAACGTCAAGTAATATGATTTTGGACAACAAAATGTCAAGTAAAAGGGTTAAAAAAGTGGAGATTGACGGAATATTTCAGATATTTTCACGCGAACCTTTACTTGACATGATTTTCGTGTCAAGTAATATAAGGTCTTACTTGACCCGTTTCACGTGTCAAGTATAAGAAGCTCTTACTTAACATTTTTTTCGTGTCAAGTAAAAGGTTTAAAAAAGCGGAAATTGATGGAATATTTCGAATATTTTCACGCGAACCTTTACTTGACATTATTTTTCTGTCAAGTAATATAAGGTCTTACTTGACACGTTTCACGTGTCAAATATTAAAAGCTATTGACATTTTTTTCATATCAAGTAAAAGGGTTAAAAAAGCGGAGATTGACGGAATATATCGGATATTTGATAGGCATCCAATTTGGTATGCGATCGTATAGCATTTTATTACTTAGTGATCGTGTAGCAGAGCTAAGCGATCGTGTAGCTGAGCTCAGCGATCGTGTAGCCGAGCTCAGCGATCGTGTAGCATTTGGTAGGTGATCGTATAGCATTTTTTTACTCAGCGATCGTGTAGCATTTGGTAGGCAATTGTATAGCATTTTGTTACTCAGCGATCGTATAGCAGAGTTAAGCGATCGTGTAGCCGAGCTCAGCAATCATGTAACATTTGGTAAGCGATCGTATAGTGTTACTCAACGATCGTGTAGAGTCTTTAATTTTCATTTCCCTCTAAATTTTGGTTTCTCTCCTACCAAAATTATCAAATAAAATAACATTTCCCTCTCCCATTTTCATTTCCCTCTCTCAAATTAAAAACTTTTTCTCTCCTCCTTTACCATCTCAATATGACCTTCCCCTTCCCCCCAATTTTTTTCTTCTTCCGTGCACCCGAGAGCCCTAGCCGTCGTCAGCCTTCATTTTCTCCTTGCCTCCGTTCGCGCCGCTGTTGTTAAGGTTTTTATTCTGTTGTCTGCTCAGCCACGTCAGCCCTCTTCCTCGTCTGCTCAACTACCTCATCGTTTGCTCAGTCGCACCAGCCGGCCAGCTGCGCACGTTGTTCGCGAGTCTTCAGCCCCACCCAAATTTGTAGCCAAATGCCCCCAACCGCTTCCGTCGTTTTAGCCGCGCCTAGATCTGTAGCTGAATGCTTCCATCGATTCCGTCGCTTCAGCTTCGCCCAAATTTGTAGCCGAATGCCCCTAACCGCTTTCGTCGCTTCAGCCAAGTTGGTCTAGCCAAATCCACTTGTTTTCGTCAAGGTCATCCATATCTTCGTTGAGGTCTAACTTTGTAACAGATTTGTTCAAGTGTGGGCTTCATTCTATCTCATCAGATCTATACTCTATCTCACTAGAATCTTGTCTTTTTGGGTAAGGTTTTGGTAAGTTTGGTGAGTTTTAATTACATTAGTGGGTTTCTTGAAAATTTTTGAATACCCATAAGTTTTTTTATCCAAATTGATTGATGCTCTTTTTTATTTGGCTTTAGATTCAAGATTCGGAGAACATTAATGTGTTGTCCAACAGGTTGATATTGATTTCGGTAAGATTTTAGGTAAGTATATGAGGTATATCTTGTTTGCTGTTTGATATTGGGTTTGTTCCATTATTGTCCACAATATTTTGGTTGGTGTTGGTGGTTTTACTTGAAAATTTTTTAACACTCAATAAGTTTTGACATTAACTTAGTAATACCTGTCATTTTTTTGGTATTAGATTGAAGTGTTGGAAGGAGTTGAGTTATTGTCCATTAGGTTTGAGACTTATCTTGGCAAGATTTTTGTAAGTTTGGAGGTTAGTATTAATAGTTCTTTGTTCCATTGAAGTATTGGTTTAATAATTGAGTTATTTTCAATTTTTGATGTTCAATTCAAAGATTTCAAGGGATTGGAGCCACTATCCAATAAAGTTAACAATGTTTGGTCGTTTTGATAGGTATTAAGGTCTTGAAACTCTTTTGGAATTATTACATAGTTGCTGGAATTTGCGTTTTGTAACCATTATTATTGAACTTTTCGTAGGTTGGATTACGTTGTTGTATTTTAACACTTATTTATATATTTTGAAATTTGATGCTATCGCCCTTTATTCTATTTTGCAGGTTGACTTGCTTGAACATGGCTTGCTTGACCCTTAGTTCTCGATCTTTAGACTTCAAAGCTCAATGTATAAATTAAATATTGTACAAACAATTTGTCACTTTTGTTTTTGTTGAAAGTTAAGTTTTGTATACAAAAGCAATAGTTGAAATTTTATTTTGTGCATGTACATGTGAAAGAGAAATATTGTTAAAATTTGTGAGGAGTGTTCATAGTTGAATATATGGATTTTTAATGAATATATTGAGTTGATAGATCTTAAATGTATAATGTTTATTTATTTGATGTAATTGTATTGTTGGAATATAAGGTAGAAAATGAGAAATTGGGGCATTTAATTTGAAAACAAAAAGACATATACTTGACACATAAAAAAAGGTCAAAGAGATCACACTATACTTGACACTCTAAAAACTTGACATACCACCAATGTCAAGTTATCTTACTTGACACAAAAATTGTATCAAGAAACATATTACTTGACGTTTTTTCGAGTCAAGTTATCACACTATACTTGACACTCGAATAGTTGATACTTTTATAAGTATCAAGTATACCCTTTATTTGACACTGGAAAAAGTCAAGTAATCCAATTTCTTTAGTAGTGAGATGACTTTCAAGGTTGGAACAAGAGAAGTCATTTCAGCTAAAGCAGTAAGAGACTTGAAGTTATTTTTTGGAGATACATACATTTTATTGAAAATGTATTTTATGTTCCTGATATGAAAAGGAATTTGATATCTATCTCTTGTTTGTTAGAACAAATTTATAAAGTAACTTTTGATATTAATGAAGTGTTCATTAGCTTAAAAGGTGTTCAAATCTGTTCTGCAAAGCTATAAAATAACTTTTATGTGTTAAAACCAACTGAAGCAAAAGTTATTTTGAATACTAAGATGTTTAAAACAGCTGAAACTCAAAATAAAAGGTGAAAAGTTTCTCCTAATACTTATCTTTGGCACTTGATGTTGGATTTTATGCCCTAAAACTCGTAGATAGTAAATGTTATTAATTGACTGTCACCAATAAAGAGTTATAGATGTTAAATCAATAGATGTTATTATTTGTATTATTGTCTATTTTGTCTAAATAACCCTAAATCCAATAAACTAATATCCAAGGCTGCCTTATGAGTCTTGAATTGTATGTGGTGATACACGGGGATCAACGTTCAAGATACAGCCTAAAGGGTCTATAGTATAGGGATAAGGTTGAGTACTTATCCTGGTAACACTATGTATACGGCCCACTTTGTATTTGATACAAACATAATGATCCAATGCGTTTGTGTAGGTGACATGTGAGTGGGGTATCCTATGCAAGAGTTTGTATAAGACTGGACTGCAAAATAGTAACCACTAGATGTAACACCGTTGACTAGTAGGTTTCTATTTCAATAGGATGACCTAGGCGATCCTGAGTATATTATGAGCTCTTGTTTATGAAGGATTGTCCTTTGATTTGTATGGGTGATGGTGGTCAGATTGTTGACCCGATAAGCCTACCATTTTAGAGACAAGACCGAGTGGAGAGCTGAGAACATAATAATACAAGATGGAATTCACCCATTCCCTCCTTAAGGGTAAGTAGATGAGTGTTCCCTTAAGTGGTGTCTTGGGGACTTGAACAAATGGCCCTACCCTCTCATTGACCCGAGAGGGTTTCTGTTTCTTGGCTTATTCATAAACAGGTTGTTCATTAAAGAAGCACTAGTACTTAAGGAACCAAAAGTAACCTAAGAGTTAAACGGTAATTTGACCCAGTTGGAGTTATGAACACTCGTGAATGACTAACTTGAGGGTATTGGTCAATATCCATGGATACAGAAATATATCTGTAGTGAGAAGAGTTCAGTTATGGGTCTTTAATGGAGTGTACCCACAATTAACGAATATTGATTAACTTGGTTAATGAGTTTAACTAATTAATCTCATATCATATGAGCATCCGATCTACTGGTCCACCAGGTCCCCTTGTTAGCTCACTAGAGAATACTTAAGAGAGATAATTTGAATTGTTTAAATTAATTTGAGGAAACTATACATTAATGTGATTAATATATAATTAGTTATGGATATGATCTATAATCAAATTGGAAAGTAATATTTGAATAAGTTTAAAATTAATTAATTCAAGTGAATTAGATTCATAAAAAATTAATTAATAGAGAGATTTTGCACATATATATGGGATGTATATGATAATTAAATGTATAAATTAAATTGGGTTTAATGTATAAGTAGTTATTTAATTATTGTGCAAATCAAAATTAAATATATTTAATTGTGCAAATTAAATAAGTGTTCTTTAATTGGGCTATTTAATTGAATAAGTGTTATTTCATTAAATTGGCTAATTAATTAAATAAATGTTATTTAATTAATTATAGAAAAGGAAAATATATTGAAAAAGATGCTTGACCCTTCTCTATATAAAGACCCCTCTATAGCCCTTTGGGAATGCACTGAATACACACTTTGATTACAGAGAAACTCTGACAATACGCAACTCCTTAATATTATTGTGCAAAATTTTCTCTAAGCCATAATATCCTCTCAACTCTCCAAAACACTTTTCTCCTCTCCTTCTCCCAATAGTTGGATACCACATATCTCTTTATTGGAATCCCAGAGAATAACAAGGTAACTCTCGTGGTAATATTCGAGATCGCTCAAGGAGTTATTCATGATTAAGACCGTTTGGAGATCCGTTCATTGAAACCTTAGAGATGATTGTTTGTGGCACTTGGAGAATCCATAAAGGTCAAAATCGTTCTAACCCTTTCCCTAATAGCATGCTAGTTTACGTGTTTATCTATTCCGTCTAGTACAACGATTTTTTTTATTGTAAAAATCGAATCGTGGGATGCAAGGCGATCTCACACGAAAACGCTTCCGCTGCGAGATCCGATCCCTTCAATTGGTATCAGAGTCAATTCCTTGCATCTTCGTTCTTCTTCTTTTTTTTTTTTTAACAAAATCGTTTAGAGGTGGGTTTTTATATTCTAGGTTATCAAATGTTTGAATGGTTGGTTTGTAAAATTGCATGTTTTTTATTTTAGCACTAGATTACTTTTTAATTTGATTAAACTACATTGTATTTTTTGGGCAATTTAATTCATGCTTCGAGTCTGTATCTCTGTGTCGATCGACAGAGCAACGATTGCTAAATAGATCAGAAAGAAACAGAAGTGTTCAAGGCAAGTTCAGAGTCGCTAACGTCTGGCTGCAAGTTCGGAGCTGTGGATGTCTTGCCCACAGTGTTGCAACACTCCGAAGATGGACAGACTCAAGGCGGCACACGCATACGTCTAGGTTGCTGTTCTTTTAACCTTTTTTGTAATTTTCTATTTTATTTATTAATTAATTAAATTAATACAATGGTTATATTAATTTAATCAATTAATTTTGTTTTAGAGTGCCAAAATCGATCTAACTTTTGCTGTTTAATTTAATTATGCATTGAATGTATGTTTTAAATGATTTATTATTTGAATTCATATTACATATTGTATGTCATATAGATTCAAAAATGCCCACCTTAGGATAAATATGTACATGCATCATAAATAAATATAAAGGGTTATATTTTTTATATGCATGATCGAATTAGCATGCTCATGCATCATAATATAAGTGTTATGTTAGTATTGTATGATTAACCTAAGCATATTCATGCATCATACTATATATTAAAATTGTTCTAATAAATAGTGGAATGGTGTATATGAATGCTCGAAGTTTTATAGATTTGATAATTCATTAATTTATAGAGAGTTATAGAATTAATGAAATAAATTAAAATTTATAATCTAGATTGCATGCAAACATGGGTCAAACTTATTTTTAAATTGTTTAAAATTGATCTATGTTATTTCTAATGGGATTAGGAATAGGTTAAACTTTTTTAAAAAAAAAAAAAAAAATTGTTTTAATAGGATTAAAATGAATTTCAATAAAAGATTAAATTTATAAAATAATTGCCCATAAAAAACCTTTGTCTAAGAAATGTTCTGCTTAGGAAGGGTATTTAAGCTGACAGAAATGGAACACCTTCACCTAGAAACCGACTTGGAAGGCGAGTTGGGCATAAGCATGCTATAGATGATTGATTTTATAAAAAAAGTTTAATAAATGAAATCAAGTATTTTATATTGAGAAAATTTAAAGGACTTAGAAAAATTCATTAGTGAGGATTTTAACTAAGTGTAATAAAATCGTAATAAAATATTAAAATACTTTAGTGGGAGAAAGTTGGTATATATGATATATCAAATTTCAGCTCGCATGTTCCCAAGAATTCACACCATGAGGTTCATGCTCGGCTTCGTGTCGCCCTGGGAGTAGCCTCCCTTTGGAGAGTATTTGCATGGGTCAATAACAAGATGAATGAGGAAAGTATTCATAGCATGTGGGAGAAGGACGTGTGTCAACGTATCCCACGGTCTCCTCCATTAGGTTGCACTGTGAGATTCCTATGGTTCGCCTGTGTGTCGTCCTAGAGCGACCATTCCTTTGGAAGGCCTTATCATAGGGGTCAGAACGACGCAAACTCCAGCAATATATATGGTTTCTTAGGTTAATCTTCAACAGTTGTCTTTCCCTTCGATAGCCTGCTGAAGCGTACCTTTGGGATCCAAAAATGGGAAGGTCAGTTAATGAATCGACCAAAACAACAGTAGCTAAAAACTATAGGAATAATAGTTATTCTGGTATTAGTAATTGGCTGAGATTATCTCAATTTAGGGAAGGAGTAGTTGATCACCGTTCGGTGGTTGTTGCCCTAAACCTCTGAAGTATCGTTGCAAAAACTAAAATCAAAAGTTTAATTAGGGTTCTTTGATTAAATTTGTTTTTTGCTAAATTGATTGGATAATTAAGTAATGGGTTATGAAAAAGATAACTAATAAGGTCAATTGATTGTTATATGTTTCAACATGTCTTCCACAATCATATCTTTGCTTAAAAATGAGAAATTAACCGATGAAAATTATGTGATGTGAAAATCTAATCTAAATATGATTCTGGTTGTTGATGATCTATGATTTTTCCTGATAGAGGAATGTCCTCCAGTCCCCGCTCGAAATGCATCTCAAGTGTTGAAGGATGCTTATGACCGTTGGACGAAGGCCAATGACAAGGCCCGAGTCTACATCTTGGCAAGTCTGTCTGACATTCTTATCAAGAAGCATGAGGCCAAGATGACTACACGTCATATCATGGAGTCCCTCCAGGAGATGTTTGGACAACCGTTCACTCAGATCTGTCAAGAGGCCCTCAAGTACATTTATAATGTGTGCATGAAATAGAGCCAATCAGTGAGAGAACATGTTCTCGATCTGATGGTCCATTTCAATGTCGTCGAAATGAACGGTGTGGCCATAAACGAACAGAATCAGGTGTCCTTTATTTTGGAATCTCTTCGGAAGAGTTTTTTTAAGTTTCGCAACAATGCGGTAATGAACAAAATACAGTACAATCTGACTACCTTTTTAAGTGAGTTACAAACTTTTCAGTCTCTTATGAAAGATAAGGGACCAGTAGTAGGAGAGACAAATGTTGCTCATTCCAAAAAAAATCCATAAGGGCTCATCCTCTGGAATTAAATATGTTCCTTCAATTTCTAGTAATAAAAAGATCCAGAAAATGAAAGAAGGAAAGGGAAAAGCTCTCGCTGCTAGCAAAGGCAAGGGCAAAGCTAAGGTTGACAAGGATAAATGCTTCCACTGTAATGTGGATAGTCACTGAAAACGCAATTGCCCCAAGTATCTTGTTGAAAAGAAGAAAGAGAATGAAAGTAAATATGATTTACTAGTCCTGGAAACTTGTTTAGTGGAAAATGACCATGATGCTTGGATACTTGATTCGGGAGCCACTAATCATCTTTTTTTCTTTACAAGGAATTACTTCCTTTCAGTAACTAGAAGAGGGTGAAATGACGCTTAAGGTTGAAATGAGAGATGCCATTTCAGCTCGTGCAATAGAAGCTGCTAAGTTATTTTTTGGAAATAGATTTTTGTTTTTGAAAAAATTATACATTGTTCCCAAAATGAAGAGGAACCTTATTTCTATTTCTTGTTTAATTGAACAGTCATACTCAATTTATTTTAATTCACATGAAGCGTTCATTATGAAATTGGTGTGATTATTTGTTCAGCTAAACTATAAGACAACTTATATGTGTTAAGACCAACTGAATCAAAATCACTTTTAAATCATGAGATGTTTAAAACTGCTAATACTCAAACTAAAAGACGAAGAATTTCTCCAAGTAACAATGATACATACCTTTGGCATTTGAGATTAGGCGACATAAATCTAGATAGGATCGGGAGATTCGTAAAGAATGGACATCTAAGCAAGTTAGAAGATAATTCATTACCTCCATGTGAATCCTGTCTCGAAGGAAAAATGATGAAAATACCTTTTACTGGAAAATGTTATAGAGCCCTTAGAGCTCATATATTCGAATCTATGTGGTCCGATGAATATAAAGGCTAAAGGAGTGTACGAATACTTCATCTCTTTTATAGATGATTATTCGAGGTATGGTTATTTATACCTAATGGAACATAAGTCTGAAGCCTTTGAAAAGTTCAAAGAGTATAAGGCTGAAGTTGAAAACCTATTAGGTAAAACAATTAAAATACTTTGATCTGATCGGGGTGGAGAGTACATGGATTTAGAATACCAGGACTATTTGATAGATGATGCATGTTGTTATGCGATGAAATAATGGTAAGGATTGCGTTGGTGGAAAATGTGTTGAGCATGCAAGTTTTCTCAGTAAGATCTAAGTATAAATCCTACTGAGTTGCCTGGTAAGCCCAGGGTCGAACTCAGGGACTAGGGAAAACAATATGCTATGGTAATTTTTAGATCACCTTGCGGTAACAAATACATCAAGGAGTTGGTTAGTTTGTTGTTTACAGTATAAAATGTATGCGGTGGAGTTGAGAAAAGAGTTAATAATACGGAAGATGCGATGAATATGCGGGGGAACGAGTTGAGAAGGGGTTAGTTAACACTTCCTAGGATTGTATTCATGTTATGCGATCATGCTACACACATACAATAGTAAATCATCTCTCAATGCAAATGTTACGGCTTCTAGTTTTAGAATGCATGCGATATATGCAATGATGTCTATAGGACTTACATCTAAGCCTCTATTCTTGTCTATGTGATGACAAATAACATACACACATACATACACACATACAAGGCAACTGCATATTACCATAACCTACCTCTAGGGTGCATGCGATGCATGTTAGCAAACAGAGCTTATCTCTAAGTCCCTATCTCTTGCTTATGCAGATCTAATCCTACTCTCTCGAGTCTAGATTCTAACCTAGCTCTCTCAAGTCTTGGGTCCTTTCTTTAGACTCTCTCTCGAGTAGCTCTAAAAGGTGTTGGGCGCAACATAAGACAAGATGATCGCATGCAATGAAGATCCTAGGTCATGTTAGCTAAGTACTTCTCAACCCATTTGATAGATTTAGCTACTCATGCGTGTTTTAAAGAGAGTGAACAGATGTAGATAAGCAAGTTCCATTTTATAAATATATAATCGAAGTACATAATGACAATGCATAATAAGAATAAAGAGTCTGGTAGAAATTTCTTGCTTCCCAAGGCTTTTATACTGTTCTCATCTACTTTGCTCAAAAGATAATCTTGCTCTCGCAAGAGTTGGCCCTCTCTTTGTTTTTCCACGCTCCCTAGCACTCTCTTGAGCTGACCAAGAAGATCTTTCGGCGTCTCTTTCTTTCTCTCGCTTCCGCCTTCTAAGTATAAGAAACTAAGAACAAGGCTAAGTATCGTCTAAAGGGTGAACTCTAAAAACTGGGCAAACTAAACGAACTCTTCACCAAAGATGGCCTTCGGTATTTATAGAGCTTCAGGGTGAAAAGCTTATTCTCTCTTATGATTGCACTGATAGGATGGCATTAATTCTCTGTCTGATGTGCCGAATAATTGTCATTAAAAAGTTGAGTGTACTTGCTACAGTAGGTCGTTAACAACTTGTCAACTTAATTAGGAATCGATCGTCATCAGCTTCCTATCCCATCGTGATTTATTAAGCTTTCACCCAGATGCGCCCACCTTGATGTGTCGGCTCTATGCAACCATCTTCTTGAGGAAATATTCGCAAGCGCAAATAATCGCATAGCCTTGCGGTCGCAATCTCTTAATGCGCACGGACGTTAATTTCTTCAGATCGCATTTCCGCCTTGCGCAACGTATTTTTTGCACGAAAATACATAAGTTAGCTGTTTTAATGCGATGGACGCATGCGATCGCAATGTTGTGAACTTAATGCTTTTGGATGCAATATTGTATATTTTTACCATCGCAATCCTGCATTGTTTATAACTTTCCGCTGTAATAACATGCATTTCGGCCCGTTATCACACCTCCAAATTTAAACAATGCTTGTCATCAAGCATAAGCTAAAGATTTCCTTTAGAAAGTTGACCGTCTTCTCTTTTTTAGATTTCTCAAGGATGCCTTATTCTCATCCTATGCACCAAAATCCCCTTAATTTTTATCCAGGTCTCTTCTTAAAATATTTCTAAAATTTAGGGACCGCAAGTTTAACCTTCAAAGACTTTACCAGATTCCAGGGCATCGCATGATTTATTTCATAAAAAAAGTTTTTTCACTAGGGTATTTTCAAATGATTTTTTATCCTTGCGTATTTTAGACATATATTTTTTTTTTCTATGATCTTGTGCTGATCTAAGTGCCTAGCCTTCGTTTTGGCTTGCCCCCACGTGTGTCATGTGGACATCCAACTACGAGCAAGGCACTCTTTCTCAGTCTAAACTCATGCCTATTTGGTAGCGGAGTTGCGATCATTTATTTATGAGTTGATCACGATTCCTATCTTCTTTTTGGCTTGCCCCCACGTGTGTCATACAGACATCCAACTACAAGTAAGATCCGATCACAACGTTATGAGTTTTTTTAAAGCAAAAAATAACAAGGTCAAAAATGAATACTGCACCCTCGAATTTAAAATGCAGCAATGTCCTCATTGCTAAACGATTGAAAGAAATCATGCGATGCTCTTAGGAAGTTTCTTAAAGGGTCAATTTGAAAGAAAGTTGACAGATCACTAATTTCTAGAAATATTTTATGAGTTGACTATCCTAAAATTAAGTTAACTCTAGTGTATACAAAAAAAATAGAAGCATGCATTTCATCATTGAAATCATAATTGGCAAGGAGAAATAATGTGGTGACTTACTAAACGAGTCAATGTTAAATAGTTACGTCGACTAAAGGGGATGCGATGTTAAAACTTTTATAGTTAAAATGCGATGCGATAGTGCAAAATTTGGAAATAACGAGGTCAAGGAAAGATACAACCCCCAAATTTGCATTGTCGCCCGCTTATTTGTGGACGCATCCTACTTTGTGACGTACTGCTTTCTTTGATTGTGGTGACGAAATAAAGTAGTTGCATCTTCATGTAGCGCCTCCGCAATTATTCACCTCGATCGTTGCAAAGAAAACATTGAGAGGTCAAATAATAATAAAACAGAGTTAACAAAGCGCCTTTTTTTAAGCAATAGATAGCGAAATGACAATACTAAAAGAAGATAGAGATAAGTTCATAAATTGAGGATTTCAATGGATACTTCACAAAACTTGCATCCTTGATGAATTTGAATCGTATGATTGCGCAGGGATGGCCCACTTCTTTTTCAGTCATAGTTTCTCAGGTTCAAGGAGGCAACCTTGTGATGCCAGTCTTCTCCACGATATATTTTCACTCGTTGCCCATTAACTTTGAATATGTTGGTCCCGTCTTCATTGGATAACTCGACCGCGCCATAAGGGAATACCTCTCTGATTATGAAGAGTCCAGACCAACGTGACTTTAATTTCTCAGGGAAGAGTCGTAGCTGTGAATTAAATAGTAAGACCTTTTGCCCGACTTGGAGATTCTTTCTGCATAATTGTTTGTCGTGCCAGCGCTTTATGCGCTCTTTGTAGATCTTTGCGTTCTCGTATGCGCAAGTTCTCCATTCCTCCAGCTCAACCAATTGAAGGTTCCTTGCTTCCTCTGCGGCCTTTAAGTCAAAGTTTAGCTTTTTCACCGCTCACAGTGCTTTATACTCCAGCTCGAGTGGTAAATGACATGCCTTTCCAAATATCAACGCATATGGGGAGTGCCTATAGGTGTCTTATAGGCGGTCCTGTATGCCCACAGCGCATCGTCCAGCTTTA
Organism: Benincasa hispida; assembly: GCF_027475165.1. Taxonomy (NCBI): domain Eukaryota; kingdom Viridiplantae; phylum Streptophyta; class Magnoliopsida; order Cucurbitales; family Cucurbitaceae; genus Benincasa; species Benincasa hispida. The sequence goes on from NC_143480.1 coordinate 50,994,948, forward strand.
TTGCCCAATCTTTTCGTGAAGGCCTCACCACCTTCTCTAGCATCAACTTGATCTCCCGGTTAGACACTTCCGCTTGACCATTTTTCTGTGGATGGTATGCGATGGCCACTTTATGGAGGATATTATATTTGCACAGCAATTCTTTGATAGTGTGATTAACAAAGTGGGAGCCTTCATCACTTATTATGGAACGTGGAGTACCAAAACGAGTGAAAATATTTTTCTTCAAGAATTAGGAGACTACCGCCGCATCGCTTACGGCGCATGCTACCGCCTCTACTCACTTGGAAACGTAGTCGATGGCTAACAAAATATATTTATGACCATTCGATGGTGAGAATGGTCCCATGAAATCAATGCCCCAGACGTCGAACAATTCCAGCTCTAACATGATGTCCATGGGCATCGCATGTTTCCATGAAATATTACCCGTGCGTTGGCACCAGTCACACTTCATCGCATAGTCTCTTGTATCCTTAAATATGTGTTGGTGAGTAGCATCCGGTACACACAGTTGCAGAATCTAGTCTGACCCCCTCTTATAAAGATTTGGCTCATCCCAATAATATGATCTGCATTCATGTCTGAGCCGCTTCTTTTGATAGTTGGTATAATCTTTGAAAAATTGCTCGCAAACCAGATAACTTACCACGTTTGCATACCATGACAATTCTTCAATCTGAAATAGCTGCTCGTCTAGGAATGTTGCGCTTACCTCTGACTGATTGCTGTCAACCTCTGGATTTTCTAATCTGGATAAATGGTCCGCAACTTGATTCTCCATCCTTTTGCGATCAATTATTTCCATATCGAATTCCTGGAGGAGGAAAACCCATCTAATCAATCTCAGCTTCACATCTTTCTTTATCATCAAATATTTTATCATCGAGTGGTTAGTGAGAATGAGTACTTTAGTTCCCAACAAATAAGCTCTAAATTTCTCCAACGTAAATATCACTGCAAGCAGTTCTTTTTATGTGGTGGTGTAGTTTGTTTGAGCAGGATTCAAGGTTTTACTCGCATATGCGATGGGATGTAGTTTTGTTTTTCTCTTCTGCGCACGCACTACTCCCATCGCATAACTGATGCTTGATTTTATGAAGTGAATTATGGACGAAATGCGATTGTGAAATTGCATTGTGCGCTCAAGTTTCCTTAGCAGAATCCAAGTGTAAATTCCACTGAGTTTCCTGGTAAGCCCAGGGTCGAACTCAGGGACTTGTGAAAATAGATTGCATTGGGAATTTTTATGAAAACTTTGCGGTAACTAGTAACTCAATTAATTATGGGCTTGTTATTGATTGCGTTAATGAAAAATAAAAAAATGCGGCGGATTTGAGAAAAGTCAATTGTGTGATAGATGCACTAAGTATGCGGATGAACGAGTTGAGAAGATCTTTAGCTAGCGTTACTTGGGAATGCGTCAAACTATGCGATCATGCTACAACCATGCACAGCAAGTCATTTTCCAATGCAAATGCGATGCTCCTAAGTCTAGAATGCATGTGTTGAATGCAAAAGTGTCCATAGAGCTTATCCCTAAGTCTCTACTCTTTTCCTATGCGCTGATGCAAAATGCATGAAGACAAGGTAACCGCATATAATCATATCCTATCTCTAGGATGCATGCGATGCGTTGATAACAAATAATGCTTATTTCTAAGCTCCTATCTCTTGATTATGCATTCTAATCTAACTCTCTCGAGCCTAGATTCTAACCTGACCTTCCGAAGCCTAGATCCTGTCATTAGACTACCCTCCCGAATATCTCTAATGGACGAATGAAGCATACATAATACAAGATAATCGTATAGAATGAAGATTCGCTAGTTGTGCTAGCTAAATGCTTCTCAACCCATTCAACAGATTTAGCTACTCATGCATAAATAACAGAGAGTGAACAGATATAGAAAAGAAAATTCCATTTTTATAAATGATTTTGAGTATAAAATAACAATGGAAGATAAAGGTAGAGAGTCTGGTAGCAATTCCTTGCTAATCGAGGCTTTTACACTGTAAATCTCTATTCGGTTCCAAAGATGTTCCTGCTTCCGCAGGTGTCAGACCTCTCTCTATTCTGGTAGCTTTCGGCACTCTCTTAAGCTTACTGGAACGATCTGTCAGCACAACCTCCTCTCTCGCGTCCGTCTTAAAACGAAAGAAAACTAGGAACAAGGACGTGCGAACTGATTAACTGATCAACCCCTTTTCTAAAGGATGCCCTTGGTATTTATAGAGCATCCATGGTGAAAATCGGCTTCTCTCTCATGATTGTACAGATGAAACTGCTTTAATTCCTGACTGATGCGCCGAATATTTGTCACCGAAAAGCTTAATGTAATTGTGATCGTTATCGGCTGTCAACTTAATTCGGATTCGACTATCATCAGTTTTCTGTCCCATCACGATTAATCAGCCTTTCACCCAGATGCACCCACCATGTTGCGCTGACCAAGTTTTGGCAATCCTTCTCGAGCTAATATTTGCGAACACAATCACCGCAAAGCCTTGCGATAATGCTGCGTTTGACCAATGATTTCCTATGATCGCAATTTCCGCCTTGCGTCATCACATATTCTGCACAAAAATCAACTATTTTAATGCAATGAACATATGCGACCGCAATATTATGAATCTTATGCTTTTTGGATGCAATTTACCATATTTTATCAACGCAAGCCAACATTGTTTAAGAACTTAGCACTATGATAACGTCCATTTCTGCCCGTTATCAATAACCGCTTGCATCGCACATTAATTCAAAGGGCAGTGTCCAGTCTAGTGCGATCAACACAGGTGCGGTCGTTAAAGCGTTTTTCAAAATTATGAATGCGTTGAGGCATTGGTCATCGAAGTCAAACTTTCTATCTGCCTCCATTAACGCACTCAGTGGTCGTGCAATCTTTGAAAATTCTTTGACAAAACGTTTATAAAATCCAGCATGTCCCAAGAAGCTCCTGACAGCCTTTACACTTGTTGGAGGTGGGAGTTTTTCAATCGCTTTAATTTTGCCTTGTCCACCTCCAACCCGTCCCTGGAGATCTTGTGCCCAAGCACAATGTCTTCTTTCACCATGAAATGGCATTTCTCCTAATTAAGCACGAGGTTCATCTCCTTACAGCTTTTCAATATCTTCTCCAAGTTGTTAAGACAGACTTCGTATGTTTACCCATACATAGAGAAGTCGTCCATGAATATTTCTACAGAATCTTCGAGATATTCCAAAAAAGATGGCCATCATATACCTTTGGAAAGTACTTAGCGCATTGCAGAGGCCGAACGGCATGTATCGAAACGCAAATGTTCCATACGGGCAGGTGAATGTGGTTTTTTCTTGATCTTCGGGAGCGAATGTGATCTGGTTATAACCGGCATACCCATCCAAGAAGCAGTAGAAGTCATTTCCAGCTAGGTGATCCAACATTTGGTCAATAAAACGTAAAGGGAAATGATCTTTCCTTGTTGTCACATTTAGTTTGTGGTAGTCCATGCAAATCTGCCATCCAGTAACGATCTTTTACAGTATCAGTTCGTTATTTGCATTAGGGACTACCGTCATCCCTCCTTTCTTTGGCACACATTGCATATGGCTGACCCACGTGCTGTCGGCTATTGGATAGATGATGCTCGCGTTTAACCACTTGATTATCTCCTTCTTTACGACCTCCTTCATCGTAGGGTTGAGTCTACGCTGATATTCAATCGATCCTTTGTGATTCTCATCGAGACGAATCCTATGCATACAGTATGCGGGGCTGATTCCTCTAATGTCTGCAAGCGTCCAGCCAATTGCTTTTACATACTTTCTCAGAATGATCAGCAGTGCGTTTTCTTGGTCTTCATTAAGTGCAGAGGAAATGATTATTGGTAGCTTTACATTCTGCCCCAGAAACGCATACTTCAGGTGGTTAGGAAGGGTCTTCAGCTCTATTGTTGGTGGTTGTTCTAAGGACGATTTTGTTGTTTTTCTTTCTTCATTCACTGTCGGCTTAACTTCTTAGGATGCGATCACCTTATCTTCTTTGGTTGTTTTTTCTGTGATCGCATTGCATGCTACAATGGATGCGATCGCATCCTCATCTTCTTTTTCTTCGTCAGGCTTCTCTTCGTCATTCAAACTTTGTTCATCGTCGAATTCATTAAGGTCTTCTTCATCAAGATATTTCATGGCTCGGATAATGTCAAACCTGAGCTTCTGTCCATTCACGCTCAGCGTGATCTCTCCTTTGTGCACATCAATCTGGGCGCGACCGGTTGATAAAAATGGTCACCCCAAGATGATGGGCACATCCTTGTCTACTTCATAGTCCAAGATGATGAAGTTTGCTGGTAATATAAATTTATCGATTGTAACTAGAACATCTTTCACCTTCGTAGTCTACGAGACATGTACATTGTATAATCTAGAGCAAGTAGAAGATGTGTAACAGGTATATGGATGCCCTAGTTTATTGTATTTAGCATTATCTTGCCTTTTGGATTGTGTACAACCCACTGAATGAGTTTTAGTTCAAATAGGAGTTTGTTGGGTTTTATGTCCTAAAACTCATAGATAGTAAATGTTATTAATTGACCGTCATCAATAAAGAGTTATGAATGTTAAATCAATAAATGTTATTGTTTTTATTGTTGCCTATTTTGTCTTAATAACCTTAAATCCAATGAACTAACTGAAGGATCTCTTACCGAAGAGTTCCATGAGTGTGTTCGGATCGCTCCGATCTCATAGTGACCGAAATACAACAATATACATTCAAAACATACAATAATGCAAACAAATCTTAATTAACGGCATTCTAAGAACAAGATAAATAACAAGGGAAAGAGTACCATACCAGTTGAAGACAATCTTTAATCTTCGGCACTCACGGCAACGGAAAACCTCCACGCGATCTACCAACGCCCAGCGGAAGTGTCAACTGCAGTAGCACGAACAACCGCGAACACAAACACCGTGGGACGACACCACCACTAAAGAGCCCCGAGTATTCTTAGATTGAGAACCCAAAGCGTGGTCTTTGGTGAATTTGGTAGAGAAAGAAGGAAACACGGATCGTGTAGGCGATAAGCAAGTGGGAGGGAAAAAGGCGTTATCGCATAGCACGCTGCTTATCGTTTAGAAGAAACTACACAATCGTGTAGGATTTACTAAACGATCGTTTAGGAAAAGGTATACGATGGTTTAGCAAAAACGGCACACTATACGATCGTTTAGAAAAGCTATCCAATCGTGTAGGAAACAGTGTGTGATCGTTTAGGCGCGAGGTAGACGATTGTTTAGGTGCGAGGCAAATATTGCATAGGCTCTCGATTCTTTAAGCGATCGTTCACTTTTTCAACAACACGCACTCTTCTTTCTTTAGGACGATTGACAAACGGAGCGATTCAAAAAAATGAAAACATTTTTCATTTTAATTCATCGGTTACAATAATCGACGGATCTCACTAATCCACGTCCGAACGTGATTTTTGGCTTAATTATCATACAATTAATCAATTAATTAATTAATTAATATAATCATATTATATTTTTACCCTATAATTTGATATCACATATCTACTATAGTATTTTCTCCTCTACTTGATATAAATCATATTTATATCTAATTTTCTCCAAAATAATGTATCTCATACATTTAACCAATTATATCATATATAATTAACCAGTCCAATTATATCATATATAATCGAACTTCTTCTTGTCAATTTGAACATTTTAAATTAATCCAAACACTGGTTCTCAACTTTATCCAAGCTACCCAGGGACCTAATGGACCTGTGGCTCGAAGCTCCAACGGTCCGTGAATAGCTGACTAAACTCTTTAGCCACGAGATCCACCATCCGTTAACTGTCAAGCATTCCACTAATGACCAACAACTAAACTCTTCTTACCACAAATATATTTCTGTGTCCATCGGATATAACCAATCATGAGTACGATGACCCTTCACAGATGCTCGTAAGTACAGCTAGGTCTATTTACTGCTTTGCCCCTATAGTTACATCTCACTCCTTAAGTACCACTAATTCCTCTAATGAACAATACAACATAGTCCAACTATGTGAACACCTCTAGGGCTAAGAGAAGGTGTGTGGTGCTACATCGTTCAAGCCCTGGAATCAGCCTTTAAGGGAGCTATCTATCTACTTACCCCTGCCTTGGGGAAGGAGTGAATTTCATCTTGTGTAGCTGAGTTCCCAACTCCTAAATCAGACGAATCCCTAAAATGGTAGGTTTGAATCGGCGACCTGGCCACTCGCACCTATACAAATCAAAGAACCGCCCTCAATGGCAGGAGTTCCCAACTCACTCAGGATTGAGGTCATGTTACCTATGGTCATCCTAGTGAAGTGAAGTCTCTGTCATGAACAGTGTTATATAATGAGACGTTAACACTTCGTGGTCAGATTTTATACAGACTCTTTGTATAGGACGACCCCGCTCGCATGTCCCCAACACGAATGATCAAGATCAAGCCATCTGTGACAAGTCACAACACTTATGACCATTCCACAAAGCAGGCCGCATCCGTAGCATTACTAGGATAAGGTTTCCCTCCTATATCCATATACTACAGACCATTTTGGTTATCACTCAAGACATGATCCACTTGTATGTCACCACATACATACTTAAGCCACATACAGATAATCAGGGATTTTATGTTTATTGGTTTGTGGTAAAGCAAATAAAACAAGCAACTGAGCAAAAATAAACAAAATGTGAAGTAAATATCATATATTAACAACACAAGCGTTCGTACAAACTGTTTACAAACTACAGGTCACGAGACTTTAGGGCATCAACCCCAACACCAATATCCAAGGTTATTTTATGAGTCTTGAACTGCATATGGATACATACAGGGATCAATGTTCAAGATACAGTCTAAAGGGTCTAAAGTATATGTTTTGGCCGATAGGTAGGGTTGGCAAAAATTCCCGCGGGGTCGGGTTCTCGCTCTATATTTATTTATTTATTTATTTATTTATTTATTTATTTATTTATTTATTTATAAAATTCGGGGATGGGGGGAAATACCCCCCGCGGGGAAAGGGACAGAGAATTCCCCCGACCTTGGCCCCGTTGCCAACCCTACGATAGAGGTTTCTGTTTATTGGTTGGATAATAAACAGGTTGTTCATTAAAGAAGCATTGATACTTAAGGAATCATAGGTAATCCAAGGTTGAAATAGTAATTTGATCCAGTTGGAGTTACGAACACTCATGAAGGACTAACTTTCTGATATTGATCTATATCCATGGACACAAAAATGTATCTGTGGTGACAAGAGTGCAGTTGTGGGTCTTTAGTGGAGTGTACTCACAATTGACAAATATTGATTAACTTGGTACTGATAATTTATGGTTACACCACAACCAAGGATTAAAATATATGTTGATATATTCGTAAATTGAATGGTGTGACATCGATATTAAAGATCTATTGATATCTTCGATATATGTTATAAATGCTCATAAAACATAAAAATGTTAATAAATCTTTAGTCCAATATGAATAGAAATACTAATAACAATATTCATAACTTAGTTTAAGAGTAAACACAAGTTATAAAAATATCCATGATACTAATATTTGATAAAGACATCCATCAATACTGACTTCAATTTGTGTTTTTTTTTTTCAATTTTACTCGTTCTCTTTGTGAGATGCCATGGCCGTTTCACTCTCTACCATTTTCTCGGAGGATAGAAAATCGAATTGAAGAGGATAGAAGGAGCAAGAGTAAGAAGGGAGCGAGAAGCGTGAAGTAGGAGTGAAAATCCTAACAAGTGCATTCTTAGGTCAAAGTAGTAACTTCACATAGTACTAATGCAAGTAAAATGTCAACATTTATTATTTCCAAACTTTGAACTAATTTTCATTTGAACCTTTAAAAGACGTCGTTCGTACAAAAATTCTCAATATACGGCAATATTGAAATCTTTAATTACAACAAATATCCCTTCAAGAAAAGTCGAACGCCAGATTGAGGGGCTCCATATTTGGTACATATAATGCCGCAGCCGGCGCACATTCAATTAGATCTCCAGAAGCAATATAGCTTTCAGTTTTCATCACCACACCACTGGCCACATTGGCTCATACATGGGAGCCCAATAAAGCTCAAAACTAAAGGATTTGTTTGGGATATTTTTTTTTTTTCTTTTTGTCTGATGGGCAGAAATGGCGTTATCAGATTCTGAAAAAACAATAAAGAAACCAAGAAACTTGAGCTTGAAGCTTGAGAATGGGATTGGGTGAAGAGAATAATATAAGAGGTGCGTGGGTTAATTGGTCCATTCCAAATGAGCACAAGGTGTTCGACGTGGGGCCTCAATGAAAATTTTTTGGCTTTTCATCAAATCACAGCTTTTGTTGGGAAATGAAATCATGGAGGAGTTTGCGTACTGCTTAATGCTTTTGATTTAATACAATGCTGCATTACCAATTCATTTCCTTTTATTCTCATTTCACACCTTTCCCTTTAATTCTTTTTCAAAACGTGTTGTAATTTTCGAACTTTGCTAAACCAAATTCATTTCTCTTGTCAATAATTCGTGTAATGCATATATGATATTGCAATATGTCTACAAGTAGAGTTTTTATACTGATTCCTGTGTAATATGTCAAATGTCAAGTTTTAAATTAAGGTGTCAAGTGTGTAGTGGGTCAGTAGCCAAGTTTTATAAGATATTGAACCATCAAATTTTGGAATGGTAATTTGGTGTTGTACCCATTGAACGATACTCGGATTGAACCTTGTTCATATTCAAATCCAATTTAAGTTATCACTAAATTGTGATTACTGAATTGGTTGATTTTGTTTTTCGTTTTATTTTTTTAATTTAGTCTTGTTCTCTCATAAATTCCATAATATGGTTATCACATTTTTTTTTTAAGAAACAACTTGAATTCTTAATTGATTCTAAAAATAAAAATAAAATTTTGTTAACTACCTTTTCTAGTTTTTACAATTTGACTTGGTTTTTTGAGAACATGAATGAAAAGTGGATAACATAACAAAAAATTAAACTTATTGGTGAAATAATGTTTACAAGCTTAATTTTGAAAAATTAAATGGTTACTAAACATAGCCTAAAATATACACACAAACTTCAACTTTTGTAACAAGATAATAGAAGTAACTTATTAATGTGGAAAGATCCGAACCTCTAACCACTCTTGAGTCGAGAATACATCCGAACCTCTAACCACTCTTGAGTCGAGAATACATACCTAAACTAATTGAACTATGTTCAAATTAACTACTGAAACCCAAGCATCTAAAACCCTTTAAATTTTAAGTTTGTTTGTTTTGTAGTCCACTTTTTACCATGTTTTCTTTTTAAAAAACTGAGTCAACTTTGAAATTGAAAAAATATATATATAGTTTTGATTTTTTTTTTTTTTTGAATTACCATTGATTTTAAATGGAGACTTAATCATTTCTTCAAAACAAAAAAATGGAGACTTAATAATGGTTGTTTTAAATTCAAGTAATTAAATTAAATTATTAATGTATTCTCATTTCTCAATCATTCCCAATAATAAACATATAGAATAATAAAGAGAGTATGATTAAACAAAGCACTAACGAATTAAAATCACTGCATGTGTGAGTGAATTGGTGGTTGTAAACGAAGAAAACTAAAAACTAACGAAATAGAAACCATCAAATTTGTGATTTTGAAATTGACCCCTCTTTTTTAAAGATAATTTCTCCATTTTTCTTCAATGGACATTTGATCAAACATTTTTTGGAATCTTTTCATCAATATGCCAAAATTCGTTTTTGTTAACATCGTTCACAAATTCATAATTTTAAAAACTAAAATTTGATCTTTTTAAGGACGGTTGCAAATATAGCAATCAGACTCAAAATATTTGTAAATACAATGTAAAAAAACTTATAAATATAATAAAATTTAGATCTAGCTCTCAAAGTTTATTAGTAATAAATCATATCACTAAATAGGAGTCTATAAGTGATTGACCATATCACGGATAGATTTTGCTATTTATTCATCAAAATTATCTTTTTTATATAATAATAAATAGATTATTTGTAAGAAAAGAGTGGAAAAGAGAACACAAACATGGATATATAAAAATGAAATGAAAAATTTCAAACTAATAATTATATCAATTAAAATGTAAATTTCACATGTACGAGAATAAACATAAATTAGTGAAAAATACTGTAATCAAATAGATAACAACAGTCTTATATTAATATGATGAGCGGCTTTTCCATTTTCTTCCATCATTTTTCTTTGCTTATTTAGAAATAATTACTTGATAATTTTTCTTGTTATTTTTTATGAAATTCTAAGAGACAAATACTTTTAATTTTAAGTGATTTTCAGCTAGTTTTAAATAAAAATAGGTATAGATCATTAATAATTTTTTTAAATTAATTCATTCATAAAAGTTTAAAATAATAACTTGACATGATTATTAAATTTTAATGGTTGCAACTCAAAATTGGGAGATACAAATTGATTGTTTTGTATTAAGAAATAATTCTGAGAGAAAAAACAAAGGAAATAATTTTAAAAGCAATCAATTGACTACTATTTTTGACAGGAATAAAATAACCATTTCTAAAAAGAATTTCAAAAGTAGAAAGACTTTGCTGACCCAATAAAAAAAAGTATGACATATGTATGTTCTTTTATTTATTTATTTTTCCCCCTTTTCCTTTTGGAGAATGAATGTTTGTCTTTTTCAGTCCACACTTCTGTGGAAATATAATATTACATGAAAATAATACATATAATATCATAAATTGACCTCAAAGCTTAAAAAAAAAACATAAATATTTATACATTCACCAAAATGAAAAGATTCTGAATCTGCTTTGAGAGAGAAATTAACCGATTGGACCTCAAAAAATAAATTAAAAAAATCCATTAGAAGAAGCTTAAGACATTTGCCTCTCAACCCACCCACCCCACCTCCTCTTAACCTACATAAAGAAGAGCTAATAAAACTCAAAAGGCCAACCACACTTTTCTTTAGCTTCACTCCTACTCAAAACACACCCATAAAATATTACCTCAAATTCTCCTAAAATAACCTCCTAATCCTCTTCATTCTCTCCTCAACCTTGCTAGCTATATCTCTTTCTTTTCTTTTCTTCTTCTTTCCTCTATGAGCTTGTGGGCGCCATCTCCCTCCGCCCTCATGGCCAAGCCCTCGGTCGCCCGACTCAAGCCTCACCTCCCCTTCCTCATCGTCATCCTCTGTGCCTTCGCCTTCCTCGTTCTCTTTCACACCGAGGGCATCACTTTCTTCTCCTCCATCTCTATTTCCAAACTCAAGTCGTGCCCCCGAAAATCCTCCCCCTCCAAAACAAGTAGGTTTTATCATCTGACCTTATTAAATATTATTGGAATAAATGATATACGACTCATCGTTTAGAGTTACATCCTTCCAATTCCATGATGTAATCCTAAACAAAAAGTCACATATCATTTATTCCATCAGATATAGAATCAACTAATTTTATATTCCAAAATCTATACCTGCCTCAATTTTAAAATTTGACTTAAAAAAAAATTAGTTGCAATTCAACTAACAGTAAAAAAAAATTATTCTCAGCAATTTTTTCCTCTCTTTCTTTCATTTTGTCCCTAACTCCTTTACATTTCCATGTAGGGGAGAAGTCGATGACGGAGGAGCGGTGGAGAGACCCATTGATGGACGATCGGTTCGAGTTCGACCCAGAGGAGTGCAGCGTAGTGAACGGGAAGTGGGTCTTTAACCAGTCGATCAAACCATTGTACACGGACCGGTCGTGCCCGTATCTCGACCGACAAGTGTCGTGTGTGAAGAACGGGCGGGTGGATTCGGATTACCAACAATGGGAGTGGCAACCAGATGATTGCACATTGCCAAGGTTTGAGAGTGTTTTGGTGAATTGAAGTAAAGAGAGGAAGTAGAGTTCAAAATTTGGGGAAATGATATGGAATTTGGTTTGGATATGACAGATTTAATGCAGAGATTGCACTGAAGAAGCTTAGGGGAAAAAGGTTAATGTTCGTTGGGGATTCATTGCAACGTGGGCAGTGGCAATCATTTGTTTGTATGGTTGAGTGGATGATTCCGGAAGACAAAAAATCTATGAAGAGAGGCCGATTTCTCTCTGTTTTCACTGCTAAGGTACTCTTTGTTCTATTTTTCTAATTTCTTCCTCTCTTTTTTTATTAAAAAAAAAAAAGTGTTTAATTTTAATCATTAATTTCAAAACTTAAATTTAATCATTTAAGATTTTTTAAAAAAATAAAGGAACTGAAAATGAGTTTGAAACTCAAATTGATCCAAGTCTCAAACTATAAAGATGAAAATGGTATTTAACAATCTTTTTAGAATTGTATTAATTAATATCTTAAACAAAGAAATATATATCAATACAATTATTCTACTACCACTCCTTTATGCTAGCATTTCTCACTATTATACATTAATTTTTTACATTTGAGTGAGTTTAAAAATTAAATTGATTTATTCATAAAATTTAATTTGAATTCTTTAACTAATACAATTCTTAGAATCTAGTCATATAAATTAATTATTTTCTAAAAAAAATGGATTTAAATTCTTTAACTAATACAACTATCAGAATCTAGTCATATACTTAATAGAAAATAAAACTGGAACACTTTTCAAATTTAAGGTTGCTACACTTATCTAGTATTGCAATTTGATGAATTTGTTATTTTAGAAGTAAAAATTGGCATAACTTTATAAATTTAGTACTAATATTTTATTTTAATTAAATTATAAGTTTAGTCCATGAACTTCCAAAGTTTTATCTATTTGATCCCTAAATTTTAAAAAATGTCTAACGTTCTTAAATATTTAATTTTGTGTCTAATAAATTCCTAAAATATTAAAAACCGTAAAAAAATAATAATAATTGATTTTGAATTTTATGTTCAGTGGAAATATAAATTTTTAATTTTATATTTGATTAGTGATTTTTCTTTTAACTTTAAAAAAGTATTAAATTGGTAAAAAAAAAATTAGGCACAAAATTGAAAATTACATAACTTTATAGAACACAAAATTGATACTTTGATAACGTATTTTAAAGTTCATCTATTGAACACAAAGTTCAAAATACAAATCTCAATTAGAAAATTTATGAAAAAAAACACATAGACGGGATACACGAAAATGGAAGGATTAAACTTGTAATTTAAATTATATTTGTTTAAAGAAAAAATTGATTAATGATGGATGGCATATGGTTTTAAGGAATACAAGGCTAGGATTGAGTTCTATTGGGCCCCATTTCTGGTGCACTCAAATTCGGACAATCCGATAATTGGAGATCCAAAGCAAAGAATATTGAGAGTGGACTCAGTTGCAAATCATTCAAAACATTGGACTAATGTTGATATTCTTGTCTTCAATACCTATGTCTGGTGGATGAGTGGCGTTAAAATTAAATCCTTGTAAGCTCTCTCTCTCTTACACTTTTTTCCTAGTGAATTAAATTAGTGATAAGTTGTTTTATTTTTATTAGTTAATTTAAGAGAATTAAATTACTTTTTATTCATTTTTCATCCCTATTAAAATTAATTTTAAAAAAAATCCATGTCAAAATGAGTTTAACTCAACGATAATGAATAAATCTTTCACCCTAGATATTGGAGGTTCAATCCTTAATTTCCACGTTTGTTGTACTAAAAAATCTACATCCTGATTATTTTAAATTAATTAATCGAAAATGAACATTAGTAAAAACTGAGAGATAGAAGTCTAAAATCTAAAAATCTATGGATCGATTAAAAGCTTATTTTAAAATTTGGTGTAGGTTTAAAATGGTAGAATTATTAAAATTTGGAATGAATGTGTAGATGGGGATCGTTTGAGAATGGAGAAGAAGGATATGAAGAATTTGATACACCAATTGCTTATACAATGGGATTGAAGACTTGGGCCAATTGGGTTGATTCAAATGTCAATCCAAATATGACACGTGTCTTCTTTACAACAATGTCTCCAACTCACACCAGGTCTTTTCTCTTTTACCTTTCTCCATCTTTTTCTCTTTCTTTTTTAATTATAACTTTACTCTACCGTCAGAAATTTTTCTAAACTTTCTCACCATGTCGGATAATTATTTGGTTTTCTAGTTTTTATTTTTTTTAAATTAAGTCCATAGATATTACTTTTAGCTCCAAATTTCTTCTTTTGTTATTTGCTTTTTGCTGGTGATTTAAAAAATCAAGTCAAAATTTGAAAACTAAAAAAATAGTTTTTTAAAACTTGGTTTTGAATTTTAGAATTTAGCTAGAAATTTAACCATTGTACTATAGAAATATGCAAATCATTGTAAGAAAATGAGAGAAAATAGGTTTGATTTTAAAAAGAAAAACAAAAAATAAACAACAAAATAGTTACCAAATAAGGTCTAAAAGTGTCGTCTATGAATCTTTGACTATGTGTCTAATAGATTACTCAAATTTTTAAAAAAATCAGTGTGTCTCTAATATGTTGATATATTCAAAACTTTTAGAAATCAACTCATCTATGTGTATGTAATTGAATTTTACATCTAATGAGACTCTAAAATTTCAATTTTGTGTCTAACAAATCCTTGAATATTAGAAAATGTATAATAGGCTAATGACTTATAAGACAAAAAGGTAAAAATTCAATGACCTGTCGATCACAAAAATGAAAGGTTATTAATTTTAGTCCTTATACTTTTAACTTTTGGTTCATTTTGATCCTTAAACTTAAAAAAAACGATCATTTTGATCCCTTAAAAATGAAACGAAAATGAAAATGAATGGATCAAAATTATTACTTTTTAAAAGTATAAGGACCAAAATGAACTTCTTGAAAATATAAGGACTAAAATGAAACAGAGTTAAAAGAAGGGAAAAAAAAAAAAAAAAAGACTAAAATGAACATTTTGAAAATTTATAGACTCAAATGAACTAAAACTAAAAGTACCTAAACTATTTTTTTTTTTAATTTTATAATTAAAGTGATAAGTAGAAATAGACGTGAAGAAAATTTAATAAGATGTAGTATTGAATAGGAGTATGGATTGGGGAAGAGTGAATGGGAGCAAATGCTTCAACGAAACAAAGCCAATAAAGAAGAAGAAATTCTGGGGAAGTGGGTCCGACAAAGGAATGATGAGTGTGGTCTCTAAAATAGTTCACAAAATGAAAGTCCCCGTCACATTCATCAACATTACGCAACTTTCCGACTACCGAATCGACGCCCATACCTCCGTCTTCACCGAAACCGGCGGCAAGCTGCTGACGGCGGAGCAAAAGGCGGATCCTCTCCACCACGCCGACTGCATTCACTGGTGCCTTCCCGGCGTCCCCGATACTTGGAATCAAATACTTTTCGCACATTTATAGCTAATATATAATGTAATATAAACCCAAAACCAAATTAAACAAAAGTTTGAGCCCCATTTGGCAAAAAAAAAAACATTGTACCAAATCTTGGGAGCATCAAATGTTCAAAGGTTTTATTCAACAAATTGTTTTCCTTTTTTTTCCCCTTTTGTTGGTTGGTGAAATAAGGAATTTGGAATGTGGTTTGGTAAATGTGTAAATTATTTTTATGGGAAATGGTGGAAAATTGGTATTTATTGAAGGGGGGAGAGTATGCCATTTTGAAAATTTTATGAGTTTTGTTTTAATTTTATGTCTATGCTTTTGTAAATGTATTACTTCAACTATCGCTTCATAGCTATTTAGATTTTTTTTTAAAAAAATTAAATCTATTTTATTCATAATTTTTTTTTACAATAATTTCTATCTTTCTTAAATACAATAATTGAATTCGTAGTGAAATTCTAAATTCCAAAAACAACTTTTTGAAACAACATTTTGAGAGCTACTTTTTTTAGTTCTCATAACTTGATTTGGTTTTTTAAACCATTAATGAAAAGTAAATAACAATGGGAAGATATTTATAGGTAAACGTAGTGTTCATGAAATTTATATTAAAAAAATAAAATGGTTGACAAATGGGATCTTACTTCTTATAGTTTGAAAATTAAGGGTAGTTTTAATTTGATTATTATGGGATTTAGAAATTTTAATTTGATTTATGCAATTTCGATAGAATTGATCGTTACTAGAAAATACTAGTTCATTGTAATATAATTGGAATATGTGTCACGTTTAATATGATAGTCGTTTGTACTAATCACAATATTTGACCAAAAATTAATAAAGATGAAAATTAAAAAATTTAAATTGTATATGTCATATTAGAACTAAACTCAAACTCAATTCAATTGAAAATTTTAAGATTAATAGTGTAGAATGAGCATAATGTAAAAATCAAATTAGTTGTTGTGTCATGGCATGACCACTGTTTTGAAAACAATTGTGACACAACTTCAATGCTAATCGTCTCAAGTTAGTTGCTCCCAACATTAATACAATGCTATTGATAGACGAGCACTCCGAAAAGAGTATGAATCAAAGAAAAACTTTTGCTCGGAGAAAATAAACAAGATAGTAAATAGAGAGAAAAATAAATATGTGTATCCAAATTTGAAGCATTGTCCTCTGATTATTGAAAAATTCAAATAAATAAATAGATAAATATATATATATATATATATATATATATATATATTAGATCTGTAAAGATCAAGCGATTTTAAAATATTAGATTTGTAACCATCAAATGATTATGAGATTTGTAACAATAAAACGGCCACAAAATTAAATAACACATATAGCTATTTGGGGTGCTAAGTTGAGATATGATGTCTTGCGTTCATATGTCTGTGGAGTTCATATCTTGGTGCTTGGGATGTAGAGTTATTTAGTCTAAGTTCATATGTTTGTATTTGAAGTGCAAAGTTGAGTTCATATGTCTGGAGTATATAATACAATTTTTTTAACTCTAAATAATTGTTTTTATGATAACTATTTTTATTTTGAAACTTTTTTATTCAATATTTATACCTCTGTGGTGAATAAAATATGAATTGTAATTTTTGTTATTTTATTTTTTAAAATTTTTCTTTCTTTCTTTCTTTCTTTTTTAATCAACAATAATTAACTTATTACATTTCTTACAATAATATAATTAAATAAAATAGGAAACCAAAAAGAAGTCAAAACTTTTGATTTCTAATTTTCTCAATGAATTTCATCATCATCTTCTTCTTCTTTTTCTTCTTCTTCCTATTGTTGTTTTATATTTTTACTTTGTCATAAGTTTTTTTTATAATTGGAACTCCCTCATCATCTCAGCAGTCAATTGAATGTCACCATATTTCTTCAACAGTTTTATTTTCAATTCCTCCAAATTTGGATGATCATCAAAGAACAAATCTCAATTTTCACTATTTTTTGCCATAAAATGCTAAAGGAAAACAAACTTCATTTTATGGTTTTTTTAATCTTTTTTGTTATGTGTTACATATTATTCGACTACATACATACTTTTCCAAATATTTTTAATACTCATTTGATACGTGAATTTAATTAAACAAAAATATGCTATACAAATTTCTACGTATAAATATTGTACTTAAAGTTAATGTAAAGAAAATACTATTATTTATATAATCAATAGCCCCACAACATATTTTAACAGTTATCGGTCTTATAATAGTCGAAAAGGGTTGTCAAAGTTGATTATCAAAGATAATTTTCGTTGGAGTTTGTAGTTGTAGATAGTTGTCGGAGTTTGAAGTTGGTCGCATGAAGGTGGTATTGGAATTGATTGTCGAAATTTTTCGTCGAAAGCAGTTTTCGGAACCCCACATCATAGTTAGTCACGTGAAGGTGGTCTCATTGAAGTAGATAATAAAATATAGTTTTCGCTGGAGTTTGTAATCGGAGGTAGTTTTCAGAGCTTGAAGTTGGTTGCATGAAGGTGATATTGGAATTAGTTGCCAGAGTTTCTGTGGTTGTCAAAACCCAAAGTTGGTCGTCAGAGTTGTTCGCTCAAAGATGGTTATCAAAGATAACTTTCGTAAGAGTTTGTAGTCAGAAGTGGTTGTCGGTGCTTACAAAGATGATTTGTCGGAGTTGGTCATCGGAGTTTGTGTTTGTTGGAGGTAGTTGTCAAAGCCCAAAATTGGTCGTCGAAGTTGGTCACGTGAAGGTGGTCATTGGAATTAGGTTACCGGAGTTGTCATTAGAGTTGTCGGGACTTGGAGTTAGTTTCTAGAGTGTGACAGCAATATCGCCGATAGTAGTCGATGAATGAAGCTATTGAGAATATTAGAAGAATGAAAAATTGGGGTGAATTGTTAAAATATATCAATTCAACTCCACCAACATTTAAAATCGGTTAACCAAACATTGAGTTTATACCAACTCAACTTAACTTATGTTGGTGACCCAAACACCCTTATAATATTTATATTTATCAATCTTCAAGTCGGAAGTTGGATTTCCCACCCCACGTATTATTATTTTTTTATTTACAAATTTTCGTTACATTTTAGTCCCCGACTTCCCGAGTTGATGAATGGATCCGGCCCATAAAGAAGCCCATTCATAATGATCCAAAAGTTCTACCAATAAATAGCCTGCCGCCTTCCCTCCAAATTCCGGCGACGAGGGTTTCCGAAAGCCATTTCCATATTTCAGGGTTTTACGAGATTTTGCAGTTTGACTATGGCGACCATTATTTCTAGGAGTGCGAAGCATTTCCATTACGCAAATCGCAGTCTCTCTTTGCACTGGCTGAGGTTACATTCTCTTTCGCCTTCGTCTTGCGTTATAGAGGGCGCGAATCTTCATGATCCACCTTTTCCCCTTCATTCGGTTGGTTTACTTATCCATTTTGATTAACTTTCTGCCCTAATGTTCGCTTTGTATTGTGGGATGATGTTTGTAAAGAAGTCATGCTTAAGTTAAAGATCCAGTTTTTCAGTGAAATTTACACGATACTAATGATTAATCGCTTCAATCAACAATTTAGCGAATGATCGTAGGCTGTACGCTGCCTTATTTCGGGCCTAGAATTTTTGGTTGATGATAGGGAAGTAACAATGAGGAAATTGTTTAAATTCCTGGCGCGACGATACTCTGAATTCTTTTTCTTCGTTTTTTTCTTAAATTCTCAATTGTCACCGTCGATAGAGGTTATACTACGAGAATTGTGTTTAGCATTTCTCTTTATGAGTATTTTTCTTTCCAATTGAGTTCCCTCTTCATTCTTAGGGGCTTGGAATAAACTTTCCAGCTACGTATATAAGACGGCTTAATAGTACCGCTTCTACTACTGCTGATTCTCAAAACCCAGCCTCCGAGAAACCGGTAGAGCCCAATTCTAGTGAAGGGAACAAATCGGGGAAATCAAATCAGGGTCAGGATGCTGGAAAACCTGTTCGTGGTGGGGTATGGTTGCCTTTAGCTTTTCTAATGGACTTTCTACAATCATCTATAGCCTTCTTCTTGAGATTTGGTTGTTTCGAGTTGATTGACTCTCTCCTTGCAGCCGGTATCATGGTTGAGTTTTCTTTTGCTGGTTGCCACCGGAGCGGGACTGGTTTTCTATTATGACAGGGAAAAGAAACGTCATATCGAAGGTAGACTACTATGGTGAGTGCCTGAGTGGAATAAATATTCTGCACCACGTTTTCTAAAAGAAGAAAATCTTCCAAGCAATGTTTATTCGAAGAGGTCTCTTGAACAAGCAAAATGTGGGGGTTTGCCCCTTAATACATTGTATATTGCTATTGTTCTTGCTATTGCTTTGTTGTCAAATCATAACATGGCTTATAGGTATTGTACAGTAGAAAATCTTGAATTAACTTTTCCTTCTAATTCAAACATGACTTTATTTAGTATTTTCTACAAGCTAGGTGCTACTCATATGAAATAAGACTCTTCACCTGACCTAACCAATTCCTTTTTTGATCTTGCTGCTTCCATGTGGGTAGTTATTTGGTTTCATGGTTCATTTCCAGCGTCATTATTAGATTTATCATCTATTATCTAGCTTTGAGTACATTTTTGTTAGTCATTTTACCAATTTTTTGTAACTGGAACTATTCGCTATAAGGGTTACTGTAGAATGTAACTTGTTGGAAAACATTTAGCAAGATGCATGGGTTGCTTTTGGTAGTTGGGGCATAATGTGCGTTGATGTACGATTTTATTTCAATGTTGTTCCTCTGAGTTTGCATGCATGATTTGATTATTCTTCTTCTAATTAACAGAAATAAACAAGGCTTCCACAGAAGTCAAACAAGGACCGTCAGTAGGAAAAGCAGCTATTGGGGGCCCATTTAAACTTGTTAATCATGATGGGAAGCAGGTCACAGAAAAAGACTTTTTTGGGAAATGGACATTGGTATATTTTGGCTTCACTCACTGTCCCGATATCTGCCCAGATGAGCTACAAAAGCTAGCTGCTGCAGTTGATAAAATCAGTTAGTCATTTGCTCTTCCACACACTTGTTGGAGTTACTTTTCCTGAAAGATCAGTTATCGTTTGCTTTCGCTTTAGCTTATTTCTCCCAGATGCCTTGTTTCGTCAAATCCAAACACTGGACTTGTGAATAGCAATCTCAAAATAACTCACATGATTTGATTTATGTTCTTACTAACAGTTTTGAAAACAGGAAACTGTTTCTCAACTAGTCTTTGAAAAAATATGTTTGGTCTTTCATATTTATGTTAACAAATATATAGTCCCTTCGGTGACATCTGATAGATATAAACATAATATAATGATGGCAGACATGAAAAGTTCTTAATGTAGTTTCTTGGGGCATCTTCTAAATGACCGTTTTGTTTTATTGGGTTTTATTTTTATTTTATTTATTTTTTTCAAACAAACTGTTATTGGTTAATTTTATTCTACTTTTGTCCTAGTTAGTTGTGATAAAGATGTGTGGCGTTTAATGGTCAGGACTTCTGCTGACCGTTTGATATTTTGATGAGCAAAAGTTTCCTCCGATCAACAGTACCTTTGTTTATAATTATGTTTTCTTTTTTTTTTTTTTTAAAAAAAAAAAACAGTTACATTTCTTGTGACAATTTTCTGACAAACTTCTTAAATTTTTCGTGCCATTTATTCTTGAGCTAATTATGTTTGTTTATAGTTTCGTCTTTCTCTGTTGGAAGCAGAAAAGGCAGGAATCAAAATTGTCCCTGTTTTCATCTCTGTTGATCCTGAGAGAGATACGGTCGAACAAGTGCGGGAATATGTCAAAGGTATGTAGGAGTCAGTTCTCCATCTGTTAGTCATACTTGTTTAGCCTTTAGACAATACCAAATTAATATAATCTTTTCCCTAATGTTACAGAATTCCATCCGGACTTGGTTGGCCTGACTGGGACTACGGATGAGATACGGAATGTAGCGCGGGCATATCGAGTTTATTATATGAAGACTGAAGAGGAAGACTCAGATTATCTTGTTGATCACTCCATAGTGATGTAAGTATCAGTTCCAATTTACTTCAAATTGAGTCCGTCATCAGTATCACACGTTAAGTTTTTTTCACAATCTGGTGGGGAATTTGGTGCAGGTATTTAATGGGTCCTGAGAAGATGGAATTTGTAAAATTTTTTGGGAAAAACAACGACGTTGATTCACTTGCAGATGGTGTTATCAAAGAGATAAAGCAGTACAAGAAATAGAAAGCTTTTACAAACCAATTTCAACTATACTACCTCAATCCGGTCAGTTGATTTTCGAACTTGTCATTTTCTACTCGAGTATTTTTCATCGCATGGCTTTCACAGCGGGTTGCTGGGCTTATTTGGAGTCGCCAGGTTGATACCTATAACAATAGGCTTGTCTTACTTAATAATATTGTTTTATCTTGGTTTCCCTTCTTTACCAAGCATTTCTTGAACATTGATCCAACATGCCGTTCATTTTAGCGGTAGTTATTTCAGCAAATTGTCTTTTGGTGGAAATGGACTTTCCAAACCAACACAACAGTAATGATCAAATTGATGACTAATCACTGGCAAGGATTTCATGCTTTACAATGATAACCGAATAAAAAGGAGAAAACCGTCACTTTTTTGGATAATGTTGGCTCGATTCCGGTAACTTTGGGCTCTGACTCTTTCATTATTTTTTAAAAATAGCTAAAAAAAATTAAATTTACTAAATAAAAAAATGTGAAATTTCGTGTTCAGGAGTTTTGATGTTTAAACTCTGGATGACTATTGCGCTTTAGTGTGTCGATCAATGAGAAGTATTATATAATAATAGGAGTCACCTTCTGTTTGTGATTTTGCTAATCTGGAAAGAAGTTTCAGTTTCTTATGTTCAGTTCCTTTTTCCAACTTCTCAAAATCCATCCAACCTAAATTTGACATAATAAGCTTAGACCGTAATGAGGTTCGTACTAAACCAACTTAATTAATCCGTTCATAGATGCACTCATTATATCAATTATTAAGGGCAAACTGAAGTGATTTTAAGATCCTTAATTCACATTTTGTGGTTCAAATCACTCCAATACATTTTCAAAACTTTCCTTTTTCATTCTAAACCTTGTCATACCCTTCAAAATTAACCATTAGAAGCATGTTTACATGTAATTTCTAGGTTAATCTACAAATTTAGTCCATATGTTTAGCCCTCGTGATTTTGGAAGTTGAAATTTAGTACATAATTTCTATGATTTAATCCTCGTAAATATCCCCACCGTTCATAAACAAAACAATTCTTTTTACCATAGAAAAGAATTTTTTCAAACCATTGAAGACTAAATCCTAAAATATAGGGACTAAATTTTACAAAATGTACGATTAAAACTAATTTTAAACATAATAAAGATGATTTTAACTGTTTTAAAATCTCAATGTACACTAATACTACTTAAACAAACACTCAGTGGTGAGCAAACTCATCTCATAACGTTCGAGATTACCGACTTGGTAAAGAAATTTGAGAGTTCCAAATAGAGAGTCAAGCCAGCGTATTAAAGATGCCATTATGGAAGGAGTTTGTTCATCCAGTAATGTGCCATTGTAGATTACCACAAAATCATAAGCAAAGCCTTAAATTATAGACTATAAATCCAATGATAATCAAAATTGGATTTAGAGGGAGCATTTGTCCCTTCCAACCGTGGGAAAACACTAACTTTATTTTCACGTCCTCTTATTATTTCCCACCATTATGATTATTTAGGCTGCTACGTCTATATATATATATATATATATATTTATATATTCATTCGATCAACGTTAAATTATGCCCATATCAAAGCTTCGGCTAGACATACCCCCTCAGGCTACCATTTGCAATTTGTATATACTCCCCTTCCCCAACTTCAGATTTCTGCCTCCAAGGCACAACCAGATGAATTTTATCGAAACCCAACTTCTTCGTTGAGGCGATCAAATGACTAATCCAAATAATCGAATCTTCAAACTACCACCTAAAATATAACATGCTCCAGTCTTCTGAGGTGTTCCTCCACTGCTCATCACTTTTCGATCTCGTCAGAAATGTCGGCCTTCCCTAGGTAAACCAGCTGCATTTCCTCTCTCCAGATCTTGGTTTTTCATAACATTTTGAGAAGAAAATGGGCATAAAAGTGAAATTGTCAGGTGATGATGGAAATCTTTCAAGTAAAGAGAAAAAAGAGTGCAGTAAGAGAGGGAAAGAAGGTATATACCGTGTCACGGAATTCGACTCTAATGTGTGGAACATTTGTTCTGTGAATATCATTTCCTGCAGGTCCTCTCTTGTAATATTCTTTTCCAATCCAATGCGACTGCAACAAAAAGGTCGAGTTCCAGCAGTCATTGATAAATGTTGCAAATGGGGGCAATAGGAGACATCGGAAAGAAATTTGCAGATATCAGTGATTCTATGTATTTGCATTTGAGAAAATGCACGTTCACAAGGAAATATATTGATGATCTCACTCAAGTATGGACTCAATTTATATTAATCAACTGCTTCTCAAGAGTCATTCTACAACTTATCCTATTCAGGTACGGCCATTGGGCTTCTACAACCTATAAAGCAAACCCAACCAGTAAAACACATCTATTCATGTAAGGCCGTTGCTGCTGGTTAACTTCTGTCCAAGGTATCCCTTTCATCATAGTAAAGATAAATAAATAAATGGGGAAGATACATTTGATCTTGAACATTTAGGATTTTAACGAGACGTAGGAAACAGATGTTTTCCATTGAACATATTTAAAATCATAGTTGGATGCATCATACGCAGTTGGAGGAATAAGAGTATTTTCTCCGCATCATAAATTCATAGTATATGAGTGGGGGATTTAAGTAAATATTTATATAGCTCCAAAGTTCTGTATGTACCTTCAGAGCATGAGAGAAACCTGATTGGTAGACAGAATTGCGTGCTATTTCACATAGGTCACAAGAACTCAGCTTCCAGACCTGTACAATAAATTTTAACTTCAATAAAAAAAGAAAAAGAAAAAGAAAAGGTAAACAAGATAAAAGAAACAAAGTGTAGAAATGCAACCTTCTATACAGAGCTCAGAAGAAAGTTGAAAGGGGTATAAGGTAAAGGAAAGATGAACTTACTGAAGCAGCTATGCTATATTCTTCAACCAGAGGTTCTTTTGTTAAGTGGATTTGGAGAGGATCATCAGTTGAAAGAGAGACATTTAGACCACGAGAAAAGAACATGGGAAATGGATTCCGGTGATAGTCCAAAAACAGGGAGTTGTTGCTAAGCGGAGACATAGCCAGACCAACCTGTTAACGCAAGACGTGTTCAAAATAAGAGACAGTAACAATGAAAATTATGCGAGTTTAATGGGAAGAAATTGTTGTCTGCTTCATTACCTGTGCTAGATAATATAAATACTGAAGCACTGGAGACTTTCTCAAATTGATTCCATGTGCAATGCTATGAGCAGTTAGGAAAGTTGCAGCAAGGTGGTCAATATCACCAGCCTGAAAAGAATTCTATGCATAAGTTGAATGTAAAAAATGTAACGTATCATCAAATTTGAGTAAATTTCTGAAGTACCTCCCCAGAATGTGGACGAAGGTTTATAGTGGTCATGCCCTTTGATTCACGAAGCTGAAAAGCAATTCGAAAGGTTATAACCCTAGGAAAAGTTAAGCATGGAGGAAGCACAGACCAAAACATCGGTCATGATATAAACGCAGGAAATATTGTGAAAGCCCAAAGGAGTACAATTAAAAGAACATCTAAAATGCCACCCATAAAAATAACTTTGTATTGTGCCGAGCAAAACATAATTTATTTTAAAACAGACTCGTCTAAAGTTGTAAAATCAAGTATAGAATCTTAAAATGGGCCATTTATACCACATTCACGTAATGGACTGCTATGTACTTTCAAATTCAATAAACAAAATGACACAAAGTAACGAGCTTAAGATCATTTCGTTATAAACCTTATTTAGTGTGTAGAGGTTGGCATAGCAGTAATAGAGATAGTATGAGAATGCGGGATTGAAAACATTTGTCCACTGAGCAGGCGTTGGCATGTGCTTGGTAGGGCGTCGTTCAGGTTTGCTTTCATCATCAACCAAATCCAAACCAACAACCTGAAAAGTTCATAAAAGAGAATAAATTTGAAAATTCTGCACCCACGTTGAGTGAACAAGTTTATGGTGCGTGTAACATAGGTTACTTCCTTACAAAATTATATAAAACATAAGTTACAATGGCAGAATAAATGAGAACACAATTCTAGCAACAATGGTTTCAGATACAAACCTACCAAAATCAATAGGACATATTTCGACGCTATCTTCATTTAAAAAGACTGATATGCTCCTGTAATATAACAAACCTGTTTCAAGAAAACATGCAACTGCGGATGTGAATCTGGATCCACCGTGACCTCAAACAATGGAAGGAAGATGTTATCAAGAATGTTTTGAAACGAAGTCACAATCCCCATTTCCTTATACACATTGTAAAGTCGTGGCAGCTGAAATGCAAACCATAACAAAATATAAGGGTGACAATTTTCTGAAAGGATAGTACTTCTCAGTGTCCTTGTTGATATGTACAAAATACAGAGGAGTGCTGGATAATACGCCATTTGTAAACTTAAAAACAAAAAGCTTAAGCCCCATTTGGGTAACGATTTCGTTTTTGGGTTTTGGTTTTTGAAAATTATGCCTTTTTTCTTCTCATTTCTTACCATAATTTGCATATTTATTAAGTACAATAGTTGTATTATTAGCCAAAAATTCCAAAAACAAAAACAAGCTTTTAAAAACTACTTTTTTTAGTTTTCAAATTTTTGCTTGGTTTTTTTAAACCATTGGTAAAAGGTAGATAACTAAGGAAGATGTTTGGAGGTGTAAGTAATGTCCATAGGCTTAATTTTAAAAAACAAGGCCCTAGTGATATCCATAAGATGCCTATGAAGAAAATTTACAGTTCCTTAGTGAAGCATAAGAATTAAGAACCAGAGAAACTCTAAACTCTAATTTTCATAAAAAGCATTAGGTAATAAGTCAAAAACTGTGACATAAAGATGGTGATAAATAATTTTCCAAGAAATAATGCAACTTCAGTTCACTTAATAAAGCCAATTGCAGTAAACCCGAACCAAATTTGATATGACAAGCCAGGCATATATGATAAGCCAAAATGACCTTTTTTTGTTATTGTGCTTTTGAAGGCTGCATTACCTGGATCAACCATACAACATTTTCACTGTACAAATCATTATTAATTATCCAGCTGGCAAGTTGATCCCATTCACTTTGCTTCCTTCCATATATAGATATCCGATATTCAGCCATCTGCACTAAAAGAATGAAACATCAAACATGCAAAAATAAAAGTAGGAAGGACGACATATTATACTCATCAACATAAATTTGCATAAAGCTACCATGAGTTTATTTTTCATGCATCCATCAGCTATCAAGTATCAAGGGACAACTCAACTATCAAATATAGTGGGATCCCTCAAACATGCTTACTCCATATCATGGACATGACATATAACTTTTCAAATATTAATTCAGTAAAAGATACTGTACACGATCCTGGACATATGTATCACTAAAAGTTTTATTTCATAGACTGGAAAACAATAGGAAATAATTCATAAACATAAAAACGTTAATTATATTACAATTACAATTTGCTAAAGGAGTATCTTGAAACAAAAGTTCTATAGAAGCATAAAAAACGAACATTGCACATAATATATGAATACGAAACTGTATTGAAATAATTCCACCATTTCTCATTCACATGCTAAAAATAAATATTCATTATTCTCCTTTTCTTTTGTATTAAAGCTCCCAAGTCTGATAAATGTCCAAAGGGTGTGTGTTCAGTAGGATGAATTTTAGGATGGTGAAATGAGGTAGGAAATGTCTCACCAGATCAAAAATTGAAGACAAGATAAGGGTTTAGAGCAGGGCTGAAGATAAAATCTTATTTCCCTTCACGAGTTACGACTTGGATTGGATTCTTAGAGAGTCGCCATTTAGGTTGGATTCCTTGGTTAACGATGGATTAGACAGGCAGCTTTGTCTCCTTAGAAATAATTTGTTTTTCAATGCAATATGAATCCCATTTCCTTAGCAAAGCTTATCAATAGCAGTTTGCTCGACTTTCTGTCCATATTTCTTGAAAAGGGAACCAGTTTGAAAATACCTTTTGGAGACTTTCCTTTCCATTGCATTATTCCTTCCCTGTGAAAGAGTCTTTAGGATTGGTGCACGATAGCGCCATCTTTCATATGCAATGGTGGTAGGAGTGGAGTTCAACAGTCTGTACAGGAAAGCTCTTTTTTTCTTATAAAGAAACTGAGCTTTCTTCAAGAAAAATGAAAGAAAACAAAAGGACAAACAAAAAGACAGCCCAGCAAGAGAGGCCAAGCACCAAAGTGAACAGGAAATCTGAATTGGAAGAGCCTGTTGGTTTAAAGTTTTTGGGTTGTCCTAAGTGTATCCCCCTCCCACTGTCACAACTCATCCATGGAAGTACTTCTGAATTCTCTTTTTGAAGTAGAGTTACCACGGCAAGCGAATAAACTAACAAGAGGATTTAAGAGGCATAGTGGACACTTGGAGGATGTCTGGAATCTGTCTGTTTGGATTTCACCCATCTGGCCTTTTTTCCAAGTCTTTTGTGATTTTTTTCCTTTTCTTTTATTACAAATGATTAGAGCTCTTTCTTGTAACTACTGTTAGTTGTATTTATTTTCATCTAGCAGCTCCTCTCCATATCCTGTAGGCTAATATTTAAGAGAGAGAGAGAGAGATTGAGAGAGCGGAAAAAGTATATTTAGGTTCCATCATAGGAAGTTGACATCATAGAAATTACTAAAAGCAGAGACATAGATGAACCATCATCGCTTTTTTCCCCTTCCTCTAAAACACAATGCTATCCACACATTTTCTGAACAGAGAATACAGTTGACATAGATAGAAAACATACTTGGTATATGCTAGAAATTTTAAACCCACACCCATAAAGCAAATGAATTCAGAATAGCGTATCTAACTACAAAGATGGAAGAATGATGCACCTGATATTTACTTGCAGCAAGATCAGAAAATACTTGTTTGGTCAGCTCACCAAGGAAACGGCCTTCAAAGAGACATCCATCAGAAATATCAAAAACTAATAGAATGCAACAGTCTAGTAAAGTTCCTTAAGAATGCCATAGAGATGACAAACTAGTCAAAGAACCATATCTACAGCCACGTCTCTGGTGATTTAAACCAGCAACAAAAAGGCTGCATGCTATTATCATCCATTGATGAAAGGATTAACACAAAAAGGATATATTGGGTATATAGAGTTATTATGGGATTGGGGACAGAATATACGTGTAGGGTATATGAAGTTATTTTAAGGAAGAAATGAATGAATAATCTTACAAACTCAAATAAAAGCCCTATTTTAATAAATTATCTATCTTCAGTTATACAGCCTATTGAAAAGTGTTCAAGGTCAAATAAATTGTTCTCTCATCTTATTATTCATTCTACTATTTTCTTCCTATTTTAAGTTTACTTACATTTATCTATTATGTGCCTCGTAAAAGAAACCCACACGGTTTCTTTTTCTTTTTTTTTTTTTTTTTTTTTGCACCTTGAGCTGCTTCAGCTCCAAAGGACTATTGTGCTTTAGTGCACATTGAGCTTTAAGAAAGCATTGAATTATTTCTCTCTCTCTCTCTATATATATATATATATACATACACGAAAGAAGAAAGAGAGACCTTCCATCAAACCAATGAAAAAAAGAGATCATTACATCAACTGCAAATGCATGTTTTGGCTTGCAGATTATAAATTCTCCTTATTCCTTAAACTAATTTCAGTACGTAAATCACAGTCCCAAAACCCTAAATTGACCAACCAAATATGCAACAAAGAAGAATGTGCAAACAAAATCAAATGTCACACTATTCTCATGTCAAATCTAACAGTTTATAAAATAAGCAACATATACCTTGAATTAGATTGTCCAGCTTTAGGAAGATCTCCCTGAGTCTACTTTGACCACAGGGATTGTATTTAAGATTGAACTTATCAAAGCGGTGAAATGTGCTCTTGTCAGCATGAACATCCAAGAGGTCAACATTTAAGTCGTACCTGTGCTCCATATGTCAAAAGAAATCAATATTCCAGTCATGGACATAATTTAATAGAAATTTGAAGTTCAAAGTGGACAAAATCAGTATATCTTGTTTTTCCTGTTTGGATGTTGAATGTAAGTTGTTCTTCGTGATCAAAGAAAATGGATAAGGAAAAACTTACCCGGATAAGTCCAAGCTCTCAAAAACTTCTTTCAAGGTCAAATATGTACCATCCCGAAATATTACAACCTAAGTAGAGGGATACAAATAAAAAAGAAAACAACTAAGAGCAGTTCACCAAATGACTTAGATGTAGGGCATCAATTCTTACAATCATAATAGACACGGGAAGAAACACTAGTCAATAAATCAAAAGTCATTTTCATTACCTCATCAGGCTCTTTTCTCAATTTGGACTTTATAAATCTCAAGAGATGTTTCTGGTTCATGCACGCAGAGTGATGAACATGAGTATCCACTTTCCTGACATTGTAAAAGTCACGGTGTGGAGCACTTTTCTGAGCCAGAAATTCCTTGTCCGCATTAAGCATCAGATGAAGATTGAATTTCTGAATGACGTAAAAGTATAGGCTTATCATCAAGGATGCCAAATAGAAACGTTAACAAACATTTCAATAAACTAAAGCATTATAGGACATATACCTGTTCAAGAAGATTCAGTCGATGGTGGCAAAGAGTTCTAATGTTTCCTGCTGCAGTGACTCTAAGTATGTGATGAAGATCGGTAAAAAAGGTGGTTGCATCAGCAACAGGAAACAGTTCTTCCTTTGCTGCAAATGATTTAAATAAAACTCAAAAGAAGAGCAATTAAAAAGAGACATCAAAAGTTTGTGGGGATGTCCTACAATTTTTGTCTGCATAGACGTGAATGACCCCATCTTGCATCTCAAAATGATGCTGCAGAAAGAAAATATAAATTGAATAAGAGGAACAATCAAATAAAATGCATAACTATGAGAACAAAGGACATTTGAAGCAGAATTAGTAACATGCAGTACAATATACTAGACTTATTTGTCAATATTGACACACTCACATCAGACTTGCCCTCAGAAGTGTATTGAAACGGATCTGGATTAGGTTTTGGTGTACTGGGGTCAGATATGATTTCTTTCTCCCATGGAGCAACAGCTTCGCTGAATACATATCTTTTCCGCATCTCAAGGCATTCTTGAAGAACCAGATATGATTCTACTTCATCAGGTAACGGTACCTCTAGAAAAGCACCAGACAAATAGAAACATATTAAAAATCAAATCTGTACCCACGTATGAACAAAATCCCTAATAATCCATCCAACACAACAAACAAAATGGCATGTTTACCTCTAACAGAAAACATAATATCATGTCCAATGATCACTTATACATTCTTTACGGAAGATTACATCAATATGCAGACATGACACAAAAAAATAAGACCATGCCACGATGTTAAGCACCTTACAATTACGACTTGTATAATTATTATCTAATTTTCAGAGAAAATAAAGAAATAAGTCACATAAAAAGGATCCAACTAGTAATACCAGATGGGGTGATTTTGAGCCGTACAAAAGTTTCTTGTTCAGGCTCTTTCCTCAAAATATCAGCTGTGATTGGATCAGGCTGAACACCATGCAGATCACCAGATATACTATGAGATCGGATCATACTTGAAGCAGCCAAAGCAATCTGCTCTCCATTGGCATTAATGTGATCGGGAAGATTTTCAAACATACCCTTACATTCTGGACCCTGCACGTAGGGGGATAAATGCAACACTGTAAGTACTCCCAAGCTCCAAAGGCCATTAGATGCCCACGAAAATAAGAACATGCAAGGGAGTTAAGTACTCACTGCATTTCCATTAGTAAGCAGATATCCCGAACTTAATTTAGTATCCTCAGTTAAATTATCATCTTCGTCATCCGACCCTTCAACACTCTCGAAGGCACTCGTACTTGCAATGGGGGACTTCGGTGAAGTAGGCCTAATTGATCTCTTGGTAGAATTTTTCCCTGATACAAATGATTGTTTGGAGGGATAAGTACATTAATATACAGTGTCAGCCTTTCAATCTTAATATCGATAGGTGAAAAATAGTCAGAAAAATTGCAAGGATGATTCAGATTATCTGGAGTCCTCCTAACAGATTGAAATCATGGGTTTTGGAAGTTGGAGTTGTAAATACATGAGCCAAAAAAAAAGTTGAATGAACCAATTCATGCTAACTATTTTCAGACAAGTTGAAAAAGCCAGGGTCACCCATATCCTTGGCATTTCTTAAAGCAAAGACTATAGATGTCAATTGAAATTATATATCCAGAACGAAATGAAATGGAGCAAATTGCTTTAGCCCATGAGTGATCTCCTGTCAAACATTGCCAAAGTTGATGTAATACCTATACCATCTTTCAACACATTGACTTGATAATTTAGATTACCAAGTTTTTTAAAACTTCAAGCTTTATCTCTTTAATATAAAACAGTCAAACTTTAATCACGATCCATTTTAAATGACCTGAATAGTCAAACCAAATTTTTTCAATAATCTAAAAGGTAGGATAGTCCGTTTTTGTTCCAAAAGAAGGGAGAAAAGAATTATCGAGATGACCATGAACAAATCACAAATAATCTATCAAGGTTAGCCGGTTATGTTACAGACATGCTGGAAATTTCAGAAAGACGATTTAAGAATGGGATTATGAAATACATGACAGGAGACTCCTTGGATTGCATGGCTTAAGAATTAATCAACCGAATAAGACCACAACTGATTTTCCCAAATAGGGTAAGAGAAAGTTCATGACCTATCAGAAACTGCTATCTGCAGTACTATTGGTCATATGAAGATCAAAATACTCCTAATTTGGAATCCTATTAAGAAACCCCGATTCATCAGAACTTAATAGTTAATCATGATTCTAAAGTTAAAAACAATACATCAGCCGTATACATTGAAACAAAGCAGTGATAAACCTCCTTCTGGATTATTTTAGAACCAAAGGCGCCATAGAAGTATCCAGTAACATTAGATGCTAAAAAAACAAAGCATTCCCCTCGAAATCCAACAAAACCAAACAGTTTTTACTTTTTATGCATTCAAAGTCCATCAATCTTCGGAAGAGAAACCCGTTGAATCCATACCTTCAGGGAGTGTATGTAACCTCGGGAGCCCAGCCGGAATCACGTCCAGCAGTACTTGTCCATTTCGCTTCTCGTCGCCATCAGCCCCACCGGAAATAGCAGTAACATCCGGCAACGAAGAGGAACCCCTCCGATTATAACCATTTCCTTTACGCCGCACATGGTTTCCACGCTGCTTCTTGGAATGCCTCGGCGACTCAACCTCCAAACTATCGTCCCGCTCCCTTTCTCTCTCCACGGTCTTGGCAAACTCCAGCAGCTGAGTTAGGGTTTTCCGGTGCATATAATAAGCCGAAACAGCAACGACGGAAGCCCCTATCAAAGCGGCCATGGCCATGTGCAAAGGATAAGTATCCATTGAAGTTTGCTATGAGAAAACGACGCGTCTCTAACCAGAGAGAAAGCTCTGAATCGTTACTAGCAAACGCCAAAATGATTAACAAAGCACCGATTTGTTCGAGCAAATGAATGTTTGGTTTGATATTTATAGAGAAAGATATATCAGAGAGAGAACCCAGAGACTGCATAGAGAAACAGAGAGGGAGAGATTTACACTACAGCTTTTTCTCTCTCCTACTCTGCCCTCTCTCACCATTTTCTTTTTCTTTTTAGATTTTTCTTTTTTATATATGTCCAATTAGGGTTTTTTTCCTTTTTTTTCTCCTTTCATCTTCTACTATTTTTTTTTCCCTTTGCTCGTAAAATGTTCACGTTAAACTTTTTTTTCGGTAAAAATCTTCCTATGCTCTAAAATCATAAAATATGAATGTCTCTATAGATTTTTATTATATTTATAAATATTTTTAATTGACATTTAAAATAATTCTCAATTTTTTTCTAAATTCTTATAATGTTTATTTTTGTTTACATGAAAATTTTATTTAATAAACTTTGAAAAATGTTTATTTTAATACTCGGGCAACCATGTCATTTTTTACATTAAGTTTTTTTAAAAAGTTAGCTCATTTCATCTCAATTTTTTATAAGGATTTTCATCTTTTAATTTTTAACCAAATTTCAAAATAAATTAAAAAAATTAAAAAATTATTTTTTTAAGTTTTCAAAATCTTAATTGTGAAAAAATAATAATAATAATAATAAAACATAATATTTTAGAAGGGTAAAAAGTGTTTATAAGTTCACTTTACAAGAACTAAAACAAAAATTCAAACAGCTAGTAGCTACTAAACATGGTCTTAGTACTTTAACTTTTTGTAGAGTATATTTTAGTCCTTAAATTTAAAAAGATAAATTATAGGTAAATTACAAAAATCAATCATAAAGTATGATAGTAGTTGCAGTTACATCATCTCACTTTCAATTGAGCCTTCAAACTTGTACAAATATTAAAATTAGACTCTTAAATTTAAAATAATTATAGAAATTGGACTTCTAAAGGATAATAATCGAATCCTCAAATTTATATAATTATTATAATTTTTACAATTATGTAAGTTTCAGGATCTAATTTTAACGTTGGTATAAAGTTGAGAAGTCAATTTTTATAATTTGAAAGTTCAATGATATAATTGCAACTATCATCGTACTTTAGAGATAAATCTTGCAAATTGTCCCTATAGTACTATATTCTTTTTATATTATTTTTTTTTACCTAAATTCTGTTGATTTTGAGCTTACTTTTTGGAACCTATACATTTTTTTTATTTTGTTAAAATACCATTTTGTTCCATTTACTCTGCAATTTATTTAATTTTGGTCGATATACTTTTAAATGTCAAATTTTAGTTCATATATTTCTATTCAATCTTTAATTTAGTCTCTATTGCTAGTTAATTGTGGATCTTTTTCAATATATATATATATATATATCTTTTGCCATTTTTACTATTAATTTTGCAAATATAATCATATATTGGACTTTTTTCATGAACATTATTATTGTTATTTAACCAATTTCGATGAAAAAGTAATTTTTAAGAACACGAGATTTATTGAAAGTATAAGGATTAAAATTGGATTTTTGAAATTATAGAAATTAAAATTGAACAAACCCTAAAGTACAGGGACTAAGATGGTATTTTAACCTACTTTATTTTAAATCTTAATTTTTGTCTCTACTATTTGTTAATCTAATTTTTGAAATTACAAGAACTAAAATTCAACCAACCCTAAAATATAAAGAGTAAGATGATATTTTAACCTGGGGTGTAATGTGTTATTAATTTGTTGAAATCAAATTAAATGTGAATGTTAATTTTGTTACTAAAAAAATTATGGATTCAAATAGATATTTTGAAGCTTCGAGATTAGAAATGGAAGAAAAAGAATAATTAAAAAAAGTTTTTTGCTCAGGAACAATTCTGGATTTCGATTTTTAGCTTTTTAAATATTAGTTTATAAAATTACCCCTACCCGTAAAATTTTATGTGTGTCATCCACTTCCTACCCACTTTCTATTACTGTTTAAAAAATAAATATATAGTTTTCAAAAACTTATTTTTCATTTTTAGGGATTTGAAATTCTAATAGATGAAAATCATTACATAACACTGAGTAAAATAAATCATTAATTCCAAAACATAAAACTTAAAACAATTTTTTTAGTACACCCAAGAAAAACAACAAAACATAAAAACTTAAAAGCAATTTAAATCCAAGTGCAGAGCAGAATCTAGATTTCAGAGAATAACTAGAATGAATTTGTTACGAAGGATTAAAATCGTAGTTAAACCAAGAGTTTATTTACTCTCATGGATTAACTTTTTTAATTTATTGTTGTCATTTGCTATTGACATCAATGGATATATATAGTTAAGAAAATCATTTTAAATGATAAAACTGTTGAAAATATTTACAAGATGTAGTAAAATTTTAGAACTATCAATTCTATCGGTATCTATCAATATCTCTAATAGACATAGATAGAAATTGGTAGTTCTAAAATTTTACTATATTTTATAAATATTTTGATTTATATTTCTATATTTAAAAATAACTCATATATTTATTTATCTATTTATTTTCATCCATTACTTTTTATTGATGTTTTAGGAAAAGAATCATTTTTTACTACAAAAACTTAAGGTATAATCAATTTTTATTTTGAACTTTATTATCATTTAACCTTAAACTTAAAAAAAAAATGTTACAATTGTTTCATTTAATAAATATTATTCGTATAACCATTGAAAAAAATAATCTCACACAATGAATTACAAAATATATGTTGTACTAAATCAATAAAATTTAAAAGAAAAACAATAATATATCTAAATTTATCTTAAAAGTTTCGAATTTTGACAAAATTATTCAGTATTAATAAAATAAAATTTGTGTCAAACTTGATATTATTATTGAAATGATTGGGTTTGCAAAGAATTTGTAATTGCTTTTTAAGTTATCAAATCTAAAGTTTAATTTGATGAAATTAGAAGTTTATAATGAAAATAAATAAAAATGATCAAGTTTAGCGGTAAGAATTGAATTTTTCTTCCCCTACTTTTTCCAATCCAATATTTATGATAACAATTTAAACTTTAGGGCTCAAAGGATAGAATTAATATTTTAAAACATTATGAACTAATTTAAAAATACTATAGGTTTTAAAAAAACAAAATTGTTGGTAGATTAACATTGATAAGGTAACAAAAATTACTAATTTTCTAACTCATGTCTATCATTTTTTTGCATTCACTAATTGAAAAGATTTGTTAAAACGAGAATGGCTCTTATTGTAATATAAAAATACGAAAATGCTTAAATAAAAAAAATAATTTTAAAAATTATGTTATAAGAGATGAAGTTAGATCCTTTGATGAGACCAAAAAAGAAAAGGTTAAATATTCATCTCAAGCGCTTTTATTGTATGTAATATATTATTTTAAAAGGAAAAAAAACTTCACTTCATGAAGGTATGTTCCAAAATATATTTTTAATTGTTGTTGTCTAATTTTAGATTAGCTAATTTTATATCATTAGCTTGCATTCTAAAAATTTGTCAAATACGCTTTAATGCTTCGGTCAATTGAAATCTAAAAAGATGATATGATAGGCTTCTATATCTTGTTCTTCTCGAAAAGATGACGGTTGTAATTGTGGATTGATCAAACTAGTGGTCGATTGTTATAGCTTTGTACAAGTAGTCATGCAAAAGACGGTGACAACCTCCTACTCTACAGTGGGATAATCGAGTTTGGAAGGCGATCTCGGTTGACTTCATAAGATTTGTAAAGTTGTAGTTGTAGAGGTGAATTGAATATGTAAGATATATGTACCGTAGAATATGATGACATGTTATTACCATACTCTTAATGTGTCTCATCAACCGATCATGTCTTTTAAGAATTTTCAGTGTTAGAGAAAATATATGGGCACATGTCTAGTTAAATCAAGTTTTCGTTGGTCACACTAGCTATGATCCATTGACTTCTT
Organism: Benincasa hispida; assembly: GCF_027475165.1. NCBI lineage: Eukaryota > Viridiplantae > Streptophyta > Magnoliopsida > Cucurbitales > Cucurbitaceae > Benincasa > Benincasa hispida. Next base: position 51,032,021 of record NC_143480.1, read on the forward strand.
GTTTCTCTTAGGTTGGACTAAGCACTTAGAATTTTCACTTGTATTCACTTAGTTGATTAGTCGAGACTCACTCCACAATTCACCAAATTTGTGTGCTTTTAGCATATATATAACTTGTTTAAACTAAATTAAGGTTGAAGAAACATTTCTGGTCCATGAATTTTTATGAAAGTAACAATTTAGTCTTTTAATTATAATTGGTAATGATTTAATTTCCATTTTGTCAATTTGTAATAATTTAGTCGTGAACTTTAATACGTAATAATTTAGTCTTTACATTTTGAAATTTGTACCAATCTAGTCCCTATAAAAGAAAAATCATCAAAATTATTGTCAATTTTTATATAGTAATGACTTATTATTTATAGTTTATAAAAAAAAAAAAAAGATCTTAGATTAGTTTATTGATCTACATACACAAATTCTTTTATTAAATCCTAAAAAAAATTTACCATAGAAATTAAATCATAATAAATTATAAAATATAAGGACTAAATTGTTAATGACTGAAATTAATAGACTAAGTTGTTATAAATTTGACAATATATGGATTAAGTCGATGTCTATTAAAATTCAAAAACTAATTGTTACTTTCATGAAAGTTCAGAGACCAAAAATATTTTTAACCAAAAATTAAAGAGTCTAAGCTATATACATCGTTCATGACTTTAATCTTTACATCACAATTAAATAACTAAAAAGAAGAGTTGGGAAGGAATAATGATAATCACAATCTTAGGTCATTATAGTTGGGTTATTATAGTTTGTGTTTGGGTGTAGATTATTTTAGTTTGGAATTAGCCAAACTATAATCACCGATAACAATGAACACTATAATAACCTAGGTTATTATAGTTGGGTTATTATAGTTTGTGTTTGGGAAATTGTTATCGGTGGCTAAAAATAGGTAGCCAAATTGAAATATTCAAAAAGTTTTATGTATCTTGAATTATAGCAACTAAAATAAAAGGTGATGAAAATGAATTTTTTTCCGAGTTATGGGCAGATCAATTTTTCTATGTAAATTTTCACATTATTTTGACATTGTTTATGTGAAGTTTTATACTATCTATGTGAATTTTGACATTATTTTTAATAGGTTTTCCATGTGAATTTTGACACTATTTGTAATTCTATACCATTTATATAGTCACCAATTTTTTTAATATTGTTGAGTATCGTGTAACGAGTATTTATCAAAATGTCTCTATATTACATTGAGTATATAGTACATGTAAATCAACCATTTATATAGTCAATGTTTATCGAGTATTGTCGAGTATCGTGTAACATGCATCGAGTATATAGTACATATAAATCAACTATCTATATAGTCAAGGTTATCGAGTATAAAATTATTTCACATTTCAAGAAATCAATTTGAAATTCTTCATATATATCGATTTGAAATTCACCATGTATCAAGTGATATGGATAATTCAAAATAATCGAGTATAAAGTAATCGAGCATCGAGTAACGTGTATACACGTGTCGATTGCAGCTGTATCGAGTGACCATGAAGCTGGATATTGAGTGTCGTGCATCAAGGAACGTGTGACAAGCCATCAAAGATCGAGTAAATTCGTATTGGCAGGCGCGAAATAATCGAGCGCTAATCGGAGTAAGGAAAACAAGGGAGAGTAAGGAAACTAACCACAATAATCGAGCGCTTAAGTGAGATTTGAGCTCCAACTATAGTTGGAGCTCCAAACGTTGGATGGGCTATTATAGCCCACTGCCCAACTATAAATAGGGTGCCCAAATGCCCCCTATAAATAGGGTGCCCACTGCCCAAATGCCCCCTATCCTCTCTCCTTCTTTGTTAGAGTATTGACGTTAAATAAAATTATCCAAAATAGAATTTAAACAATGTCACTTCTTTTTGTTTAGTACAATAACTATGGGTGAGAGATTGAACCTCCAACCTCTTGAATTTCTCCAAACTCACCTTGGCTAAATAATATCACTTCAAAAAAAAAAAAAAAAACAACTTTAATTAACAGTAAAGTTAAATTGGATCAAGTTATTGTCTATTATCAAGCTCGGCATATCTGTACTTTTATAAATAACAAAAAGAAAGGTAGTAAAAAAATAAATCCAAGAGCCCACATATATTATATGATAAAATAATGTCGATGGATGGTATATTTTTTAAAATGTCTTTTCAGAATTATTAACCTTCTCCTCTTGAATATACTAGTTCATACTACTTGCATTGTATGTATGTATTGGATAAAGTTTTAAAAGATAATTTATTTACAAAATTTAATAATACAACTTTGATCTATGGATAGAGAGTTTTGTTTTTTAAATAAGTCATGAAAAATATTTATAAAAATTTTGAAAGTTAGGCGAGGAGAAATAATAATTATTTTATATTAACTATTACTAACTCAGTCTAAAATATATGAACAAAAAATATGTAAACTAAATATGTATAGAATAATATATAAACTAAAATATTTTGTGGTATTTCTTTTTAACATTTTGGGTTAATCACCGATTAGCAAAAAAACAATTATATTTTTTATTTGGGATGATTTAATTATTTTCTTTTCGAATTTTAATCTAAAAAAATTATTATTTAAAAAAAAAACAGTGTATATTTAATCAAAAGAATGTATTTTTTTTTTATTTTGATTTGAAGATTTAATTATGTTCTTAATTTTAAATTTTAATTTTAACCAAAATATTTTTTAACCATGTGATAATCCTCTCTTAATTTAATCTAAAAATTATTCTTATTTTGATTTGGATAAATATATTTTTTTAGATTCCATGACCGTCCATAATAATCCGTGATTTATCCGCTAAAATTCAAACTTTAACTTAAACAACAACAACGATAATGTTAAACTTTGTAACTATCTTCCTTTAATTTAAAATATATATATATTTGTTTTGATTTGGATGATTTGATTATTTTTTAAATTTCAAATTTTAATTTAAACAAAATATTAAAATTTTATTATTTGTAGATTTTGCAATGGTTCTTCCTGATTTCAAACTAACATACCTTAAACAAATAGAAAAATAGTGGTGTGATACACAAAGACTTAAAAAATAGGAATAAGTAAAAATGAAAAAAATTGAGAAATAAGAGATATATGAAATAAACATTTGTAGATAATGCCTACCTTTGAGAAAAAACTTAGAAGGTCAAAAGAATTTGAAAAAAAAAAAAAACACAAAATATTGGAATAATTAATTACTTTTTTTTTAATAAAAAAAAACCTGAATGCAACAAAAAAAAAAAAATCTATGGAAAATTAAAGTAAAAATTAATCATAAATAGAGAGACCGAGTTAATAAAATTAAAATAATAAAGAAAAAAGAAATACCAGAGAAAATTGAAGGTTTTTTTCCTAGCCCTAAATATATGGTAACATATATATTAGATTTCAAATCCTAATTTAATTTTACGAAATTAATTAAGATTTGTGATTTTGCCTAAATTTTATAAAATTGGAGATTTTCCCTCCAATTTTAGATATGAGAGAGATTTTTTTTTTTTTTTTTTTTAAATTTTGAATTATAGATCAAATGAGAATTTTTTCCCTATCTTTAAAAACTTCTTGAACTTCGATGAATATCAAAATCAAGGTCTTTCTCTTTACCCTCTTTGATACTTGAGGACCAATAATTGAATTTGTGTATACAAAAAAAAAATACAAAAATATATAAAAAGCATACATTAAATCACTCTATATGATTTTCCAAAATTGAAAAGTGAAAAAAAAAAATTGAAAAAGAAACATAAATTAAAAAAAAATGAAGGAAAGAGAGATCGGATATTTCTTCTAACTATTAAGAGATAGCTGGAGCAGAATAATCAAACTCTTCTCAAAGAAAAGGAAAAGAAAATGTTACTATTAACAAAATGAAAAGAAAAAAAATACAACGTAAAAAACTTGGAGAACAAGTTAACTAAATTATTAAAAAAAGAAAAAAAAAATGAGATACCTTATAGAAAATGAGGGGTTGAATTTCTCTATTTAGTGAGAAAACTTATACTTCAAATCAATAGAATATAATTTGAAATTAAATTCAAAGGGAATGATATATATATATATATATATACGATTTGTCTGGTTTATTCCGTTAACGACCGAGACCTCAGCCTGCTAACTAATTATGTGGAGGTACCCTTCTGCGGTCAATTTTTTAGAGGAACTATGGCCGCTTAGCCCAAAGAAGCTTGAGGCAATAACAGGTCTATAATGCCCTCAGATGTTTTGGGCCACACGCGCTACACTGATGTATTCAACGAGTCTATAGCCTTGGCCAACAAGCCCGGGTAATCTTTGAAATTTCATCCGGATAGATCATTGCAATTGTTGGTCTTCAACAAGGAATTCCTATTAAGCGCGAGTCATCAACTTTTATATATATATATATATATAAATGATAAAATTTATGTTTACTAATAATGATTTTGGATCTTAAATCAAATATTAAAATCAAATATTAGAATTGATCAAATTTTAAACAAATAAAATCCATGTATATGATAAAAAAAAATTTTATCCCATATATTTTTTTCTTCTTAATAATAAATTTTGGATCTTAATGCAAATATTAGAATTAGCCAAATTGTAAACCAGTAAAATTCACTTAAATTATAAACTATTAGAATCAAATATTAGAGATAACTAAATTTTAAACCAATTAAATTTTCATAAATTATAAACTATTTAATATGGATTTTTTAAATGATTTAAATATAAAATTACATCATATAACCCTATGACCATCAATTAAAAGGGGCAAAAGGGGAAATAAAATGTATTTCTCACATAACCTATTTTAGATAGTATAGATTATTAATGAGAATGAATGTACAATTCATGAATTATAAAGAGTCAATATAAATTTTCTAAAAAAAAAAAAAGTCAAAATTAGTTTTATTCAACAATTAAGATATTTACACATTCTCGTAAGGTTAGAAGTTCAAATCTCCACCTTCATATTTATTTTGGAAAAAAATGATAGACCTTACAAAAGAAAAGGTTATCGATATTCATAGTATAAAATCAACCCGTATTCCTGACATGAAAAACGTAATTAAAAAAAAATTCTTTTTCTTTTTTGCTTTGTTTTGTTTTTTTAATTTTTGTAGTTATGGATTATGTATTAGTTTAAATTTATCATCTTACCTAACTTAGAAGCAAAATTCAACTAGTCAATGCATATTACATACCTTTTCCTATCTAAAAAGGAGAGGGAAAAAAAACTTATTTCACCTATTTTTTTTTATCAGCATAATAAAATAAATTATCAATACTATAAATATCACAAATTACAAATTATGTATAAAATAAATATCCATTCTTAGTATCAAAGAGTCAAATGTCACTCCCTCTACGCTCTATATATCGCCATGTATCTGGTAAATATTTAGTGTGCATGTAATTTTTGAAACACACATGGGGCAAAATCCATGAAAATTGGAGAAAGTGGAGATTTTAGAGAAATTTCTTATTTCATATTTTGTTAATTAATTTTTATTCATATATTTATATATTACGTTTAATTTATTTTAATATTAATTTATTTTATTATTATATTATATAATATTTATTTTAATATTATATTTTATTGGTATTCATGTTCCTGTTATTTCTCAAGTTTCCAACACGTTATTAGCATGACCTCCTATCGTTTTCCTCGCTAAAGATATGTTGGTTTTTCTCTCTTCGTTATAATTAATAAATTAAATGTTGTTTTACATATTTGATATATATTAAATTTCTAATATAAATAGAATATTTTGTAATAGTGCTACTATGAAAAATATAATAAAATTAGAATTTGTAGCATTTGATATTAATGGTAATAATTATTTATCATTAGTGTTTGATGCCAAAATACACTTGGATGCCATAAAAATGTGATCATCAGAAAATAAATTTTCTTCCTAAAGCTCATCGTAAATGGATGCACTTGAGGCTCCAAAATTTTAAATCAATATGTTAATGAAGACATTTTTCTACATTTTGGATATTCTCCTACCGTAACAATATCGAAAGAAGGGTTTTAAACAGTATTCTGAACTAATTTCATGTCTTATCGTGGCGAAACAAAATAACAAGTTATTGATGAAAAATCATGAATCTCGACCAACTGAAACAACAACAATCCCTGAAGTTAATATTATGAATTTTAATAATAATCGTAGTCGAGGTCATGGTTGTGGTCGAGGTCGAGGTCGTGACCATGATAGAGGAAGAGATAATTATTATTTTCGTGGTAGTCGTTTCAATCATTCAAATTTCAAAAGAACCACACAAAATAATTATCACAAAGGAACATTTCCACGAGAAAAGAGTTCAAAAGTGTTGAAAATAAATGCTTCCGATACGGAATGACTGGGCATTGTTCATTGTACATCAAAACACTTAGTTGATCTCTATCAAGTCTCTCTGATGAAAAAAGAAAAAAAAAATATGTGGAAGCAAATTTTACATATCAGGATAATAACATATTTGACTCATCCCATATGACAAATTTGGATGTGGTAGATTTTTTTGAATCTCTTGAAGAGAAAATCGGCAGAATTGATGGAATATTAAATGTTTTCTTTGACTTTGAAAATATCTTGATTTAATGCTTTTTTTTATCTACATGTTTTTTTTTCTCTTTTAATAAATGTTAACTTTTGTATATTATAAATGTTGTTTTTCTTATTGTAATTATTTTCTTTTAATGAAGAAACCTGGATCATTTTCATATGTTGGGTGACTAAAAAATGAGTGAAGATCTATGTCTGACAGATAATGCAACTACACATACAATACTTACAAGTAGAAAATATTTTTTCGAACTGACAATGTTGGAAGCAAAAGTAAATACGATATCAGGTTCTGCAAACCTAATTGAAAGCTTTGGAAAAGAAAATATTATTTTGCTTAGAGGAACAAATTTTACAATGGATAATGCATTGTTCTTTAGTCAATAAAAAAAAATCTACTTAGTTTTAAAAATATACGTTGCAATGGTTATCATATTGAGACTGATAGAAAAATAATATGAAGTATCTTTATATCATCTACTCTCTCATATGAAAAACGTATATTGGAAGAGTTGTCTACTTTATCTTCTGGATTATATTGTACTCATATACGAGTAATTGAAACATATGCAACAATGAACATGAAGTTCATGAATCCAAATATATTTATAATTTGGCACGACAGATTAGGTCATCTATGGTCTATAATGACGAGGAGAATTATTGAGAATTCAAATGGATACTCATTGAAGAGTCAGAAGATTCTTCAATCTAATGAATTATCATGTGATGCTTGCTCTCAAGAAAAATTGATAATTATACCTGTTGGGATTGGTGTCCTAAATCTCTTGTAATCTCATAGTTTGTAAACTTTATATAAATATATTGTTGTTAATAAAATAAATGTTATTTTATAAGCATATACTCAATCCAATAAACTAAGATTCGAGATTATTTCATGTAATTTAAACAAGTATGTAAAGACATATAAGTGGATCTTGTTTAAATAACCTAAACAGTCTGTAGTAGCTGGATAAAGCTGGGTACCTTATCTTAGTGACACTACGGATACGACCCGCTTTGTAGGTGTTATGTAACACCCCGAGTTTTTCATTATTCAAATTCTGTATTTTCATAAAATTCGAGGACAATTTTGTTAATTTCGAAGTTCAGTTTTGTTTAAAGGGGAGATTTGGATTTATGCCACATTAATTTAATTTTAAGTTAATGTCGAGAATTTAAATTTATATTGGGAAAATTAATTTGATTTTGATTTTGGATTTTAAAGAGAAAATGGGAAGAGTTTTAAGAATATATATATTATATATATTTATGTAATGAGGGAAATGTTAAAATAAAAGTGAAATAGAATATAATGGAATAAAATAAAATAAAATATTATTATATTTTATTTATTTTATTAAAACAAACATTTTCTTATAAAAAGAAAAATTAAAAAAACTATTTTCTCTCCCTTATCTTCTTCTTCCACCCCCCCCCCCCCAACGTGAAGGCCCTCTCTGTGTGCCCTAGCAACCGCCGACCATCTCCTCTCCAGCCGGCACCGTGCGTCCGACCGTTGGAGTTTAGTCAGCTGTCGGTCTTTAGTGGAGTGCCTGACAGTTAACGGATGGTGGATTCTGTGACTAAAGAATTTAGTAAGTTATTCACGTACTGTTGGAGCTTCGAGCTACGGGTCCATAAGGTCCCCTTGGTAGCTCAATGGATTCAGTTGAGGGTCAATTCTTGGTGTTGATTTGAAATGTTCAAACTGACAAGAGGTAATTCGATTATATATGATATGATCGGTATGGTATATGAGATACATCTAGTGGAGGATTAATGTAAATGAGATTTACATTAAGTACCATGGAATAGAAAAAAAAAACTATGGTTTGTATGTTTCATGAGATGAAATATTAAAACTATAAGTTATAAATATAGTATGATAAGTTAGTTATCATTTATATTTATAATAATATTAATTATTGGATAATTAACTATTTTTCTCTAATAACCAATTGAGTGGGAGGTTATTGGTGGTTTCATGGTAACCATGAGATAAAAGGAAAATTGTTTTTCTAATTTTAGTAAGTTTTGCAAAATTGTTTTTTGAGATTTTTCTCTCTCGAATCTCATGAAAGTTGTTAAGTAAATAGGATTTACTAGGCGACAACTTGGATAAGGTAAACGATCGTGGAGTGTTTGTAAGTGACAGATACTTAGCTAAGCAATGAGCTAAACGATCGCATAGCTTTTGTTAAACGATTGGGCATTGACCTATACAAAGCTAAGTGATCGTCTAGCAAAAGCTATGCGATCGTTTAGCTTTTGCTAAACGATTGGGCATTGACCTATACGATAGGTTCTGCCATTTTCCACTTGTTCAATCGTTTACAGATTATTGTTTCCTCCATCTTCTGCCTCAAACCAAGTCCACATAGAGCCCACCCTCTGGATTTCACACCGAGAATACCAAGGTAAACTTCTTGGTGGTGTCATACTTAACTCGACACTGCCGAGGTTCTGTGGAAGCCGTTCGTGTTGTTAGGGGTGTTCATGACCTAGGTGATCGCTGAGTTTGAGTGCGCGGTGTTCGTGTAGTGTTGCGGTCGTGTTGGACGAGCGTTCAGATGTTGTTGTGCTCGAGCGTTCGTGATCAAGGAGCTTGGCGATGAGTCTACAAAAGTGTGTAGCATTTCTCCTTGAACTTTTATATTATCATGCTGTAATTTATGTATTTAATATATAATCGTATGTTTCTATTTGAGATTGTAATTGTAAAGTTCATATATGATTGTAATTTGGAATGATCTTTCCGCTGTTCATGGAAATCCCCGTGTTTGATTTCCTTCAGATACTTCTACGATCCAAGTGAGAATAAAATGTTTGTATTGACAAACGCTACTTTCTTGGAAGAAGACCACAGAAGGGATCATAAACCACGAAGTAAATTGGTTTTAAGTGAGATTTCTAATGAGTCTGCTGAGACTTCAACAAGAGTTGTTGAACAAGTTGATACATCAACAAGGGTTGTTGATGTCAGTTCATCTAGTCATCCATTTCAAGAGTTGAGATTGCATCGATGTAGTGGAAGGGTTATGAACCCACCTGTATGCTCCATGGGTTTAACAGAAGCCCAAAACATCATAACTAATGATGGAGTTGATGATCAATTATCTTATAAATAAGTAATGGAAGATGTTGACAAGAATGAATGGATTAAAGCCATGAATCAAGAAATGAAGGCCATGTACTTTAATTCTGTCTGGGAGCGGGTAAAACCTATAGGTTATAAATGGATCTACAAGAGGAAAAGAGGTGTACATGGAAAGGTACAAATTTTTAAAGCTAGACTTGTGGGAAAGGGTTATAATCAGGTTGAAGGAGTGGACTATGAAGAAACTATCTCACATGTTGTCATGTTAAAGTCTATCAAGGTTCTCTTGTCCATAACCACATATTATGACTATAATATATGGCAAATGGACGTCAAGACTGCCTTTTTGAATGGTAATCTTAAAGAGACCATCTACATGAATCAACCATAAGGATTCATTGAATAAGATCAAGAGCAAAAGGTTTGCAAGCTTAATATGTCCATTTATAGACTGAAACAAGCATCTCGATTTTGGAATATAAGAATCAAATCTTATGGCTTTGATCAGAATATTGATAAGCCTTGTGTTTACAAGAAAATCATCAACTCAGTAACTTTCCTCGTGTTGTATATGGATGATATCCTACTCATTGGGAATGATGTAGTTTTTCTGACCGATGTAAAGAAATGGCTAGCTACCTAATTCCAAATGAAAGATTTGGGAGAGGCGCAGTTTGTTCTAAGGATCCAGATTATAAGGGATTGTAAGAACAAAAAGTTGGCCTTGCCTCAGACATCGTATATTTACAAGATGCTTGTTAGATATTTGATGCACAATTCTACGAAGGGTTTATTACCTTTCAGGCATGGAATTGTATTGTAAAGGAACAACGTCTTAAGACTCCTCAAGAGGTTGAGGAAATGAGACGAATTCCCTATGCATCGGCTGTTGGCAGTATTATGTATGCAATGTTATATACTAAACCTGACATTTGCTATGCAGTAGGGATTGTTAGTCCAGTTAAATCCAGGATTAGATCACTAGATGGCGGTCAAAATGATCCTCAAGTATCTTCGGAGAACGAGGGACTATATGCTTGTGTATGGAGATAAGAATTTGATTCTTACAGGATACACAGACTCTGACTTTCAGATTGATCGAGATTCTCGAAAATTCACATCAGAGTCAGTGTTTACTATGAATGGAGGAGCTATAGTATGGCGAAGCATCAAGCAAGGATGCATTGCAGAGTCCATTATGGAAGCCGAATACGCAGTTGCTTGTAAAGTTGCTAAAGAGGCTATTTGGCTTAAGAAGTTAATTACTGATTTGGAAGTTGTTCCAAATATGTCTTTTCCTATCACGCTTTATTGTGATAATATTAATGCTGTGGAAAATTCTAAGGACCTAGGAGTCACCAAAGAGGCAAGCACATATAGCTGAAATATCATTTGATTCAGGAGATTGTGCATCGAGGTGACGTGACTTTCATGAAGATTACTTCGGAGCACAACATTGTTAATCCGTTTACAAAGGCTCTCACGACTAAAGTGTTCGAGGGTCATCTAGAAAGTCTGGATCTACGGGATATGTGACATATTGTCTAGGACAAGTGGGAGATATTATTGGGGTATAATCTATGCCCTAGTTTATTGTGATTTTAAACTTTATTTGTATTGTACATAAGACTCCTTAAGCTTTATGACAAGTAGGAGATTGTTGGGATTAGTGCCCTAAATCTCTTATAATATCATAGTTTGTAAGCTTTGTATAAACATATTGTTGTTAATAAAATAAGTGTTATTTTATAAGCATATACTCAATCCAATAAACTAAGATCCGATGTTATTTCATGTCATTTAAATAAGTATGTAGACACATACAAGTGGATCTTGTTTAAATAATAACCTAAACGGTCTGTAGCAGATGAATAAGGCTGGGTATCTTGTCCTAGTGACACTACGGATACGACCTACTTTGTAGATGTTACAAGTATTGTAAAGTGCTACAAATGATATGATCATGATCATTTATGTGGAGACATGTGAGCGGGGGTATCCTATACAAAGAGTTTGTATAAAACTGGGCCACGAAATGATCAATCTCTTTACATAACGTCGTTAATAATAGAGACTTACATTTCACTAGGATGACCATAGGTCACATGACCTAAATCCTGGGTGAGTTTTGAACTTCTGCTTATGAAGGTAGTCCTTTGATTTGTATAGGTGAGAGTGGCCAGATTGCCAACTCAATAAGTATACCATTTTGGGGATTCGTCTGACTGGGGAGCTGGGAACACAGCTACACGAGACGAAATTTACTCCTACAGCTACACGAGACGAAATTTACTCATTCTTTGATGTAATGGCAAGTAGATAAATTGCTCTTTTAAGGGCTGATTTTGGGGCTTGAACATAGTGGTCACACCCTCTCCTGGCCCGAGAGAGACTTGGTCATAGTTAGACTATGACTTATTGTTCATTAGAAAGATCAGTGGTACTTAAGGAGTTAGATGTAACTACAAAGGCAAAACGGTAATTTTGGCCCAACTGACTTACGAGCAATTTGTGAAGAATCATCGCACTGTTGATTGGTTATATCCAATGGACACAAAAATTTATCTGTAGTGTAAAGAATGCAACTATCAGTTTTTAGTGGAATACTGGCAGTTAACGCTTGTTAGGTAATTTAATTAAAGAGTATAATTAATTATCCAAGTACTGTTGAAGCTTCAATCTACAAATCCATAAGGCCCCATCTGTAGCTGAACAGAGATTTAATTGAGAATTATTTTTAGATTAATTTGAAGTTTTCAAATTAATTGAGGAAATTAATTATATATAATATAATTAATTAAATTAATTATATATGAGATATAATTAATATAATGTATTTGATACATTATAATATAAGGTAATATGAGAGAAATTTGAATATGATTCAAATACTAATTATATGAATGAGATCCATATAATTAAATTTAATATAAATATGATTTATATTAAATACCATAAATAAGTTAAGATTAATTAAATATTTGAATATGATTCAAATATTAATTATATGAATGAGATTCTCATTCATATAAGTGAATTTAATATAAATGTGATTTATATTAAATGTCATGTATTGTTGAGAGAAAATACATCTATAGGCTATATTGTATTTGATACAATATGTAACTATAGATTATGTGTTATATGGGATATAACATATAGTTTATATTACATATAATAAAGTTGTTATTATATGTATGATTATTATTAATTTAATTTTATTAAATTAATATTAATTAATTAAAGGAAGGGAGTTACAACTTTCTCCCCTCATTTTCTCTAAGTCAATTATGTGGGTTGTGTGAGAGAAGAAGATGGTGTTGATTCATCTTCTTCCTGAAAACTCTCTAAGAAAAAGTGTTCTCTCTGAAAAAATTAACAGAGAAGAAAAGTTATTCTCCTCCCTCTCTTCCTCTCCATCTCATTCTCTCTTCCAAAGCCCTAAGGCAGAGTCCACAACTCCTGTCATTCTCAATCCCTAAGGAGAATACAGAAGCCTCCGGTTAGTGGTATCCTATTCGGAGAAGGAGATCCATTCGTGACTTGTTCGAGAGATTCTTGAAGAAAGTGTTCTTCAAAGGTAAAAGTTTCTAAAACCCTAAGTTTTCCTTTATTTATTGCATGCTATAACTTATGTAAATGCATACCTTGTTCTTGTTTTACGGTAAAACTCAAATTCAATGAAAAATGGAAATCTGCTCAAGGATCTCTCCTCAATTAGAGTTCCTTTAATACCATCACCAACTAAAGTGGGGATTGAATCACCTATATTTTTAGAACGAATTCATGGTGATATATGTGGACTTATTAACCCACCAAGTGGATCGTTTAGATATTTTACGGTATTAATAGATGCATCCAGGAAATGGTCACACGTGTGCTTATTATCAAGTCGAAATCTTGCATGTGTAAGATTACTTGCTCAAATAATTAAGTTAAGAGCACACTTTTTTGATTATATAATTAAGAACTTTTGTCTTGATAATGCTGGTGAATTTACATTTCAAGCTTTTGATAATTATTGTATGTCAATTGGGATAAGTGTTGAATATCCTGTAGCTCATTTTTATACACAAAATATTTTAGCAGAATCATTCATAAAATATTTGTAGTTAATTGCTAGACCATTGCTTATGAGAGTTAAGTTTCCTACATCTATATAGGACATACTATTTTGCATGTTGCATCACTTGTACGTATCAGGCCAGTAGCTTATTATAAGTACTCGCTATTACAATTAATTCATCGCCATAAGCCAAATATTTCCCATATGAGAATTTTGAATGTGCAGTATATGTTCAAATTGCTCCACCACAACGTACTAAGATGGATCCTCAAAGAAGGTTAGTAATATATATTAGATATGATTCCCCATCAATTATTAAATTTCTTGAACCTTTGACAGGTGATGTATTTACTATATGATTTGTTGATTGTCATTTTAATGAGACAAATTTTTCAACATTAGGAGGAGAAATTAAAAAGTTGGAAAAAGAAATTACATGGAATGCATCGTTATTGTCTCACAAATTAATGCGAACTTGAAGTTCAGAAGATAATTCATTTGTAATATATAGCAAATCAGTTACCATATGAATTTATAGATGCAAAGAAACTAACTAAGTCACATATATCAATTGCAAATATTCCATCGAAATTGATATCCCAACACAACAAATTATCAATAATGAGTTTAGAACACGCTAAAAGCGTACCAGTGAGTTCCAAAGATAAAAATCCCCGAAAAAGAAAAATAATTAATAGTCAAGAAAACTTGGTTGAGAATATAAATACCCATGAATAAATTCATGACATGACTAATGAGGAAGATGGAATGCATAAAAATGATAATGAGATTTCAAAAAACTATGTCATGACAGGAAAAAGATGGAACCAAACTCATGTAGTTATTAACAATATTTTTGCATAGAAGGTTGCTCTTGATATTATATCTGAAAATGAGGATTCTGAACCAAAATATATTAAAGAATGTCAACAGAAAAAAGACTGGCTTCAGTGGAAAGAAACAATCAAGGCAGAATTGAACTCACTTTCAAAACGTCAAGTTTTTGGACCAGTAGTCTGAATACCAGAAGGTGTCAAACTTGTGGGATACAAATGAGTTTTTTGTAGGAAGAGAAATGAAAATAATGTGGTCACAATATATAAAACAAGACTAGTTGCACAAGGTTTTTCAAAAGACCTGGTATTGATTATGAGGAGACGTATTATCTGGTGGTTGATGTAATTACATTAAGATATTTAATTGGTCTAACTGTGTATGAAAATCTAGACATGCATCTTATGGATGTAGTCACAACATATTTATATGGATATCTTGGTAATGATATTTATATGAGAATCCTACAAGGATTTAAGATACCTGAACATATAAATCAAATTCCTGGGAATTGTATTCAATAAAGTTTCAGAGATCGTTATATGGATTGAAACAATCAGGACGAATGTGATAAATCGCCTGAGTGGATATTTGTTAAAAGAAGGATATTAAAACAATTCAATATGTCCATGTATTTTTATAAAGAAATCACAGTAAGGATTTGTTATTATAATGGTATATGTTGATGACTTAAATATAATTGGGACTCCCGAAGAGCTTTCAAAGGCAATAAAATATCTTAAGAAAGAATTTGAGATGAAAGATCTCGGAAGAACAAAATTTTACATCGACTTGCAAATTGAATATTTAGCAGAGGAGATATTTGTTCATGGGTCAACTTATACAGGAAAAGTTTTGAAAAGGTTCTATATGGACAAAACACATTCATTGAACATTCCAATGGAAGTTCGTTCACTAGATGTGAAGAAAGATATATTTCGATCTCGAGATGATAACGAAGAACTTCTTGGTCCTGAAGTACCATATTTTAGTGTAATTGATGCGCTTATGTATCTTGCTAATAATACAAGACTAGATATTACATTTTCAGTAAATTTATTAGCAATATATAGTTCTTCTCCAATAAAAATACATTAAAAAATTAAGAATATAGTCTGTTATCTCTAAGGAACAATTGATATGACTTTGTTTTATTCAAATAAACCGAATTTTAATATGGTTGGTTATGCATATTATGAATATTTATCTGATCCACGCAAAACTAGATCTCAAACAGGTTATCTATTCACATATCGAGGAACTGTTGTATCGTGGCGGTTAGTGAAACAAATCATAACGACTACTTTTTCAAATCATGCTAAAATTTTTGCAAATTCAAATAAACTAATACAAGATTTAATATAAAACTTAAATGTAACTATGCATTTGTCCGTATTTTCGCTTTTAAACTTAATACAAAATTTAAAGTTAATGTTAAAATCATTAATAAATTCAAATAAATCTTGGCACCTACCCTAGCCCCTTATATCAATTTCAATGTCAAAAGTTAACTATATACTGATCTCAAACTAAATAAAATCTAGACACTCCACCTCCAATCCCCTCCCCCTCCACAAACATACTTTAAATTCACACATAAATTTAGAAACTATACTCTACAAATACGATAAACTCAACATCAAAACTTAAAAATTCGACCCAAACTTAAACATAACTGTGCATATACCTCTATTAACAATTTCAAACTCAATATAAAACTTTAAATATAACCTAAGAACATCAACAACTTTAAATAAACTCTAGGCATCTCTCCCCCCTCTCACATACACTTTAATTGAAACTTAGATCTAGAAACTATACTCTACAAATACGTCAAACTCAACATCAAAACTTAAAATTCAACTCAAATTTAAACATAACTATACACATTTACTTCTATCGATGTCAAACTCAATATAAAACTTCAAATTTAACTTAAGAACATTAATAACTTTAAATAAACTCTACGTATCCCCTCTCCTCACACACACTTTAAATTCAAACTTAAAGTTAGAAACCCTACGTACACATCAAAACTTAAAATTCAATTCAAACATATATAAACATAAACATATGCATCTACCCCTTTAATAATTTCACTCAATATAAAATTTTAAATTCAACCTTAGAGAAAATGTGTTTTAATGTATTTTTAAGAATTATGACAAACAGAAGTGGACTTTTTCCACTTATTCAAATTATCTCAACAACAATATGTAACCACAAATTAATACCAAACATACAAAACAAACCAATCAACCCAACATCCAAAATTAATCTAAAACATCAACTTATAAAGTTTCCTCCTATACTAATCTCAAGCATATAGATATAATAATTAATCTAAAACTTATCTAAAACTTCAACTTAAAATTAAGAACACTAGAACTAAAAATAAAAAAAACAATCGAAACTTAAAACTAATCTTAAGTTCATTTTTTTTCTCATTCACCACCTACAAATAAATCCCTAAAATCAGTAAACAAAACACTTCAAATTCACAATAATAACACTTAATCTCATCCAAATCATTTTAAATTTCTAAAATAAACTCTAAACAACTAAACTAAAGCCTCTAAAATAAAAATTGAAAAACAAAAACAAAAGATAAGCATTTAAATCCCTGAAACGAAAAAACAAAGAAAAACAAAAAAGGTGGCAACCAGAAATGGGAAGGGCAAGTCAGCTTTAAAAGGGAAATGGAGGTGGACGGAAGGGGAAAGGGGGCGAAAATGGTTTGAAAAGGAAATGGGAAGGGGAGGTTGGTCCGGCGACGGCGAGGTCGGCGGCGCAACTGGGTTGACGGTTGTGGGGTTGGGTCGCAGATAGGTGGCGGCTGGGGGAGGGTTGCAGAAAGTGGGAAAGGAAGAGAGGGGGGTCGAGCGGGATAGCTGAAAGAAAATGGGGCAGGAGAGTTGAAAGAAAAAGGGGGCTCGAGGGTTTTCAAAAATCCTCTCCAGACGCCAGTTTCTCCCAACGGATTTTCAAAAATCGTTGGAAAAGCTATGGAAATTTTGGGTGAGGGTATTTACCCTAAACCAATGCCATCTTATACAGCGTCGGGAAAAGGTACCTATCTCAACGCAAAGTATCTATCGTCAAGATAGCTTCAAAATTTTGCTTTCAACCCAATTTTTCTTCTGATGCCTAAGAAAATGGCATCAAGAATACTACCTCATCGCATTTTTTAATACCGTCAGGATACATATATTTTTCCGATGATAAAAATATCGTCAGCATAAGGGCATGTTTTCAAAACTTTCAAACATAGAAAAGACGAAATTTCTTATAGTAAGAACTGGTTAGAAAATATATCATTGATCAAGAGGATAAAAGTTTAAATTTTTTTTTGAACTAAAAAATTAACACTTTTTTTTCATATGTTTTTTTAGTATTATCATTAAACATCATCGGCAATTTTAACTTACCTTTTATTAAAGTTTACTTATATCTTAATTATTTCAATTACACTCAAATTTTATTTTTCTTTTCCAATTTTTAATCAATTATTGTTTATTGGATTGTTGATAAAGATTTGATATTTTTGTTTTTCAGACTCACTATAATGTCAAAGTTAGGTTTGAAAAGTAACTAGATAATATATTTGATAGGAAAAAGTTCAAATGGCCAAAGCAAAATGTTTTCCAACTCTATTTTAACAATGAGATACAAATAATTGTTGAAGAAATTTGAGGCCATTGGCTCCGTGAAGTTGTAATAGTATTGTATGCTTTTTAGTTAACTATGTTCGAAAAATCACAAATTTAGATGAACATTTTGAATCTCCGACCTTAAAAAGATAAGTATATGTCAACTATTGTTGAATAATTAAAATATATATATCATCAATCAAAATACCATCGCTTTCATTTCCATTCCATGTTATTAACTATATTCAAATAATAAAATAAATTAAAATTAGAAAAAGATGTCGCATGAGGCATGTTGTTGAAAAAAAAGTTGGGCCCACAATGAGGGAGGGTCGTGTTATAAGTATGACATATTAAATATACGTCGACATTTTCATAAATAATTTCACATATATTCATGAATTCGACATTGACATATAGAGTAAATTGACATTTTCATTATATCGTATAAACATTCAAGAAACATTTTAAAAAAAATAAAATATCACTAACGTGACTATAACATACATAATTAGACATTTTAAATTGTTTAAAAATATAAAATACATATTTACTGTTTTTTGTAAATTTTTTTCAAAAACTTTATCAATTTGATTAGATTACATAGAATTTCATCTCAAAACTAATATAAGAGAGTAAGTCATCTATTTTATTAAAATTGCGACTCCTTTGGTTTTTCAATATAGATTTTTCAATTGACATCGACATAATATTGATATTTTCAACTATATTTTTTCCTAATTATTTACACATATTTTAAAAACGTAATTCGGGAGTGGATAGAGGGCCCTTTCATTATCCACAATTCAACATCGTGCGCCAAATAATCCCATCAAACCAGCTGGCGCTGGGCATCTTGAAAATGTGATTTTATTATTATTATTATTATTATTATTATTTGCAAAGGTAGGCAGTATGTGTCTATGTGATGGATTATTCGCACTTTGAAATACAGACTAAATAAAGAAAATCTATTCTGTTTTGATATTGTATAGTTTATTTTTGGATATTTATAATAGATAGGACAAATAGGAAAAAAAAATCTAATAATATAATACTTCTTTAGAAAAATTTGTAAATATGGAAGTATTGATCAATCAACTTTTTATTTTTCTTTTAATTTTTTTCTAATTATCAATTTTGTCCTCCCTTGTCTTGTTACGTGCCTTCTTTTTCCCTTTCTTTTTCTCCACTTTTTCTCTTTCCTTTCTTCCTTTCTTTATTTTCTTTCCTTCTCTCTCGTTTTTTATTTCATTTTATTTTCTCTCTAATGTTTTTTTTTAATTTAAAAGTGTCTAACTTATAAGTGACCTAACACTAACAAACTAATCATTAAGCTTGATCATTATAACGAAACGTTAAATATAAATAGCAAATGAAAATGATTTGAAATAAACTATTTCTTTTAGTCCTCAAGTTTGCACAATTTTTTAGAAACATTTATTAAAAGTTTAAAATAATAAACGATAATATTTATTATTTCTCAATAAAATGAGAAATGAGAACGTTATTAAACATATTAATAGTTTTTTTTCCTTTTTATAGGACTTTAAGAGTATGAAACCTATCAGTAATATCACCGATAACGTGTTATTAGTGATACTATAATATCATGCTATCAATGAAAACTTTACAATCAAACAATCTCGATGAGTCATTTCATATCAAATACTACATTGCTTAATACATAAATATTATAAGTGATATATTTTATATTGATAGCAATAGAAAGATATCACTGACAGTAGTTATCAATGGTATCCTTTATGATTATCAATGTAGAATGATACCCTTCGATACCTATATGCATCAATAACGATATACAAACACACTGCATGTATCAACAAATTAATCAAAATACCCTAATTATTTACAAACAAGTATAACATGATATCAAACTCAAACAACAAAAAAATCAAAAAAAAAAAAAAAAAAATCATTGATAGAAATATATCAGCAATAACCACTATTTAGTTATTATTGATGGAAACATATCGATGATAGCAACTGATAACCCATTTTTCAAATTGAAAGTTATAACTAATAACAACATCACTAGTAACATCTATCAATGATAGCAATTAATAACACATTTCTCTAATTGAAAGCTATCGTTGATAGCAACTATCAGTTGCTACCACTAATAGCAACTATCAGTGATATTTCACCAATAGAAATTGATAGCAACTATTAGTCATATCAACTGATAGCACATTTCTCAGATTGAAAGTTATCATTGATTACAACTATCAACGACAACAATTAATAGCACACCTCTCAAATTAAAAGCTATCATTAATAACAGTTATTAGTGATAGCAACTGCAGCACACTTCTCAAATAAAAAAGCTACCACTGATAGCACACTTCTCAAATTGAAAGCTATCACTGATAGCAGCTATTAGTGATAGCTTTCAATTTGAGAAAACCAGGAAGCAGCGCGTAAAATGGTGGTTAGATGTGGGTTTTTAGTTTTTTATCAACTTTTGTTCTATATATACAATTATTTTATCCTTGTACTATATATATTCTACTATTTTGGACTTGAATTCAATTTATGCAATTAACCTTTTATTTTTAGTCGTTTTGTGTGGAGAGGTGCTAATTGGTCTAATAATTCTTTTACAATAAAAATAGGGAAATTGAAACTATAGAATATGTTGATTGAGATATGCTCATTTAGATATTGACTAATAATTTAAATCATACTTATTTGACTTGTCAATATGATTTGGTCCTAGAGATTTGATTTCTCTTAATTGGACGTAAATGAAATAAATGTATTAAAAGTATAAAAAATTTATAAAGTGTCAAGTGTCCCTATTATTTTTTTAGAAAAAAAATGTTCACTATTAAATATTTTTTAATTCTTTTAATTTAGTGAATGTGAAGTACATGGACAAATATTTGCATACTCAATTTGAACGTTAGACAAAAATAAATAAGACATTTATTACTAATTTAAGGATCATTATTCTGTTCTTCAGTTTATTATTGTTGAACTAAAAAATTAAATTTTAAAATTATTTATCAATGAGACGTATATATGATTAGGTTAAAAGTTATTTTCAAATATTGAAAAATGAACTAACTTATTTCAAAATATAGCAAAATGTCACTGTTTATCAATGATAGACGTTGCTAGACATTTATCTATCAGTGAGCTGACACTATACATGACTATCATTGTCTATCACTATCTATTACCGATAGACAGTTACGTTTTATTTTATTTATAATTTTTTCTAGCACCATTTAAAATAAATATCTTAAAATCAACTAGAATTTTATAGTTACCTAGTGGTAATAAATCAGTTTAATTGATATATCATAATTAAATGCGATGCCTGAATGGCAGCATTTCTATGATATACTAAAGAGTAAACACAATTTATATTCGATTCCTATACATTTTATTCTCCTACATCTTATTACTATGACATTATTCTCCTAAATTTTATTCTCAAACCATCCAAGTTAAAATTAATACACGTGTCAGCAAATCTTACGTAGATTTCAAATGTGACCGCCGAATTAAGAAGACTATGCAAGAGTGGGAGCCAACTCGATCTCCTATTATTGCCAAAGGTCGAGCAATTTTGTTGCTCATCATATTGTCCGTGAACTACGAAGCATCTTCTAGTGCAATTTCTTGCAATCAAAATTATCCTCTCGTTTTGGTTTTGGTTGATGTATGTGATTAATTTTGATTTGGATGGTTGACTTTTCGTGGAACCTTTTGGCCCCTTTAATTTATTTATGTTTTTTTAAGAAAAAAATGGTTTCCAAGGGGAAAATTAATACTAATGGAAAATGAGATAACTATTTTTATAGCCAAATATATACTAATTTATAGAATTTGATACACTATCTATCTCTATTGGTGTTTTTTTGCTATTTATGTAAATAGTTTGACAGTTTTTTTTATCTGAAAAAATTTCCTATATATATTTATATATAATTTGCAAGGTGGGGAATTGATTTCCTAATCTCGAGATTGATATTATGAAGTTTATACTAAATTGATCCATTGAAAGAAGATCTCGTTGGTTGTTTTTTGGCCCTCAATATCAAATTAATTAATGTTTTGATGATAACAAACATGAATAACAATTTTAGTTTTGAGTAGTCTATTGTATATAGCTCAAAATAAAGATTTCAATACATTTTGAATCACTCAAATCGAAACTAACACGAAAAATATATGACCGAAACAAGCAACGGAAAAAACCCAAGTTGATGACATAGCTGAATTTTTCTCATAAAAGTGGACTAAATGAAATGTGTCATGTAGAGTAATGGAAGAGTGACACATGATGTGCTTTTGATTTTTTGATTGCTTTTAAAAAGAAAATGAATTCAATATTATTTTATGTTTGTGTCTAGTGGCTAATTTTGGACATTTGTTTTTTTGTTGCATTTTGAAAGAAATTATTTTAAAAGATATATATTATTATATTATTTTTGTTATTGTGTCTAACGGCTAGTTTAGTTTAAATCTCAATCATTTAATTTTTTTTTTACCAACATCCGATGACCCAAATTAAATTTAGTTTTCACCTACTCGTCTCATATTTCAACTGACATAGAAATATACTAACAACCTAGTTATCACGAAGTTGATAGTATGAATACCATGTCAGTTGAACTATGTTCTTATTGGCTAATTACCCCTATTTTACTAAAAAGAAAAAGAAGGAAAAAAAACTTTCAAACTATATTATATGTTGAATTACTTTATAAGTACACGATTCCGTTTCATGGCAGCTTTGCCTAATCATGTGGGAGAAAAGAATTTGATATAATATTATGGAATTATACTTTTTTCTTTTTTGGACTGTACTGATATTTATTTATAAGGTTAAACCAAAACAAACCTTATTTCAATTAAATCAATTAAATCAAAACCATTCAAAAAAAAAAAAAAATATCTATTTATATTTCTAAATTGGTAGAAGTTGTACCAATTTAAAATTCTTAAATTTTCATAAATATATCGATTTAAGCGTCCGTTATGTTTTATTTGGATAACATCGTGTGAGACTTGTAATATTATGAATTAAAGCTCAGAACTTTCATAAGAAAATCAATTTAGATCAATCTTAATTAAGACTTCTTTTCAAAATTGTCAATGCACCAATTCTAATAATTTATATTGTTAATCTGACCGTCGAAGAAGTTTATACACATGTAAAAGTTGAATGCATTAATGATATTAAAAAATAATCCTAATAAAGATTATAAATTGATTCACTTGTAACAATTAGAAGTTTAATTGAAAAAATTAAATGGGGCGATATTTCCAAGGGACAGATACAAATATAACAAAATTTAAATCAAACTCTTGAAATCAATCGGTGATAACTCACACCGCCGGTAGAAGTCTACCAACGATAGACCATGTCACTGGTAAGAGTATCGTTTTTTAAAAATATCGTTATATTATTATCTTTAAAAGTGTTATCAATTATAATTACCTCATTTTCAAATTAAATGATGGTATAATTTAATACACCTATAAAAGTTCAAAATTTAAATTTATAGAATCTAAAAATTTAGTGGTAAAATTGAAAATTTTCGCAAAACACTAAAATAATTGTTTCCTCCATGCTACAACCACCCGTCTTTGGAAAGAAAGAAAAAAAAAGACATTTACTGTTGATGTAATAATTCATACTATTCAACTACTTGATTTAGTCATTTTATCCGTTTTTAAAAATCAATTATAAGTAATGATTATACTTTTAATTATAATTAATAAAATAGAATTACGTAGCTTTTGGAATTTTAATAATAAAATAACTGTGGAAAAAAAACGAACAAAGCATATATCCACAATGAAAAATATCATACCAGTAGAAAATATGTGGAAGCCTCTTTCCTTACTCCTCATCTTTAGTGATTTTCTTTCTTACCTACAAATTATTTAATAATTAATCTAATATTAACCTCGTGACTCTAGAAATTATTTTTTTTTACTATAATTAAGGTAGAGAGATTCGAATGATGAACTTTGTGATTTCAAACACATTCGAATGTCAATTGAGCTATGCTCGATTTGATGACTCGAGAAATAATGGTTAGTTTGATGTTTAGGCATCAATGAGACGTAAAAATGCTTCATAAAAATGATTTCATGTTTTAACCAGAATAAAAATGCTTCATAAAAATATTCTAAAAAGAAAATGCTTCATACAAATGGTTTCATGTTTTAAGCAAAAACTATCCCTTAAAGTTGTTTTTATTATTTAAAAAAAGATTTCTAAGTAACTAAAGCAAAATTTAAAGTAATTATTTCAATTATTTAGTATAATTTGGTAAATTCATGAAAATATATTGTATGAGTTAATATATACACATACATATTCAATATGTATATTAGATGCCTGCTATGGCATATAATTTTATATATTTTATTATCAATTAAATACTTAAGTTTGTAAAGTTCATAAAATAAAATGAATGACGTGTTAAAAGACTGACTAATTTTTAAGTGAAATTTCTACTTTATTTTTCAGATAAATTACAAAAATGAGATAAAAAAATTCAGATATTAGAATACCAAATTTCGATGGTATATTTTTCAGAAACCTATAAAACTTCACGCATACTTTAAACTAAACAATAGAAATGATTATCAAACTAGTTTAATTTTAAAAAATTAAATCAAATCGTTGTAAATAGATCAATCAGATTTAAAATACTTGTAAATATAACACAATACAAAAAAGTTTATAGATGTAACAAAATTTAGATTTTACTTTTGAAGTTTATCAATGATAAACTATATCAATTGTAAGAATTATAGTGATAAATTATATTACTAGTAAAAGTCTATTAGTGATAGAATCTATCACCGATAGATTTTGCTATATTTATCATTTTTAAAAATATTATTATATGTTAAATTATTATCTCTAAAAGTATTCAATGTAATTATCCTTATAAATACATAGAAATTAGTTTTGTTTTTTTGGATATTTAAGAAATGTTTTTGACTTTTGTGAGCATAAAGGAGGAAATGATGGAAAGAATAATTAGAAAATAAGTGGATTCTATCTTTTTTCTTCTCAATCAGGGAACTATGGTTTCTTCCTTTATATATTTTTAATTATTTTTTTATAAGTAAAATGGATAAGATTTGGCGGATCTCGATCATGCTTCCAGCTCAGGTTTGCCCTAGCGTGTATAAAAATTAATTTTCCCTCGTCATCTTATATAATTTTATATTAAAAGTATACTTTTTCTTTTTAAAAAATATATTAAAAGTGTACTTATTATTTTTGAAAGATTTTTTTTATAAAAATAATGTTATTTTAATAATTATTAATAAAAATAGGATTGGACCAAAAGTAATATAAAAAATAGGTAGTGGAATCGTGGGCCCGGTATACGATTAGTCCTAAATCATGGACGGGGTCTACGACTTCCTTTGCATCACGTGTATCTAGCACACCTGGCATTGAACCAGCATAAGCAGATTGCCACATGTACAGTCATGCAACGTTGACTAGGTAATCGTGGACAACTACCCTAAACGGTGTATCCAGATACACGCCTTAGTGGTCCCAAAACGCACCCTACGACCTTCTTCCTTCACTTTCTTTCCATCTCAAACTTTTCACTTTTCGCCTCTCTCTCACAGTCGTTGGTCTATCTGCCGTCGCCATTTGTTGGTCCATATGTTGTTGCCATTTGCCACGTCCACCGTCCACTGTCTACCGTCATTGCCGATCTTCCTACTGCCGCCGGTCGTAGGTAATATTTTGTTTTCGTTTTTTTCCCAATATATGAGATTGTACATAAAAAAAATATAATTTCTAAAATATTTAAGTGTATGCTCCATAAATCTATTATTTTGTTTTCATTTTAGTTGATTTAAGTGTATGTTTCATAGATTTACATTTGGGATGATTCAATTTTTTTTTGTAGTTTAATATTATAACTTGGATGGTTAAATTTGGACTGATTTTTTTTTTTTTTAGTTTAATATTATAACTTGGACGGTTAAATTTGGGCTGATGTGAATTATTTTTTTGAGATTTCTACATAAAAGGCCTTAAAAATAGGCTTATATTCATGAACATTTCATTTTTTTTTACAAAAAAGACCACCTCCTTATTTTCACTAATATCAATGGTTATTTACAATTTAGCTCTCACCTATGTTATATATATATATATACACATACAACACACACACACACACACATATATTATTCCCTCTCCCCCATGCTTCAAGGTCATTCTTCCTCCTCTCTCTTTTCTCCTTCTCCCTCCATTTTTTCTCCTTCCAGTGGTGTGAGTTTTAAGCGGAAGACACATGGCGCGGGGCGATCCGACGACAGGGTGAGTGTGGGACGCCAAGAACAGTGATGGTGGACTGGGAGCAGACGAACGGCAGATGCAATTCAACTTTTAGTTTTATTTTTTTCCTATTTATATATATATTGTGATATATATGTATTTAGCTTCTGTAGGAAATTTGATATACACTTTGGTTTATGTATTCGTTTATTTGATATAAACGAGAGTGTTTTTTTTTTAAATTTAAACTTCATGTATTATGATATATACACCGTGGTGTAAATGAAATTTATGAAGATTTAGATATTGTGATATATTTCATATATTGGTTTATACTGTGATTTATGTCAAACATTGAGTGAATCTCTAATTTATAAATTGTAGTATATTTCATATATTGGTTAGAATATTTTCAAATAACTAACAAAATGTTCCAAGGTATATTTAAAGTAATCATGAATCCGTAAAAAATGTTTTAAGGTATATTTAAAATAACCATTAATCTGTAAAAAAAGCAAATAAGTTGATACGTGAAAACCAACGTAAATAGTGTTGGAGTTAGCATGCAATTAGCGGAAGCAAACAAAATCATTAAACACTCTAATTCATCAATTTTAGCATTTATGAAAGCATGTTCATAACGAAAAAAAAGGGATTGAACCTTTGTAGAACTCCTTTAATCCACAAAACAACTTCAAATTTGACTCCAAAAGTTTGTGGACCACCAACGAATCTTCCCTATTATTCTCTTGGACCTTAAATTGAATTGTGGGATTCAAAATGAGTTGTTAATTGAAGGAAATTTCAAGGAGACGGACTGGTTCTTCTTCAATGTTGAAGAACACTTCTTCAACAATGAAAAACCAGTAAAAATCTACATGCATGGATGGATTTTCACCTCAACTACACTAGTTTTGTTCACTTTTTCCATGCAATCAAATTGCATAAGAAATGGACAACTCCTACTTGAACATCTTAGTGGATTTGGATGGAATGGTGAGTTTGAAAGTAGGAAAACCCCACTAAAATTGGATTTTTTTCAATTAAATCTAATTTCTTTTTCTTTTTTACATTGAAATTGAATTAAAATCAATTTTTGTATTCAATTTTACTTTTCTAAAAATAAAATGAAAAACAAAATTGATTTTAAATACTTTGAATTTTCACAAAATTCAAAAATTCAATTCTAAACAAAATTTATTCAAATAATTAATTTTAAATAAAATTTATTTAGTTAATTAAAGAATTTACTTAATTAATATAATTTAATATCTAATATTAAATTATTTACCCAACTAATTCCATAAACATGAATCCCCATTCATGTAATTTAAATCAAATTTAAATATTATCCGACTCTCCAATTTCGTTTAGTTCGATAATTAAACGTGTAATTATATCGCATATAATTATTGATTCCCTCCATTTCAATTTGAACGTTTCAAGTTCTCCCATCACTCTATTTTAAGGTTTAACCCGTTTGTGAGCTAGTAGGGGGACCTAATGGACCTACAGATCATGGGCTCCAACTATCCGAGATTAATCGACTAAACTCTTTAACCTAATTAACCAATATTCGTTAACTACCAGGTCACTCCACTAAAGTCCAGTAGTTTCACTTCTCTCACTACAAATATAACTGTGTCCACTCGATATGACCATAATTAGTAAGTTAGCCCTTCATAGGTTGTTCGTAATAACGGTTGGGTCAATAGCTGTTTTACCCTCGAGATTATATATCTCGTTCCTTAAATCTGCTGATCCTCTAATGAACAATTGGTTTGAGATCCAATCATCAAACCGAGTCCCTCTCGGGCAATAAGAGGGTAGGGCCCCTGTTTCAAGACCTAAAGTTAGCACTTAAGGAAACAACCTCTCTAGTATCCCTAAAAGTGGGTAAGAGTGAATTCCATCTTGCACCTTATGTCCCCAACTATCTACCCGATTTTACACTTTTAATGAGAGGCTTATTGAGCCGACGCTGTTGAGCCAACCCTCACCCATGCAAATCTAAGGATAATCTTGAATAAACAGGAGTTCATAGTTAGCTCAGGAGTAAGGTCAAGTTACCTAGGTCATCGTTTTGAAATAATCAGTCTTAAACACGTTATAAAGTAAGAGCAACTAATTTCTTGGGCTGATCTTTACAAACTCTTTTCATCTGTAATTACGAACAACTTATGGAGGGTCTTGAACAAGGTGATTCTAGGTCTTGAACAAGGGGCCTCACCCTCAATTCTAGGGATAGTAGATAAGTTATTCTCTTAAGTGCTGATTCTAGGTCTTGAACAAGGGGCCTCACCCTCTTATTGGCTCGAAAGGGACTCGATTTGGTGGTTGGACCACAAACCAATGATTTATTAAAGGATCAGTGGGACTTAAGGAGCAAGATGTAGTTATAGGGGTAAAACGGTAATTTTGACCCAACTGTAATTACGAACAACTTATGGAGGGTCGACTTACTAATCATGGTAATATCGAGTGGACAGAAATATATCTACAGTGAGGAGAGTGCAGCTACCGGGCTATAGTGGATTGTCCTGGTAGTTAATGAATGTTGGTTAGCTAGGTTAAAGAGTTTAGCCGGCTAATCTTGGATCGTTGGAGCTAATGATTGTAGGTCCATTAGATCCTTCTACTAGCTCATATTGGACTAAACCTTAGAACAATGTGATGAGAGAATTTGGATTGTTCAAATTCGGCTTAAGGAGTAAGCGTTAATTGTATTCGATATACTTAATGTATTATTGTTTAATTATGAATGAAACAATTTGGAGAGTTGAAAATATGCATACATGAATAGGGATTCATGATCGGGATTGGTGTTATTAAATAATTTAATATTTTATATTAAATTAATTTTGTTAATTAAATTGTTTAATTAATTAATTAAAATTAATTTTATAATTTAATATTTGATATTAAATTATTATCAATTAATTATTTAAAGCTAACTTTATTTAGAATTAATTATATTTAAAATTGATTTTAATTAATCATTTGATTTTTGAATTTTTGAATTTTTGGAAATTAAAAAATTAAATGTCAGTGGACTTATCCAAGATTTTTTCCTTAACATCTCAAATCCCATTATATTCGTGCTGAATTTATTGTCATATATAGATGGAATTGATGTTGCATGAATTCTTCTTTAGATAGAGAAGAAATTGTTGAGAATGGGTTGATGAGATTAGCTTTTGAAGCTGGATTTTATCATTCAAAAATTCAAAATTCCAACTCTTTCAAACTTCTTTTTTTCCCTTCAATTTCATCATAAAATTGGATTCCACAATCCGTTCTGAGGCTGGAGAATAGCGAGGAAGACTTTAGCGGTGGTTCATGAACTGTCCGTGATCAGAAACAAGCAGTGGATAACTTCAATTTCGAGCTATACTACGGTTTGCTCAAAGAAATCTGTTTTATAGTTTTGAAACATGCCTGCTTAATCTTTAAATGAATGAAATTAGAGTGCTCAAAATCCTAATTGCTTCCACTTGCATGTACCTAACTCCATCAAGAGAATCATGCAAGTCAGATGGAAGAAATGACAAAAATGATTGAAGGCATGGTACGACCACAGAGAGAAGAACCATCGAATTAGGTATAAATATTACTTCATATCTAGTTGGCTAATATATTGCTATCCTGCAGTTATAGTAGCAAAGTAGTTATATCTTATCATTAACTTTAGGATAGTGAATTGTTGGCTATCATGCAGTTATGGTAGCCATACAACTGGATTTTCGTGTTTTTGTGAAATTTATGTGTGTTTGTGGAGTTTCTATGTGTGTTTGGGAGGTTTATCATGAAGTTTGAATGTTGTGTGGGGTGGGTTGACATTAGTTAAACTTGTTTTAGAGTTCAATTTGGAGTTTTTTTTTTTGTGTTTGTAGAGCTTATAAAATTTGAATGTTGTGTGGGATGGGTTGAGGTTAGTTAAACTTGTTTTGGAGTTCAACTTGGAGTTTTTGTGTGTTTAAGAGGTTTATGAAGTTTAAATATTGTGTAGGATGGGTTGAGATTAATTAAACTTGTTTTTGGAGTTCAACTTAGAGTTTTTGTGTGTTTGTGGAGGTTTATCGTGAAGTTTAAATGTTGTGTGGGGAGAGTTGAGATCAGTTAAACTTGTTTTTGAGTTCAACTTGGAGTTTTGTTTGTTTGTGGAGATTTATGAAGTTTGAATGTTGTGTAGGGTGGGTTGATATTATTAAACTTGTTTTAGAGTTCAACTTCGAGTTTTTGTGTGTTTTGGGAGTTTTATGACGTTTGAATGTTCTGTGGGGGTGGGTTGAGATTAGTTAAACTTGTTTTGGAGTTCAACTTCGAGTTTTTGTGCGTTTAAGGAGGTTTATGAAGTTTGAATATTGTGTGGAATGAGTTGAGATTAGTTAAACTTATTTTGGAGTTCAACTTAGAGTTTTTGTGTGTTTGTGGAGGTTTATGAAGTTTGAAAGTTGTGTGAGGTGGGTTGGGATTAATTAAACTTGTTTTTGAGTTTAACTTGGAGTTTTTGTGTGTTTGTGGAGGTTTATAAAGTTTGAATGTTGTATGGGGTGGATTGAGATTAGTTAAACTTGTTTTGGAGTTTAACTTGTGGTGTTTTCGTGTGTTTGTGGAGGTTTATCATGAAGTTTGAATGTTGTGTGGAGTGGGTTGAGATTAATTTTCAAATGAGGGTCGGTTGAGAGTATTTTATGTTGGGATTGATGCCCTAAATCTCGTAGGGTTCTGTAGTTTGTAATTGCGTTGTACAAACTTTTTATTTATTTAATAAAATATGAGATGTTTTATTTGACATTTAGTAGCATTAAGACCACAAACCAATAAACTAACATCCAAGGTTATCTTCTGTAGCTTAAACATGTATGTAAAGACATATAAGTGGATCATGTTTAAGTGATAACCTAAATGGTTTGTAGTAGATGGATAAGACTGGATACCTTATCCTGGTGACACTACGAGTACAACCTGCTTTGTAAATGTTACAATTGTTGTAAAATGCTACAGATGATATGATCCTGATAATTCATGTGGAGACATGTGAGCGAGGGTATTCTATACAAAGGAGTTTGTATAAGATCAGACCACGAAATGACTAGTCTCATTATATAACATCGTTTATAATAGAGACCTACATTTCACCAGGATGACCATAGATGACATGACCTGAATCTTGATTGAGTTGTGAATTCCTGTCAATGAGGGCAGTCCTTTGATTTGTATGGGTGAGAGTGGCCAGATCGCCGCCTCAACAAGCCTACCATTTTTTGGATTCGTCTGATTCGAGAGCTAGGAACACAGCTACACAAGACAAAATTCACTCCTTTCCCGAAGTCAATAAGTAGATAAATTGCTTTCTCATGGACTGATTCTAGGGCTTGAACAATGTGGCGCCACATTCTCTTTTGGCCTGAAAAGGGTTTGGTCATAGTTGAACTATGATTTATTGTTCATTAGAAGTATCTGTGGTACTTAAGGAGTTAGATGTAACTACAAGGGCTAAATGGTAATTTTAGCCTAGTTGTACTTACGAGGAATTTGTGAAGGGCGATCACACTGTTCACTAGTTATATCCAATGAACAAAAAAATATATCCGTAGTGCAAAGAGTGCAGCTGTCGATCTTTAGTGGAGTGCCCGATAGTTAATAGATGTTGAATAATTGATTAAACTTCTTTAATTATATTATTATTCAAGTACCATTGGAGCTTCAAGCTATAGGTCCATGAGGTTCCATCTGTAGCTCAATGAGGATTAAATGAGAATTAATTTTGGATTAATTTGAATTTTTCAAATTAATTGAGGGAATTAATTATATATGATATAATTAATTTAATTTAATTATATATGATATAATTACTATAATGTATTTGATACATAATATAAAGTTTATTTGAGATGAAATAAATATTTGAATATGATTCAAATATTAATTATGTAAATTGAATTCATATAATTAAATTTAATATAAATGAGATTTATATTAAATATCATTAATGAGAGAATTAAACTATAAGTTATATTGTATTGGATACAATATTAAACTATAGGTTATATGTTATATTTGATATAACATATAGTTTAATTTATATATTATATGAAGGAGAAGTTGATACGATCATCTCCTTCCTTGAGTTTGACAGAAAAATTAATACAGAAAACTCTCTGAAAAAAAGTTCTCAGTTTTTCTCACAATTCTCCTCTTCTTCCAAAACCAAGAGTCCATAAACTCCTTGGATTTTTATCCAGGAGGAAACTAAGTGGTGGTGACCATTTAGGGTTTCGAGCACGTTGGAATTTGTGACAATTTTAGAGAAAAAGATTTACAGGAAGAAGATTTAATCTTCTAGGGTTAGTTTTCCATCTCCTTATTCTTTTTTCTCTTATTATTCAACATGCTGTAATTTTTATATAATGCATAACATTCTGTATTTTATATAATACTCTGTAATTTTGGGATTTGGGTCCGATCCCCATTTCCGCTCAAGGACCTTCAGTAGTTCCTTCACGTTATACATTTAATCTTTATATATATATATATATATATAATAATGTTCTCTAATTAATTTAAATGTAGGTAAACTACTGTTTCAAATATGTTGTTGGAGATGCCATTTGGAGAAGATGTCATTACACTTTCTTCTATGTATACCTTAAGGCATATTTGTTTTGTGGGCCGTCTTTCAAACTTTTCTTACTTTTATGTAACAAAGAAAACTATAGACCGACTTTTGTTTGTTTGTTTCGCTCTTTATACGAAAGCGTTTGATTTGCTTAATAATGTTATGAATTCTAGGTTATTAAGATCAAAACTAAAAGGAAAAAAAAATCGGACAGTGCAACTATCTCCTGATGACTGTTGATATACCGTAGGGAGTTCAACCATCTCCCGACGGCTAGTATGTCGTCGGGAGATTCATTTAAGAAAGTAAACCAATCTCCCGACTAGTGGATTAGTGCCCTAAATTGCATGGATCTTGTATTTTGTAATTTGTAAATACAAATTATTTATTTAATAAAATAAGCAGTATTCTATTCGATATTTAGAAGGCATTAACTCAATCCAATAAACTAAGATCCATGGTGACACTGTGGATACTGCCCACTTTGTAAATATTACAAAAATTGTAAACGTCACAAATGTTATGATCCAAATCGTTCATGTGGAGACATTTGACTGATGGTATCATGTACAAAGAGTTTGATAAGACCAGACCATGAAATATTTTGTTCTTTCTTTATAACACCGTTAATTGAAGAGACTAACATTCCATGGGATGACCATAGGTAACTCAATCTTGAATGGGTTATGGACTCCTATCTACAAAGGCAATCCTTTGATTTGTATGGGTGAGAGTGACCCGTGTCGCCGAATCTTGGGGATTTGTCAAAGTAAGAAGCTGAGAACATAACTCCATAAGATGAAATTCACTTATTTCCGCTCTCAGGGAAAGTAGATGAATTTCTCTCTTAAGTGTTGACTTCGGGTCTTGAACAAGTTGTCCCTCCCTTCGGGTCTTACCATAATTAGGTTGTTCATTAAAGAATTAGTGGGACTTGATGAGAAAGATGTAATTACAGGGGTAAAACGATAATTTTAACTTAGTTGTAATTATGAGTAATTCGTGAAGGATTAACTTATTGATGACTAGTTATATCCATGGACATAGAAATATATTTACAGTGCGAAAAGTGTAGCTGTTGGACTTTAATAGAGTGACCCATAGTTAATAATTGTTAATTAAGTTAATTAAAGAGTTTAATTAATTTAATTTTGAACCATTGGAGCTTCTAATTTGTAGGTATATTAGGTTCTTTTGTTAGCCCACTATGGGCAAAACAAAAATCAATTAATTTTTGAAATAATTTGAATTGTTCAAATTATTTTAGGGAATTTTATATTAATAAGGATTAATATAAAGTATAATGTATAATGATACGTTATAGTATATAATTAATTACAAATATGATTTATAATTAAAACTATATCATATGAGAGAATAATATTTGAATAAGATTGAAATATTAAATTAATATGAATTTAATTCATATTAAAACTATATAGTAAAATTAATTGTGAATCGGATTCATATTAAAACTATAGGATAAGAGAGAGATATGCCTTTTTATATGATTTAAATGCATAATTAAATAAATATGTGATATTTATATGGATTAATTAATAGTTAATTAATTAATTAATATTTATTAAATTATTTATAACATATTAACTATAATTTAATATATATTTATTAATTAAATTAATTAATTATTTTTATTTTTTAAAATAATAACTTCTCGACAGTTATGCAAGGGAGTGGAGAGCGGGGTATGAGGGAGTTATTTCTCCTCACATTAGTTGATGTGATATATAGAAACGTAGAAACACAAAATTGTTTGGTGATGTGTTATTTTGATCTCTCTTCTCTCTTTAAAAAACTCTCGGAGAAAAAATCATCTCTAAAAAAGTTTCTTCAATTCCTTGCTATTTGGATCCCACCATTCTTGATCCTCCCTGAGAATAGCTGGGCATCCTCGTGGTGGTGTCTTACCATTCATGACCTTGGAAGATCGTGTAGAGGAATTTCACGGAGGTTCTTGAGGAAATTGGTCTTCAAATGTATTGTTTCTATACTGTAGAAATTTGTATGCTTAACCTTTTAATAATGTAAAATCAATTCTCTGATTTTTCCAATCCTAATTCAAAGACACAAAATACTTCACATTAGGATTAAATCCCTTCATTGACAGCATTGAACATCGTCGAGCGATAGATGAACCGTCGACGGTGTATCTACTGCCGTCGAAAGTTTCTATCTCTCGACGGTGTACACTAGGCATCAGGAGTTTTCCATAACTCCCAATGGTGGGGCTTTAGCCGTCAGGAGACGTTCTCCTGATGAGTTTATCCCGACCAAACTCCTGACAATGTTTCTCGCATCGGGAGTTGATCTCCTGGTGCGTTTTTGACCATTTTCCTACGAATTCGAGCGTCGAAAAAATGATGTTTTCTTGTAGTGAATTATTATTTCAAAATTAATTAGTTAATTGCTTATTTTCTTTGTAAGGTTATAAATATTCATTTTAGGAATACTGTAATAGAAAAACTTTTGGAATATCATATGAAATAGAATATTTGTTCTTTTGAGAGTGTTGTCTTACATTTAAAAATAAACTTCTTTTATATGGCCAAAGATATGACCTAATACTTTTGACCCGTTCCATCAAAATGTCATTTATTTTTTTCTTTTTTTCTTTTTTCTTTTTTTTGTATGAAAGAGAAATTAATAATATGAAAGGGAATGAGTAAAAAAAAAAAGAAGAAAATTTTAAACAAGAACCATAGGAATATTTAACAAAAAGCAACCTATTGTCCGCTTTAGATTTATTCAATTTGCGAATCATGTACAAGTCCAACGTTATCAATAAAATTGGAAGTGTGATAACTTTTCTTTTATTAAAGACGGCAAAAATTCTAGATTCTTGAAGGCTAAATTCTATGGGAAAAGTGGACGTGGGAACTTCCAAATGGAGAATCTTCTCTTTTAAATTTCAATCAAATGAACATAATTTAACTTGTTAACATATTATTTAAATTTTATAAAAGTTAAATCTATGAAGGTATATGATGATGGCGAGATTATTCTTATCAATATCATATAGGTTGAGAGTTCGCTAGGAAAGATGTCATATATGTTGAGAGTTCACTAGAATAATAACCATGTCGTATAATATATGACAACTATACTTGTTATAAATATTGACATTGAAGATATTTTGGTGGATAATATAGATATCATTTGGGTAACGAGTTCGTTTTCCTGTTTTGTTTTTTTTTATAATTAAAGTTTGTAAAAAAAAAACTTGAATTTCTAGTCAATTTTGAAAATTTTTATTTCTTTCAATTTTTAAAATTTAACCGTAAAAAATAAATAACAATGCATAAAAGCTTAAAAGTATAATTAATAGTATTTATAAGTTTAATTTTCGAAAATAAAAGATAAAAAAACCATAATCTTGTTTGATCAACTAAATCTTTATCAAAAGAGATAGTAATAGCTAGTGATTCGAACTCTACTTCCCCCTAAAAATAACAAGCTTTTTTGTCCATTAGGGGGCAATATTTTACACCCAAAGAATAGGAATCACATGAAACCATACATAATTAGAATTTTAACTGACTATTATTAGTTCATATCATTATGTTGTCACATAGATTTGATGCAGTTGTGTTATGTTCATTTTGACTAATCTTTTGATTCTTTTTAAGAAACGTATTGATCTTTTGATCTAATTAAGATATAAGATTTCAATAAGTTAAATTATACAAAGAAATTAATCGTTTAAATTTTTAATAAATTACTAGTTCAGAGTTTTAACTAAGTCAATATGAGTTTAGAGTACAAACTGATTTTTTCTCAACTGAAAAAAAAAAATGTATGGTAAAGAAAAAAAGTGCATATACCATATCGAAATAAACTTAACTCAAAGGTAATTGATATAATTTTTACTCTAAAGACTATTGGCCAATTTCCATCCCTTTAATTGTTGTATTAAGAATGAAAAAAAAAAGTGCATCCACCACCATGATGCCACCAGATACTTGACTATAAAATGAAAGGCATGTTTTTTGCTTCCATTAATTTATCGAATCATCTTTTATTCTTTTAGGGAAGGTAATGATTTGATTGATAATTTGTTAAATTGCATCAATTTTGACTTTAACGGTTCAATTCCATCATATTGCATCTTAATTATAGAGAATTGTTGCAATCTTAATCTTAAACTTAAAAGTTATAGTAATTTTAACCCTTATACACCAAAAATTGTTATATATATATATATATATAAAACTCTTATGTGTTCATGAAATTGATAAAATTTTGTTTTTTTAGTCCTTAGTTTCCATTTATTTTTTTAAGTTTTAAAATATTACACATTTTAATATTTAAATTTTGAGTTTGGTTTCACTTTAGTCTCTAAGTTTCAAAATGTTATAATTTTACCATTGAGATTTAAGTTTTGTTTCGATTTGATCTCTAGATTTCAATATTTACACTTTAACCTTGATTTTTCATTAAATACTCATTCTTCGTCTTTAATGTTAATGTGTATTAATTTAAAGTAATATAGTTAATTAAAATTTATTATTTTTCATCACTATTAAAATTAATTTAAAATTTTACTTCATAATTGTTAGATCTGAGTAATTGGCTATATATTTATATAAGGATTCTGGAATTTGCTCTTTGGATTATTTTGATGATGTCTTAGAATATGTTTAAGAGAATATTTTACAAGATGCTTTTTCTGTAGAATATTTATTTTCTCATTTGAAATAATATGTGTTTTATTTTTTCTGGGTTACTTTCCTTGTTTTTGATTTGTCAAATTTGAATGTGGATATTTTCCATCTTTCTGCTGTGTTATTTAAGTGCAAGAAGTAGCCTTATTAGAGTTGCCGCATGTATTCTGAAATTTGAGCATAGTTGTGTTTTCTTAGTCTTTCACCAAAGCTATCTATACTATTAGTTATTGTGAAGCAAGAAATTGAGTGTTGTTTTGCGGCTCATTGTATCCTTGTTCTCGAGATATTAGAAGCAAACTTGAGACTTGTGAAGATCTCTTGATCTTAGGAGGAACCTAAGGTATCGAAAGTTGTGAAGGAGTTCTTACTCTTAGGGGGATCCTTAAGCATTGTTGATTGAGAAAGAGTTCTCATCCGTAGGGGAATCCTAAGGCATCTTTAATAGAGAAAGTGTTCTCGAACTTAGGGTAGCCTAAGTTTATCAAGTGAAGTGGGCTTCATTTGAAATTGGAAAGACAAAGTATCGACAAGATGGTGTCTTATACTTAGGGGGAGCCTAAGTGATTTATCACTTAATACTTATACTTAGGAGGTGCTTAAGTCCCATTGAGGGAGAATCTCACATCTAGGGGAGCCTAGATGATCAATATAAGTTAATAAATGTCACTATAATTGTTATAACTATATAAATAAATACAATGTTGTAAACGCTTGACTTTTCATATTAATGAATTTATCTTTCTGGGGCATATAGAATATAATGATATACATATTCCACAAAACCTCCCGAACTTAATCATAATTATTTTTGGGAGACAAATTGCAAAAGCTACCTTTAAAGTATGATTCTAGTTAGAACTATATCCTCAAATTTATAAATGTGTTAAAATTGAATCCCGAAGCTCAAACTTACAATAATTATAGAAATTGGACCCCAAATAATAAAAATTAAACCCTCAAACTTATACAATTATATAAGTGTTGAAATACCTTGAATTTATTTATGTACAGTTTTTTACGATTATGACCCTAGGGTTTAGAGTAGTGCGCTATATAAACTCTCTAACCTAGAGATGCCGTTATGATGTAATTTCTGAAAACATTTTCTCAAATAATATTGTTCTTCCTCTGCCCGTGTATAGGATATAATTATAACTACTATAATATTTAAAGGGTATTATTTATTTATGTTTTAAAGGAATATGATAAAATTATTGCGCTCTTATGATGTAATTCCCCTCGTTTGATTCCTTACGGCAAGTAGGCGGTTGGGTGGCAAATCACACAGCAAATGACTTGGCATTGGCATCTCCCAAACACGTCCTTATCCAAGAGGAGGGTTCTTCGAATATGCTTCCGCCATTCCATCCACTGTTCGATTGGTGTGGGAGCGGAGGAGGATCGAAGAATCTCTATTATCTCTCATATGGAAAGTACAAACCATTATTATTATTACTTTTATTTTGATTCTTTTTACATCTTGGGTATGTAAGGTTTGGTTTAGTTTACATTTAAATATTCGAGTTTTCAATATTTAATCTTTTTACTCCTAAGATGTTTTAGGGTAAAAAGTGAAGTTTAGAGAAGTCTAATTTCCCCACGGAGATGGAGATTTCCTGGTTAGGCGGGAAATAGGGAGGAAATGGGAGAAAAAAATTCTCGTGAACTAAATGGAGATAGGGACCATTCCATATCCCTACCCCCGTTCTCCACTCATGACTCCGATTAACTTCTACCTATTTATTTTGTATAGTTATCTAATGTTATGTTAGTATTATTATTAGATAAATATTACATTTAAATTTTAAATTTGATTATTTATTGGAAAAGATGAATATGTTTAAATTGAATATTTAAATTTAGATTATATACGTGAATAGTTTGATTTATTTATTTCCTTCTACTAAAAAAAATTAATTAGTTTTTTTAGGTCACAATTTGAGTAATTTATCTTTAAATTCAAATTATCAGGTAAAATTAACCATAATAAATAATTCAGTGATAAAGTTAATTATTTAATTAAAATTTGTTCACGTTAATGATTTAAATTAATTGACTTTTTACAAAAAAAAAAGTAACGGAGAAAAATTTCCTGCGGGGAATCGATCTCCACGATTCCCCATGAGAAATTCCCGCCCCGATCCCCGTGGGAAATTTCATGGAGATGGGAAATGAAATGAGGAGTGGGAATGGGAATGGAGAATGACATCCCGATCCTGTCCCGTTCCGTAGACATTTCTAGTAAAGTTATTTAGTCATGGGATTCATAGTGTAAAAAATTTATAAGACATGGATTGATTTTTTTAGACATGAGGTCCACGAACTCTCTTTGATCAAACAAGTAGAGTTATCGTCTTTACTCTCTTTAGTTCCAACTTGTTGGGCCCTTTTATTGGCACTCTTCATTCCTCCATTAATTTTTCTGTTTAGTACTAATAAAAAATAGGTGTCAAATTGATATGACACCTCTTTTTTATTTAAAAAAATATATTTTTAATTTTTTGAGAAGGAAAAAGAATTGTAGTTGTTGGTAGTGTTGAGAGTAAGAACAATGAGGTGAGAGAAATAGAGGGGAGAAAAAGAAGGAAAATTAAAATTAAATATTTTTTAAAATTAATTATTCAATAAAAGAATAGGTGTTGTATCAACTTTTTGTTAATAATTAATAAGAAAACTAAGCGATCAAGCGTGCTACAAAAAACAATCAATAAAAACTTTTTTGAAATTTTAACTTTTTCTTATATATATAATGGGATAATGGAGTTATTGGAATTGTCAATCTATTAGAGATAAGACATTAATTACCATCATAAAAGTTAATAATTTGATCAATTAATTTTTTAAAAAAGATTTTGGAATTTTATTTGAAATTGAGTACAAAAATGTCAGCTCATTTAAAAGCATGTGTTCCTGTTCTCTTTAGAATCTTATAAAGAAAAGATATATTAAACTTTAGACAATATTTGATGTTTAAAAATTGAGCATTCAAATTCGTTGGGTGTGATACACAAAACCCATATTTGAATTTAGTGTTTTGGATCCCATTTTGTGATTCCAAAATAATTATGTTTAAATAATTTTCAACCTAATCCTCATTCACGTCGTTTTGTTTTATGATCCCATTTTCGTTCTGTCGTTGATATATCATGCATCCAACACTTTTTTGATTCTCAATATTCTCCATCACATTCCAACCCTCCAAATAGTCCTTTAAATTTTTCCAAACTTAATTAGTATCATGCTATATAAGCTCATTATTAGCCTCCTTTTAATACTCAATAACAAATTGAAGTAAAAAAACAATGTTCAACACAAGAGACTAAAGTGAAACTTTTTAAATAACGGGAACTAAATTGAAATAACACCGATAAATTAATTGATAAATGGTGATATTTTTGTCTATATTTTTACATTTTTATAGATGACATCATGAGGGTAAACAACATTTCTATTATATTATAAAAAATTCAAGAAACATTTTAATTTTTTTAGAAAATATAAAAGATTTATTTCTTAATTTAATCCTCCTAAATCGCCGATTGACCCAAAAACTTAAGTTAATGGGTGAAGACGAATTTAATTACTATATCATCTAACATTCTCTCTCACTTGTGGGTTTATGAAGAAAATCCAACAAGTGGAAGTTAATAGGAAAAATACTTTTCGGTAGTTTTCAACAATAGGTGCATTTGGTCATAATGTTTCAAATTGGTTGTTTTAGTCCATAAATTTTTAGAAATAGGTTTAAAAGTCTCTCTACTAATAAATTATTAAATTTAATGGACAAAATGATGAAGTGGCAAGATGACTTCGAAAAAATAAGCATTTTTAATTTTTTTTCCTCCTCTCATCTTTTCCTCTTCTCTCTTCTCTGGTCTCTCTTCAAACTCCTACCATTTTAGCCTTTTTCTTTCAAGTAACAAGTCCTCAAACAAAGGAAAAAATCTAGAAGATGTTGTTGCCTGATTTTCTTTTTGAACAAAATTTGATAGTAAATATTTCTTTGTAATTAGTTGAACTGTTGTCTATAAATAGAGGTTTTCTTTTTACCATTATATTAATATCTTGTTGCTTTAGATTCCAATTTGTCTTTCTTTGCTTAAACTGATGCAAGGAAATCAATTTAACAGTTTTTCAACTAATATTTGCAATTGATTAAATTATTCACACTGTGTTTTTCTTTTTTCTTTTTTTGGGCACAAGGGTTTACAGAATTTCATGCTCGTATGACAGGTTAGGATTGTGTGGAGATATAGGGCTAAGAACCAATTGATAAACTTTTCTAGACATGTATATTGACATCGACATTTCATTGACATTTTTGTAAAATTGAGATCTTAATATTTTTATTGATATCGACATTTTAAACATTAGATATAATAATGATAAACTAATTGATAAATATTTCTAAAACCAATGAATCCTTTTATTATGTTACTATTTTTTCATTGGAGTGAGAGCACTCGAGTGAAACCATTAAGTAACATCATGTGAGATTATGCCTAAAATAGATGTTATCATATCCTAGTTAAGCTGCAAAGTAATCAGTGAACAAATAGATGTTTATCATATTAAATAAATAAACAGCTTAGGCAAATAGCTTAACACACTTAGCAGATGTTTTTCCTTTGTTAGTTTGAAGTTGTTTTTTATACCATTTACCAAAAGTATTAACAACACTGATTTCTATTTAAGAAAATGCACAATAATTTCTATGTAAAAAATGATAACTAATAACAACAATAGTTTGTCTTAAAAAAAATTTGGCCTAAGATAAAAAGATTTACAAAAATGGTCCAATCATAAATTTGATCTACATAAAAAAAAACAAAAATGTTCGAAAAGTTGAAAAATCTTATCAAGATAGTGATGGCCAAAATCCTAGTATTATGCAAGTGCACGTATCAAGTGTAATATAGTAAAACGATCAAGAAACTGAGTATCATCCTCTAGAAATGAGATCAATAATGCTCAAATTATGCTTAACTTTTAAAGAATTATGTTGATTTTATCGAAGGATTGAACTTGTGATGAATGATCTGATTTTAATTTTGAAAATAAAAGAAAACAAAGTAAAACAAGTGTGAAATTTAATAGACAAAAGTTTTCATGGGTGTTGATTTACTTAATTACTTCATTAAGTCATGCAAAGGTTCATAGGGATTGTTGTGTTAATGATATATTTAAGTCAAGAAACTAGTTTCCAAATTATTATCTTTCAATAACAGTCTTCCTCATGCAAACATAATTTGATTACTAATTGCTTGAAACCAAATTAAGAAGCATGATACTAAGAATAATCACGATCAATTTCATTAGCAACCTAACACTACAAGAAAAAAGGACTCTCTTGACGCCAGAAACAACTGTGGTAGTTAGACTAACTGCTGACATTGTAAAGTTGGCATTGG
Source organism: Benincasa hispida (assembly GCF_027475165.1). Taxonomy (NCBI): domain Eukaryota; kingdom Viridiplantae; phylum Streptophyta; class Magnoliopsida; order Cucurbitales; family Cucurbitaceae; genus Benincasa; species Benincasa hispida. The sequence goes on from NC_143480.1 coordinate 51,075,266, forward strand.
GAGAGTGAACTAACTCCTGACGTCGTATATGAACGTCGGGAGTTAGTCTACATCTCCCAACGCCATATAATTAAGTGTCAGGACATGCTTGAAAACTTCTGACGCGTTAATTTACTCGTCGGGAGTTAGTATAAACTCCCAATGAGTACGATTGCTCGCCAGGAGATGGTGTTTAAAACCATAGATCTGAAATCGATTTTTAGATCTAAAATCTCGAGTTTTCCTCTCTGCCTCTCCATCTCCTCTCTTTGGCGACCCTCCATCTCTCCATCTCTTCGATTGCGATGGACGCCCCAGTCACACTAACAACCAGTTTGTGAAGCGTCTTCGCTAGTTGTTTGTCTGCGTGTTTCGATGTGGATAAGATCGAGCTCGTCCACATGGTGCACTTCAAATCTATCTTTTCTCTGTCGATCTCTCTCTCACATGATCTTTGTCTGCTGTCAACCACCAATCACGAGCCTGTCGTTTCCTTTCATTTGCACGTCCATTTAGGGTTTTTTGTTGTCGACGACGAGTTATTACCGTCCTTGTTGTTTTTTTGCTAGAGTTTCTGTTTTAGGTAATGATTTGATTAATTTTGAAAATTTTCATGGTGTATCTTGAATACCCAACAAATTTTGGCCTAAAATCTTTTTTCTCTTGACATTTGTGAAGGATCTCATACTGAGAGTTCCATGAGCGAGTTTAGATCGCTCCGATTTCACAGTGACCAGAACTCAAATGATATACATTCCATACATACAGTTATGCATATTAAACTCATTATCGGCATGCTCAGAATACAATAAAACACAAGGAAAAGGTTCATACTAGATGAAGACGCTCTTTGAACGACTGAACCCAAAGCAGCGGAAAACCTCCCACCGATCTACTAGCACCCGACAAGTATGTCGACTGCAACAACACGAACCGAACGTACACGAACAATACCGCAGGGATGACACCACCACAAGAGAAACCCGGGTATCCTCAGCGTAAAAAACCCAAAGAGTGGGCTCTGATGAGTTTGGTAGAGGACGGAGGAAAAGATGTCGTGTAGACGATAAGCAAGTGGGAGATGAAATTTGCTATCGTATAGTGAAAATGCTTATCGTATAGTAGAGCTACACGATCGTTTAGGAAAAACTGAATGATCATTTAGGAAAGATGTATACGATCGTTTAGAGAATGCGTGAACTAAACAATCGTTTAGACGAACGAGCTTCTATCGTATAGGCTCTCGCGATCGCTCTTTCACGAATTCTTTTTGGGTGCGGGCGATACAAATGCACGATTGAATAATAATGAAAACGATTTTCATTACTTTAACCCGCCGGTTACCATAATCTTTGCAGCCCCACTTCCCACATCCGAACATGGATTAATCAGTTAATTATCAAATAATTAATCAAAAATTAATAAATATAATCATATTATATTTATATCCTATAGTTTGATATTATATATCTACTATAGTATTTTCTCTTATACTTGATATAAATCATATTTATATCTAATTTCTTCTAAAATAATGTATCTCATACATTTAGCCAATTATATCATATATAATTAACCAGTCCAATTATATCATATATAATTAAACTTCCTCTTGTCAATTTGAACATTTCAAATTAACCTAAACACTGGTTCTCAACTTTATCCAAGCTACCTAGGTGACCTAATGAACCTATGGCTTGAAGCTCCAACGGTACGTGAATAGCTAACTAAACTCTTTATCCATGAGATTCACCATCCGTTAACTGTCAGTGATTCCACTAAAGACCAACAGCTAAACTCTTCTTACCACAAATATATTTCTGTGTCCATCAGATATAACCAATCATGAGTACGATGACCCTTCACAGATGCTCGTAAGTACAGCTGGGCCAATTTACCGTTTTGCCTCTGTAGTTACATCTCACTCCTTAAGTACCACTGGTTCCTCTAACGAACAATACAACATAGTCCAACTATGTGTGAACACCTCTCGGGCCAAGAGAAGGTGTGTGGCGCCACATCGTTCAAGCCCCGAAATCAGCCCTTAAGGGAGCCATCTATCTACTTACCCCTGCCTTGGGGAAGGAGTGAATTCCATCTTGTGTAGCTGAGTTCCCAGCTCCCAAATCAGACGAATCCCCAAAATTGTAGGTTTGAATCGGTGACTTGGCCACTCGCATCCATACAAATCAAAGGATCGCCCTCAATGGCAGGAGTTCCCAACTCATCAGGATTGAGGTCATGTTACCTATAGTCATCCTAGTGAAGTGAAGTTTTTGTCATGAACGGTGTTATATAACAAGACATTAACACTTCGTGGTCAAGTCTTATACAAACTCTTTGTATAGGACGCCCTCGCTCGCATGTCCCCAACACGAATGATCAGGATCAGACCATCTGTGGCAAGTCACAACACTTGTGACCATTCCACAAAGCAGGCCGCGTCCGTACTATTACCAAGATAAGGTTCCCCTCCTATATCCATATACTACAGACCATTTTGGTTATCACTCAAGACATGATCCACTTGTATGTCACCACATACATGCTTGAGTCACATACAGATAACTAGGAATTTTATGTTTATTGGTTTGTGGTAAAGCAAATAAAACAAATAACTGAGCAAAACAACAAGATGTAAAGTAAATATCATATATTAACAATCGCTGGTGTTCGTATATACTGTTTACAAACTACAGGACACGAGACTTTTAGGCATCAACCCCAACAATTTGAAGGTTGGATTGGAGTTTTTGGAAGAATTTTAGATGTTATTCAATAGGTGTTAGAGCTCGATTTTGGTGAAAAATTTTACGTTTTAAGCCTTGATGACCCTTGTGTAGATTTACTTTGAGTGACTAGAAAATTTGGGCAAGACCTTAAGGTTGTTAAGCTCTTTTGGATTGTTATTAAGACTGTCACGTGGGTTCTGGCTCTTAAAATTTTTGTTCTTAGGTTAGATGGCGTCGTTTCCAGGGAAGCCCATTAGTTCTTCTTAGTTAGTTTTTAATTAAAGTTTCTTTTGCTTTTATTTGTTTTCTTGTTGTATCAGTTAAACATGACAGGATTTCCAAATCAATTTTGGACGCCCAAAAGCCGAGTTGCAGGTATGGACGATGAAGTAAGTGGCCCTTATTGCCACATTGCCGAGTTGACCGCCTTGGTTGACCACGTGACGAAGTGGAGTTCACAGCAAGCAAAGGCAATAGGCCCCATGTTGCAGTGGAGTCCATTACCACATGGTCATTCTAAGGAGGGGTATTATGGTCATTTGGACTATGAGTCTTACCATTCTTGGTGGGATGAGTTCATTGACCATAGATATTCAGGATGACAGTAGAGCTTAGACAACCAAGATTTCACAACATCACACCAATCGACTCATGCTCAGTCTTCAAGGTCAGGTAAGTCTTTAGAGGCTTTGGTTTTGGAGCTTCTGATAATACTTTTGAGCTTCAGCAGAACACCCTCCGTAGGCAGCATTTTTAGCAAGAGAGCCTTTGCCCTGAGGTAAAGACTAGAACTGACTTGCAAAGTCTGGGTGACCTTGTTGCTCAGCTTGCAACTTCAGTTGGGAGGTTGGAAGAGTTGTTGTCAGACCATTCCTTGGATTTTCTAGAGGCCCAGAAGCATGAGGTTGTCCATGTCGACGTGGTGGAGGAGGAGGAACCGCTTCTTGGAGATTCGTGCCCAGGTATGACTTGAGAGTTCTTAATTTCTAAAATTGCTAATAACTCTCTTCAGTTTTAGCAAAACGTTCAAACTCAGCTGTGAAGCATGATCGACCATGTTGCCCAGCTGACAGAGACTCTATAGAGATTGGAGAGCGTGCCAGAGTAACCCACTGTCTGTACCTCAGAGGTAGAGTTCCTTGTGGAGTGCTACTCTTTTAGTGATGATGAGGACACCACTCCATGTTTGCTAGTTTGCGAGGCTAAGGAGGATCCCGAGCCTAAATCTGATGAGATCCAGGTGATAGAGTTAGAGGTCAAAAGACCTCGCCCTGTTCTAGCTTCTGGTATTTCGTATATATTCGAGTTTTTTTCCTCTAGTTCTCATAAGTCTGTTACGTCTTTTCTTTCTTTAGACTATTTAGAGTCATTTGAGTCTTTTGATTTTGTCTTTTTACCTTTTTTTTTTTTTTCCATATTCCAAAAGATACAAATTCGACCTGTCTGGTTCCCTTGAAAAGGTTAGGAGCCTTATAGCCTTATAGCCTTATCGAGCTATATTGACTCATCTAAGAAAGGGACTAGAGAAATACGAGAATTTCTTTGTATCTTGATAGGGGACAAGTCACGTCGAGCAACCGACGTTAAAAATTTTCTCTTCCTGGAGGGAGTCAGGTGATAAAATTTATTGCTTTCTTTACCGCTTTCTAGTTTAACTTCTTGTTTTTCTTTTGTAGGCTCTCTCCTTTTGCCCTAAAAGAAGAAGAAGATCAATGTAAGGCAACCCTCATACCATCATCCCATGCACGTAAACGTCATTAGGGGAGGTTTTATGTTTCCTCGACTCCTTTATTTTATTGGGCTTAGATTAGATATACACTGGGGACAATGTATCATTTTAAGTTGGGGGTAGGGTATGTTGTGATAACTTCGGGTCCTTGAGCGCTATGCTCGGACAATGTTTGTATGCTTGAATTGCTTGCTTGCTCTCTTGCTTTATTTGTTATGATGAATAGTTGATGACACACTCTCTTTGTGATTAGGTTTGCATGAAATTATGTTTAAAGAGCATGATCATGATTTTTAGCCTGTTTTAAAAAAATTTCTTATCTTTCATGCATTTTTAAGTCCTTTGTCCAAAGAAATTAGGTCTTGCATGCTTAGAATTGTATTATGTGGCTTGTACATTTGTTGTCACCCCGAAAGACCTAGATGATAAGTGTTAAGTAACTAAAAGCTCAACCTAGTAATGCATGCCTAAATTTTTTGCCAAACTCTTGTTTTGTATTGTAAAAGCCAAGTGTAGAGTAAATAAAAAGAAAGTTTGTAAAAGGCAAAGCATGTTGTAAAGTAAAAAAAAAAGTTTGTATGTTATTTTTGAAGGGGATTACTCCTCTTTCTTGGGGTTATGATTAACCTGGGATGGCTATGACACTCGTAGTTTCCTTCTAAGCTAAAGTACCCTAAGGAATGACTAAGCTTCTGTACCTTGTTAGGAGACGTTGCTTGTAGTTGGATGTCTTTCACGTGACCTATGTGGACAAACCAAAACGAGGGTGACGTGTCTAGATAAGGGTTCCTCTTTTGTATAAAATAAGAAAATGAAAAAAAAAAGAATAAAAGTTTGGTTTTCTTAAGTGTGTCATTGCATTGTTGAGTCTAAGAAGCTTAGCTCTTGAACCTTCAAGCCAGAGTAGAGGAAAACGAATTAAGAGCCTTATAAAACCATTTTGGGTTTTGTGGGCTTAATTAGTAGGGCTTTGGACTCACTCATGCATGAATAAGTTTAGAATCATTTTTAAAATATGCTTCATTGATTGATTGTAATCGAATTTCATTTTTTTACTGAAAATCTTATCCTTAGAGACTGTTGAGACTAGAGTGATGACCCTTGTTATTGAGCAAGCAAATTTTTGTGTTAATGTGTGATTCTACCTTACTTAAGGACGATCATGAATTAAGTTTGGGGTGTTTGATAGCACCGAAAATGTGTTATTTTCCTCTTCTTAATTCTAGGTCATTACTATGTTTAATTTGTTTATTTAATGATTTTATAGGTATCGAACATCTTTGAGGTGGAATAAGTCGTTACGAGCTGTTCAGGGTTAATTTGGAGCAATTGGGAGCTAATTTGAGCATCCAGACTTCAAAAGGATGTGAAAGGATGAAAATGCCCATGGATAGAGTGTTGCAATGCTCAACTGAGCGTTGTACAATGCTACAGGACAGTAGCCTCCACAATGCAGAAAAATAGGGTAGCATTGTAATGCTTCAAATTGTGATGGAGGTGCGTGCATTATCTGTCGCAGGGTTGCAACCCTAGGTGCAACATTGCAATGTTACGACTGCTGTATAAAACGTTTCTTCTGTTGGGGTTGGTGCCCTAAATCTTATAGGGTCCTATAGTTTGTAATTATAATGTACAAACATTTTATTTATATAATAAAAATATGTGATGTTTTATTTCAAAATAGGTTGTATTAATCACAAACCAATAAACTAACATCTAAGGTCATCTTGTAGCTTAAACATGTATGTAGAGACATATGGGTAGATCATGTTTAAATGATAACCTAAATGGTCTGTAGTAGATGGATAAGATTGGTATCTTATCTTGGTGACACTACAAGTATGACCCATTTTGTAGATATTACAATTGTTGTAAAGTGCTACAAATGATCTGATCCTGATCATTCACGTGGAGACATGTGAGCGGGGATATTCTATACAAAGGAGTTTGTATAAGACCGGACTACGAAATGTTTAGTCTCATTATATAACATCATTCCTAATAGAGACTTACATTTCACCAGGATGACCATAGGTAACATGACATAAATCCTGAGTGAGTTGTGAACTTCTGCCTATGAAGGCGGTCCTTTGATTTGTATAGGTGAGAGTGGCAAGATCGCCGCTTAACAAGCCTACCATTTTGGGGATTCATTTGATTGGAGAGCTAGGAACATAAGTACACAAGAAGGAATTCACTCATTCCCCAATGTCAGGGCAAGTAGATAAATTGCTCCCTTAAGGGCTTGAACAATGTGGCATTAAATCCTCTCCTGGCCTGAGAGGGATTTAGTCATAGTTGGACTATGATCTATTGTTCATTAAAGGGATCAGTGGTACTTCAAAAGTTAAATGTAACTACAGGGCAAAACAATATTTTTGGCCCAGTTGTACTTATGAGCAATTGGTGAATGGTCATTGTAATGTTGATTGGTTATACCTAATGAAAATAAAAATATATCTGTAGTGCGAAGAGTATAGTTGTCGGTCTTTAGTGGAGTGTCCGACAGTTAACGGATGGCGAATAGTTTTTAAAGAGTTTAATTAATTATTCATGTACCGTTGGAGCTTCAAACTACAGGTCCATGAGGCCCCCTTGGTAGCTCAATAGGAATTAATGAGAATAAGTTTTTGGATTAATTTGAATTGTTCAAATTAATTGAGGGAATTAATTATATATGAGATAATTAAGTTAAATTAATTATATATGATATAATTGTTATAATGTATTTGATACATTATAATATAAAGTTTATTTGAGATGAAATAAATATTTGAATATGATTCAGATATTAATTATGTGAATTGGAATCATATTATTAAATATAATATAAATGTGATTTATATTAAATGTTATTTGTGAGAGGGAAGAAGGTTATATTATGTATGATACAATATTAAAAACTATAAGTTATATGTTATATATGATATAATATATAGTTATGTATATATGTATAATAAGTTAGTTATTATATATATATATAATATTTCATTTTACTTATTTAAAATTAAATTAAAGGGAGAGAAATAACTTTCCTTCCCTTAATTCTCTCCACATCACGTTAATGGGTGGTTGCCAGAGTGGTGGGATTCATGGATTATTCACAGTAGCACAGAGTGTGTTTTTTTTTTGCACCTTCTCTTTTCATCCTCTCTCATTATTCAATCTCCCTTCCCTCACCAATTTCACTAGAGCACCACAAACTTCTGGATTCTCATCTGAGAATACTGAGGTCATCTTGTGGTCATGCCCTTTCTAGTTTTGAGATTTCGTTTGAAGAAAATCTTCAAATGTAAGGGTTTTCTAAACCCTATTTATTTTTTTTTTTGTAATTAGCATGCTGCATTTTTATATGTAAATGCATAAATCTTTTTTCCTTTGTAAAATTGTAATTCTATAAAAATTGGGGTTTGGAAAGATCCACTTCTGCTCAAGGGTTCCTTTAATTGGTATCAGAGCATTCAGGTTTTAATCCCAAATTCCAATTTTTATGAATTATTTTTACAGTTTCGGTGGGTTTTAGTTTCTGCATTCTGTGATTCTTTTATGTGATGAATTGTTGTTAAATGTGGTATTGTATTGATGGATATTTTTGGAATTGGACATTAGAATTTATGGCTTTCTTTTATGGATTTCGATATGTAAAGGCCAATGTTTTGGGGCATTTTATTGTGCAATCGCCGATGTTTTTGGGCATTTTATTGTGCAATCGAGTCTGTATTCTATTGTTGAGTCATTCATGGTGTTCCCGTTTGATTACTGGAGAAAACGAGGAAAAAAACGATGGAATTTCAAAAGAGTTCAAAATAGTACAGAGGCATCTATATTGTAGTGTCATAACAATGTGCCCTAGCATTGCGATACTGCGATGCGACGAACGGAAGGAAATTTCTATAGCATCGCAGCATTAGGGCACAACGTTGCAACACTTCGAGACGAAAATTTCACACAGTTCAACTCCAGTTTGCGCGTGGTTCGTGGTCTTCCGATTCGGTTCGGCCCGTGGGTTCTTGTAGTGGGAGGGTTGTGCAACAGCATGACCGGTGCATGGGTTTAACTGAAACTCAAGTCATCATACCAATTGATGATTTAGAGGATCCATTGTCTTTTAATCAAGCAATGAATGATGTGGACAAAGACCAATAGATTAAAGCCATGGACTTTGGAATGGAATCTATGTATTTCAATTATGTCTGGGATCTTGTAGATCAACCAGAAGGGGTAACACGCATCGACTGCAAATGGATCTACAAGAGAAAACGAGACCAAGCTGTTAAGGTATAGACCTACAAAGCTAGACTAGTGGCAAAAAGGTTTACCCAAAGAGAGGGGTTAGATTTTGAAGAAACATTCTCTCCAGTGGCCATGATAAAGTCTATCAGAATACTCTTATCCATAGCCACATTTTATGATTATGAAATATGGAAAATAGATATCAAGACAGCTTTTCTGAGTGGCTATCTTGAAGAGAGTATCTACATGTCTCAACCAGAAGAGTTTATACAGCAGGGTCAAAAGCAAAAAGTTTGCAAGCTTAATCGATCCATTTGTCGATTAAAACAAGCGTCTAGATCCTGGAATATGAGATTTGACGTCGCGATCAAATCTTATGGCTTTGAAGAAAATGTTGACGAACCCTGTGTATACAAGAAGATTGCAACAAAACTATCCCTTTTCTAGTGTTGTATGTTGATGATATTCTATTCATTGGGAATAAGGTAGAATATCTAGCTGACGTTAAGAGATGGTTAACTTCACAATTTCAAATGAAAGATTTGGGAGAAGCACAGTATGTTCTTGGAATCCAAATAGTTCGGAATCGCAAGAACAAAACATTTGCATTATCTCAAGCGTCTTATATAGACAAGATGTTGTCTAGGTATAAAATGCAAAATTCCAAGAAATGATCTTTACCTTTCAGGCATGGAATTCACTTGTCTAAGGAATAGAGTCCTAAGACACCTCAAGAAGTTAAGGAGATGAATCGAATTACATATGCATCTGTAGTTGGGAGTTTGATGTATGCAATGTTGTGTACTCGTCCCGATATATGCTATACCATAGGAATTGTCAGCAGATTTCGGTCCAATCCTTGTCATGACCATTGGACTGCTGTTAAAAACATTCTCAAGTATCTTCAGAGAACGAGAGATTAGATGCTTGTGTATGGTCCTAAGGATCTGATCCTTACTTGATACACTGATTCTAACTTTCATACCAATATTGATTCAAGGAAATAAACTTCGGGGTCAGTATCCATTCTGAACGGAGAAGCAGTTGTGTAGAGAAGCATCAAGTAGAGTAGTATTGCGAACTCCACAATGGAAGTTGAGTACGTTGCTACAAGAAAATCAGCAAAAGAAACATAGCTGATCCATTTACGAAGGCTCTCTCGACTAAAGTGTTCGAGGGTTACCTAGTAGGACTAGGTCTACGAGTTTTGTATCACTAGGGCAAGTGGGAGAATTGATGGGTATTGTGATGCCCTAGTTTATTGTATTTGTACATTTTATTCTCTCCATGTAAACTCAACATTGTATATATTTGTATATATTGATCCACTGGAGTTTTAGTCCAAGTGGGAGTATTGTTGGGTTTTATGTCTTAAAAACTTGCAGTTTGTAAAATGATAAACATTTTCTATTATCAATATACTTGTTATTAATCTCATAAATTGTATGAAAGTATAAATCCAATAAACTAAGACCCATAACTATTGTATGAGTACTTGAACTTTATGGGGAGACATAAGAGTGGATCAGGTTCGAGTAAATAGTCAAAATGATCTATGGTATATGAATGAGGTTGGGTACCTTATTTTGATAACACCATTGGATGCGGCCTACTCTGTAGTTTTTACAAAGAGTTGTAAAGTGCTACATACGATGTGATTCTAATTCGTACATGTTATGACATGATGAGTGGGGGCGTCCTATGCAATGAGTTTGCATAAGATCAGAACCAAGAAATAAGTTACTCTTACTTTATAATGTTGTTTACTGTTTAAGACTGACTATTTCACCTAGATGACCTAGGTAACTCGATCTTAATCCTGAGCTAACTATGAACTCCTGTTTATTCGGGATTGCCCTTAGATTTGCATAGTTGAGGGTTAGCTCAGCATTGCCGGCTCAATAAGACTCCCATTTCAGGGGTAAGACCGGATAGATAGCTGGGGACATAGGGTGCAAGACGGAGTTCACGCCTACCCGATTTAGAGATAGGAGAAAGATTGTTCTTTCAAGTACTGAATCCAGGTCTTGGACAAGAGGCCCCATCCTCTCACTGGGCTGAGAGAGTTTGGTTTGGTGATTAGATCACAAACTAGTTGTTCATTAGAGGATCAGTAGGGATTTGAGAAATAGGACGTAATCTCGGGGGTAAAATAGATATTTGACCCAGCCATTATTACGAACAACCTGTGAAGGGTCGATTTGCTGATTATGGTTAAATCATGTGGACATAATATATCTACAGTGAGGAAGTGCAACTATGGGCTTTAATGGAATGACCCATTTGTTAACGAATGAAGATTAATTTGGTCTAATGAGTTTAGCCAATTAATCTCGGATCGTTGGAGCCCATGATCTGTAGGTTCGCGAGGTCCCCCTACTAGCTCGTAATGGACTAGCTTTAGAATAGCGAGATAAGTTAATTTGAAACGTTCAAATTAGAATTAAGGGAATTAGTAATTATATGAGATATAATTATGTTTAATTTTAGAATTAAACCGAATAGGAGAATTTATATATTTAAATATGATTTAAATATATAAAGATGGATATGTGTTAAAATTAATTTAATATTTGATATTAAATAAATTAAGTCTTATTTAATAATTAATTTATGAAATTAATTAATTTTTTCATTTTTAAAATCAAATAGATTGTTTACATCAAAATTTGATTTTTTAGATAAAATTGGAAAATTGGAAAACAAAAACACAAAATGGAAAAATGGATTTTTCCATTATCCATCTTTGAACTAACTCATACATATTGCAAAATCAAATAGATTTTTTAAATCAAAATTTGATTTTTTTAGATAAAATATGAAAATTGGAAAACAAAAACACAAAATAGAAAAATGGATTTTTCCATTATCCATCTTCGAATAGCTCACACATATTGCAATATCTTAAATTGGAAAACAACTTATGTAGCTCTTCTCTTTGCATGTTGATCTGTAATATATTGAAGAGATTGGAGTGAAAATCAAGCATGCAATCAAAAGAGTTTTGAGAGAAAAACTGGTTTGAAGAAAGGTTCTTCAACAAGGTTGCAACAGTGAGCTTTTCTCCTTCATCCCTTGATTCAAGCTTGTTTTGAGTCCCACAACTCAATCTAGAGCACCAAGAGAATAGTGGGGAAGATCTTGAGGTGGTCTACAATAAGATATGGAGAAGATTGTAGCTGGAGAAGGAATTTTGAAGAAGTTCCACAAGAGGTATGTCTTGAAACCCATTTTTCTGTAGAAGCATGCTTTATATTTTGCCAAAATTAGTGAATTTGAATGCTTAATGATCCTTGTGCTTCCGTTGTTGTTGATACAATCCTACAGGATGTATGCTATTGTATGTTTCATGACTTTATTATATAAATGTTACATATGTTAGTAGTGAAATAAGGTTGCATGAAGCATGACATTACCTGAGATACTTTATAATTGTTATAATTTACTAAAAAATATCAAAGCATGCAATGTATGGTTTTAATTATTTCATTTCTTTATAATCGTTATAACTAATTAGAATTAAAATAAAAAAAAATTCAGAGTTGCATGCAAACCTTTGGTTAAAAATCATTTTTTAAAATTGTTTTAAAACATGATTCACTCATGCATGGCCTAATAAAATATTAATTATGTAAGAAATGTATCTATAAAGGACCTTTTATCAAGAGAAATTCTATTTAGGCTAGGGTATTTAAGTTGACAGAAACATAACACCTCTACTTGAGAACTTACCTAGAAAGGTGAATTAGAAAGATTTATTACAAGCATGTAGGTTTGATTAAAGTTTGTTAAAGAGTTTAATGGACCTTAATCAAAATTGTTTAATTATCCAAAGGCAAGTGTTGTTTTTGGGAAAACTAAACAATCACTTTGTTAAAATCAGTAGCCGAATTTTCCTAAGTTAATCAACCCTAGGTAAAATGCTCAGTGGGAGGAAAATAGGTATATGATACTTCATTTCATCCCCTTCACAATTATCCTTAAAGTTCACACCATGAGATTTATACTTGACCCCGAGGCACCATGGGTATCCCTCTACGGGTGGCATTTGTATAGATCAATAACAAGGTGAATGGTGCGTGTGTTTATAATAAGTGGTAGCGGGACATGTGACAACACATCCCTGTCTCTCTCATTAGTTTGAAATAAAGTTTCATGCATGGCCTCGTGGCACTTAGGTATCCCCTAAAGGATGACATTTTTGCATGATGCTTTATTTTAATTCCAGTAATGGATAGGGTTGCTTTAGTTTCATGTCCCAATTGGGTTTTTTTTTTCCTACGGTTGGCTCATTAAGGCGGAACTCTAGGTCCTAAAATGAGAGGTTACACTTACAAGAATTGTTAAGCGAGTTTAACAAATTCTGGATTGAACAATGGTAACTGATAGTTACAATAACGAGATATTGTTCTATCTATTAGTTGAGATTGTCTAATTTCAATGAAGGGGCACTTGATCACCCTATGGTGACTTTTGTCCTGTCTCAATGAAGCATCAACGCAGAACAAATGTCACTTAGGGTACATTAGAATATTTTACTAAAATTGATTGGTTGTCTTTTTACTTTAATGCCAATAGACTATTAATAAATAATTTATATGGTTTCAGTAATATTTTATCAATATGACTTCTCCTACCTTAAATCTACTCGCTACTGATAAATTAACGGATAAAAACTACACTTCTTGAAAAAACATGATCAACATAATCCTTATAATTGATGACCTTCATTTTGTCCTTGTGGAGGACTGTCCTCTCATTCTAGCTCTTAATGCTGCTCGAAATATTCGAGAAGCATACGAGCGTTGGACACAGGCAAACGAGAAGGCCCAAACGTACATCTTGGTGAGCCTTTATGAAGTCTTGGACAAGAAGCATGAGTCTATGATCACGGCCCGTGAGATCATGGAATCCTTGAGGGAAATGTTCGGACAATCATCTGAACAGCTTAGACATGACGCTGTCAAGCACATCTTCAATGCCGTATGCAAGAAAGGACATCTATTCGAGAATATGTTCTCAACATGGTGGTCCGCTTCAACGTGGCAAAGGTGAATGGGTCCGCCATCGATGAAGCTAGCCAGGTTAGCTTCATTTTGGAATCTTTACCTGAAAGTTTCCTACACTTCCGTAGCAATGTTATTTTGAACAGAATTGACTACAACCTAAACACCTTACACAATGAGCTACAGACCTTCCAGTCCTTGATGAAAAGCAAGGAACAAAAGGATAAGGAAAATGTTGCTTCATCTTTTAAAAAGTTCTACAGAGGTTCGACCTCTGGGATAAAGTCTATACCTTCTTCCGTTGGCGCCAAAAAAGTGGAAGAAGAAGCAAAGTGGAAACGGGAAAGCTAATCCACCAGCTGTTGCCCAAAAGGACAAGAAAACCATGGTTGCAAAGGGAATCTGTTTGTATTGCAACTAGAAGGGACATTGGAAGAGGAGTTGTCCAAATTACTTGGCAGAAAAGAAGAAGGCCAAGTAAGATAAATGTGATTTGCTTGTTTTGGAAATATGTTTAGTGAATGATGATTTTGGCGCCACTAACCACGTTTGTTCTTCATTTTAGGGAATTAGTTTCTGGCGGCAAATTGATGCTGGTGAGATGACGATGTGGGTTTGAACTAGGCACGTCGTCTCGACTGTGGCAGTGGGAGGTCTTTAGTTAACTTTAAAAAATAAATTCATTCGACTAGAAAATGTGTATGTAGTTCCTACTTTAAAAAGGAACCTAATTTTTGTAAAGTGTTTACTTGAACAATCTTATTGTATCAACTTCCATATAAATAAAGTGTTTATTTCCGAAAATGGTGTTGATATTTTTTTCTATAAAATTGGAAAACAACCTTTATGTGCTAGGACCGTTAGTAGCTAAAGCCCACCATAACACTGAAATGTTTAAGACTGCGGTAACTCAACATAAAAGGGCTAAAATTTCTCCTAAAGAAAATGCCCAACTTTGACACATAAGGTTAGGACACATCAATCTCAATAAGATTGAGAGGTTGGTGAAGAATGGACTTCTACGAGAGTTAGAAGAAGATTCTTTACCTGTGTGTGAGTCATGCCTTAAAGACAAAATTACTAAAAGACCTTTTACTAGAAAAAGGTAACAGGGCCAAAGAACCTCTAGAGCTAGTATATTCAGACCTCCGTGGTCTGATGAATGTCAAAGCAAGGGGAGGTTTTGAATATTTCATTACCTTTACTGATGATTATTCTAGATATGAGTATATTTATTTGATGCAACATAAGTCTGAATCTTTTGAAAAGTTCAAAGAATTCAAGGCTGAAGTTGAAAATACATTAAATAGAACAATTAAGACATTTTGATCTGATTAAGGTGAAAAGTTTATGGATATGACATTCCAAAACTATTTGATAGAACATGGAATTGTATCCTAACTCTCAGCACCCAGTACACCTTAACAAAATGGTGTATCAGAAAGGAGAAATCGAACCATGTTGGACATGGTTCGATCTATGATGAGTTACGCTTTCTTGCTTGACTCGTTTTAGGGTTATGCAGTAGAGACTGCAACATATATTTTGAACTACGTTCCATCCAAAAGTGTTACCATAACGCCTTTGGAGTTATGGAATGGCCGTAAAGCTAGTTACGTCATTTCAGAATCTGGGGTTGTCCAGCACATGTGCTTAAGGAAAATCCTAAGAAACTTGAATGTTGTTCAAAATTGTACATCTTTGTAGGCTACTCTAAAAGAATGAGAGATGGTTTCTTCTTCGGCCCTAAAAAAAATAAAGTGTTTGTATCGACAAACGCTACTTTTATTTAAGAAGATCACGTAAGGGAGCACAAGCCTCACAGTAAAGTTGTGTTGAATGAACTTTCACAAGAGAATGTTGAACCTTCAACAAGAGTTATTGAAGAACCAAATGCCTCAACAAGAGTTGTTGAAGTTGGATCATCTAGTAGGTTAAATCCACCTCAAGTGTTGAGGAAGCCTCAATGCAGTGGGAGGGTTGCGAGCACACATGTTTGTTACATGGGTTTAACAAAAATTTTAGCTATGGTAGCTATCAGAGATATTGAGGATCCATTGTCTTACAAGAAAGCAATGAAGAAGTTGACGAAGATGAATGGATCAAAGCTATAGATCTCAAAATGGAGTTAATGTACTTCAATTTAGTTTGGGATCTTGTAGATCTACTTGATGAGGTTAAACCTATAGTTTGCAAATGGATCTACAAAAGAAAACGGGTCGCTGATGGAAAAGTGCAAACCTTCAAAGCTAGACTAGTGGCAAAGGGTTATACCTAAGTTGAAGAAGTCGACTATGAGGAGACTTTCTCACCTGATGCGATGCTTAAGTCTATAAGAATCCTACTGTCCATTGCCTCATATTATGACTATGAGATATGGCAAATCGACGTCACTGCCTTTTTCTAAATGGAAATCTTGAGGAG
Source organism: Benincasa hispida (assembly GCF_027475165.1). Lineage (NCBI taxonomy): Eukaryota > Viridiplantae > Streptophyta > Magnoliopsida > Cucurbitales > Cucurbitaceae > Benincasa > Benincasa hispida. The sequence continues at coordinate 51,091,369 of NC_143480.1, forward strand.
ACCATTTATATGAAGCAGCTCGAGGGATTCATAAACCATGGTCAAGAGCAAATGGTTTGCAAGCTTAATCAGTCTATTTATGTACTGAAGCAAGCTTCTCGATCTTGCATCATAAGGCTTGATACTACGATAAAATTTTATGGCTTTTATCAAAATGTTGATGAGCCTTGTATATACAAGAGGATCATCCACAGTTCATTAGCTTTCCTCGTGTTATATGTATTGGGATTGGTGTCCAAATTCTCCCGGAGTCTCGTAGTTTGTAAACAGTTTGTAAACATTGTTATTAATAAAATAAGTGTTATTTTATTTTCATTTACTCATATCCAATAAACTAAGATCCGTGGTTATTTCATGTAACTTAAGCATGTATGTGGGAGATACAAGTGGATCATGTTTTAAGTAATAACCTAAATGGTATGTAGTATAATGATAAAGGAGAGGTACCTTATCCTGGTGACACTATGGATACGATCGTCTTTGTAGATAGTTATAAGTGTTGTAACGTGCTACAAATGGTCTAATCCTGACTATTCATGTGGAGACATGCGAGTGGGGGTGTCCTAAACAAAGAGTTTGTATAAGACCGAACCACGAGATGATTAGTCTCTTTATATAACGCCGTTGATAATTGAGACTTATATTTCACTAAAATGACCATAGGTGACATGACCTTAATTATGAGTGTTTTGGGAACTCCTACCTATAAGGGCGGTCTTTTGATTAGTATGGGTGAGAGTGGCCAGATTGCCAACTCAACAAGCCTTCCTTTTTGGGGATTCGTCTGATTGGGGAGCTGGGAATTCAATTACACAAAATGGAATTCACTCCTCTCTTTGGAATTCCCCGAAGCAGGGGTATGTAGATAAATTGCTCCCTTAAGGGCTGATTCCGGGTCTTGAACATAGTGGCCACATCCTCTCTTTGGAAAAGAGGACTCAGTTATAGTAGGACTATGACTTATTGTTCATTAGAGGAATCAGTGGTACTTAAGGAGTTAGATGTAACTACAGGGGTAAAACGGTAAATTGGCCCAGGTTTACTTACGAGCGATTTGTGAAGGGTCACCACACTATTGATTGGTTATATGGACACATAAATATACCTATAGCGCGAAGAATGCAACTATCGGTCTTTAATGGAGTGCCCGATAGTTATCAGATGTTAGATCTGGTGACTAAAGAGTTTAGTTAGTTATTCACGTACTATTGGAGCTTTAAGCTACAGGTCCATGAGGTCCCCTTGGTAGCTCAATGAGTTCAAGTTGAGAATTAGATTTTTGGGTTAGTTTGAAGTGTTCAAATTAATAAGAGAAAATTCATTTATATGTGATATAATTGGTGTGATGTATGACATACATTAATTGGAGGAATTAATATAAATATAATTTATATCAAGTACCATAATATAGAAAAAAAAAACTATGGTTTATATGTTTCATATGATGAAATATTAAAACTATAGGTTATAAATATAATATGATAAGTTGGTTATCATGTTTATTTATAATTTATTAATTATATGATAATTAATTCTTTTTCTCCAATAATCGATTGAGTGGGAGGTTATAGGAAGTTTTATGGTAACCGTGAGATAAAAGAAAAATTGTTTTCCAAAATTAGTAGTTGCTTCATTCAGAAAGTACTCACGGAAAAAAGGTTTATCAAGTAAAAATTGTTTTTACTAAGCGATAGTTGTTGAGAGACTAAGCGATCGCTTAGAGTTGACTATACGATAGTTACTCAACTGATCGTTGTTACATGATCGAATAGCAAAGTCTATGCGATAGCCTGCCGTTTACTAAACGATCGAGTACATCGTTTATGCGATAGACAATGTTACATCTCCCACTTACTCGATCATCTACTCGATCATATACCTCCTCTCTTCCTCAAGCCAAGATCATACAGAGCCCATAACTCCTGGATTCTCACACCGAGAATACCAAGGTAACACTTGTGGTAATGTCCTTACTCACTTCGTGGATCGAGTTGGATTCGATTGGGGTCGAGGCTTATTCAGACGATCTTTGTGTTTGTGTATGTGCTGTGTGTTGTTCGTTGCGTTCAAATGTTGCTATGGACACATTAGAGACTGGTCGATGGATACTTGAAGAATGGTTCTTCAAAGGTACGCGTACTCTATCCCTTGATTCCTATTGTAGCATGCTGTAATTTTTGTATATGTATGACTTGTTTGTTTCCGTTTAAGACTGTAATTGTTTGTGTTCATACGAAGGGAATTTGGAATGATCTACTTCCACTGCTCACGGAAATCCCCGTTTGTGATTTCATTCAATATGTAGACGATATCCTACTCATCGGAAATAATGTAGATCTACTGACTGAAGTTAAAAACTGACTAGTGACCCAATTCCAAATGAAAGATTTGGGAGAGGCTAAGTTTGTTCTGGGAATTCAGATATTTAGAGATTGAAAGAACAAAATGCTAGCTCTGTCTCAAACATCGTACATTGACAAGAAGCTTGTGAAGTATTCGATGTAGTACTCCAACAGAGGCTTACTACCTTCCAGGCATGGAGTTATCTTGTCTGAGGAACAGTGTCTTAAGGCACCTAAAGATGTTGAGGAAATGAGATAGATCCCTTATGCATCGGTTGTTGGGAGCTTGATATATGTAATGTTATGTACAAGACCTGAAATCTACTATGTGATGGGGATAGTCAGTAGATATCAGTCTAATTCAGGATTTGATCACTAGACTGCCATTAAGAATATCCTCAAGTATCTACAGAGAATAAAGGACTACAAGCTCGTGTTGGTTCTAAGGATTTGATCCTTTCAGGATACACGGGTTCTGATTTTCAGACTGATAAGGATTCTAGTAAATTCACATCAAGATTAGTGTTCACTCTTAACGACGGAGTGGTCTGGAGGCACACCAAGCAATGGTGCATTGTTGACTCCACTATGGAGGTTGAGTATGTAGCAGCTTGTGAAACTGCTAAGGAAATTGTTAGGCTCAGGAAATTCATGACTGATCTGGAAGTTCAAATATGTCAAAGCCCATGACACTGTATTGTGATAATAGTGGTGTTATGGCTAATTCCTGAGAGCCTAGGAGTCACAAGCACGAGAAAATAATAGAGCAAAAATGTCATCTCATCTGAGAGATTGTGCATCGAGGGGACGTGATCGTCACGCAAATATCTTCGGAGCACATTGTTGCTGATCCATTCACAAATGCCCTTACGGCTAAGGTGTTTGAGAGTCACCTGCAGAGTATTGGTCTATGGGATGGGCCACATTTAGACTAGGGTAAGTGGGAGATATGTACTAGGTAGTTTGTGCCCTAGTTTATTAATTTGTGTACTATGCATTTTAGTTTGACTTTTACATTGTACACCCCACTAGCTTTAGGTCAAGTGGGAGATTGTTGGGGTTGGTGCCCTAAATCTCTAGGGTTTTTTAGTTTATAATTGTAATGTACAAAAAAATTATTTATGTAATAAAATTATTTCAAAATAAGTTGCATTAACCACAAACCAATAAACTAACATCCATGGTTATCTTGTAACTTAAACATGTATGTAGAGACATATGGTTAGATCATGTTTAAATGATAACCTAAATGGTCTGTAGTAGATGGATAAGGTGGATACCTTATCTTGGTGACACTATGAGTACAACCCACTTTGTAGAGGTTACAATTGTGGCAAAATGCTACAAATGATCTGATCCTGATCATTCACGTGGATACATGTGAACGAGGATATTCTATATAAAGGAGTTTGTATAAGACCGAACCACGAAATGTTTAGTCTCATTATATAACATCGTTCCTAATAGACTTATATTTCACCAGGATGACCATAGGTAACATAACCTGAATCCTGAGTGAGTTGTGAACTCCTACCTATGAAGGAGATCCTTTGATTTGTATGGGTGAGAGTGGTCAGATCGCCGACTCAACAAGCCTACCATTTTGGAGACTCGTCTGATTGGAAAGTTAGAACACAGGTAAACGAGAAGGAATTCACTCCTTCTCCAATGTCAGGGCAAGTAGATAAATTACTCTCTTAAAGGCTAATCCCGGGGCTTGAACAATATGGCGCCACACCCTCTCCTGGCTTGATAGGGGTTTAGTCATAGTTGGACTATGATCGATTGTTGGTTAGAGGGATCAATGGTACTTAAGAAGTTAGATGTAACTATAGGGGTAAAACGATATTTTTGGCCCAATTATACTTACGAGAAATTTGTGAATGATCGTTGCAATGTTGATTGGTTATCCCAATGGACACAGAAATATACCTGTAGTATGAAGAATGCAGCTGTCGATCTTTAATGGAGTGTTCGATAGTTAACGAATGACAAATAGTTTAATTAATTATTCACGTATCGTTGGAGCTTCAAGCTACAGGTCCATGAGGTCCCGTTGGTAGCTCAATAGGAATTAATGAGAATCAGTTTTTGGATTAATTTGAATTGTTCAAAATAATTGAGAGAATTAATTATATATGATATAATTGTTATAATGTATTTAATACACTATAATATAAAGTTTATTTGAAATGAAATAAATATTTAAATATGATTCAAATATTAATTATGTGAATTGGAACCATATTATTAAATCTAATATAAATGTGATTTATATCAAATGTAATTTGTGAGAGAGAAGAAGGTTATATTGTGTATGATACAATATTAAAAGCCATAGGTTATATGTTATATATGATATAACATATAGTTATGTATATATGTATAATAAATTAGTTATTATACATATATATGTATATATTAATTTATTAAAATTAAATTAATTAAAATTATTTTATTTTATTTTAAATTAAATTAAAGGGAGGGAAATAAGTTCCCTCCCTTTAATTATCTCCACATCGCGTTGGTGGGTGGTTGCCCGTGTGGTGAGAATCATCTTCTACCTGGATTATCCACATAGTGTATTTTTCCTACATCATCCCTTCTCCTCCTCTCTCATTATTCAATCTCCTTTCCCTCACCAAATTCACCAAAGCACCAATTATCCTGGATTCTCACCTGAGAATATCGAGGTAATCTTGTGATTGTACCCTTTTTGGGTTTGGGATTTCATTTGAAGAACGTGTTTAAAGGTAAGGGTTTTCTAAACTCTATTTGTTTTTTTTTTTAATTGTAATTAGCATGTTTTATTTTCATATGTAAATGGATAATTCTTTTTCCTCTGTAAAATTTGAATTTTGTAAAAATTAGGGTTTGAGAAGACCTGCTTCCGCTCAAAGATCCCCTCACAAGGGTTCATTCACTTAGTTTGGTGATTGGATCGCAAATCAATTGTTCATTAGAGGATTAGTAGGACTTAAGTAGTAAGACGTAATCTCGGGGGTAAAACAACTGTTGACTAACCCATTATTACAAACAACCTACGAAAGGTCGACTTACTGATTATGGTTATATCAAGTGGACAAAAATATATCTGCAGTGAGGGGAGTGCAACTACTGGGCTTTAGTGGAGTGACCTGGTAGTTAACGAATATAGGTTAATTAGGTTAAAGAGTTCAGTCGGTTAATTTCGGATCGTTGGAGCCCATGATCTATAGGTCCATTAGGTCCCCCTACTAGCTCGCAAACCGATTGAACCTTTGAATAGTGTGATGTGAAAATTTGAAATGTTCAAATTTGAATTAAGGGAATCATTAATTATATGTGATATAATTAAATATTTAATTATCGAATTAAATGAAATTCGAGAGTTGAAGAATATTTAAATAAGATTTAAATTTTAATTACATGAATAGGGATTCATGATTGAGGACTTGGTGTTTCTAGAATTTAATATTTGATATTAAATTGTTTTAATTAATTAAATTTGTCTAATTAATTATTTAAATTAATTTTAGATAAAATTAATTTAAAAAATGAATTTCGTTTTTAGAATTCATTTTGATTTCAATTTTGAAAAAGTTCAAAATAGGAAAATAGAAGATGGTAGGTTTTTCCCACTTATCTCACTATTTCAACACCTCTCCCACTCATAGTGTATAGGGATGGAGTGTCAATCTATTGGTAACTCCAACTTTGCATGTATATATTCAATAAAAGAAGAAAAATTTGAGGAAAAATGGTGGCCTTCTACATAAATTCGGATGAGAAATGTGGTTTCTCATAAGTTTTTTATAAATAACTCTCCAATAAAAATTCCTTCAATTGATCTCTCATTTTGGGTTCTACCACCCAATCTAAGGGTCTAGAGGATAGTTGGGAAGATCAAGTGGTAGTCCTTAAGCATTGGAGTGAAGAATTCAACTGGAATTGCAGTTGGAGTAGGATTCTACAAAGGTATAATACTGAAACCCTACTTTATGAAATGTTTTGAACATGTTTCTTTGCTAAAATTGATGGAATTAGAGTATTTAAGATCCTAATTGTTTCTGCATGTTGAATGTCAACACCATCATAAATAGTTTTAGAATTGTTTGTAGGATTCATTGAAGTAAGCTGAATTGTTAATAAGTGTAAGTTTGTTGTTTTATGTGTTTTTAGAGGGGTATGGCGAAATAGGCTTGTTTGATGTCTTAGAATTGTTTGTAGGGTTCATTAAAGTGGGTTGTGAAAGGGCTCTATACAAAGAGAACCAATGAGTGGAAGCAAGATCGTTCCAAACCCATTGTGAAAGAATAAAGCATTTACAAACATATAAGAACAGTTATGAATCATTGAGTAAATTACAACATGCTTTCTCCTTAAAACCAACTAGAATCGAGTGACATACCTTTGAAGAATTCTTCTTCATGTATTCCCTCGATCAACACCAGTCCAACGTCCAAGAAAACTTGATCTCGAGCACGAACACAACAAACAACCAGTGCAACTCACGAACTGTCAGATCCTCGAACCCAATCGAGTAAAACTCGATCCTCAACCCTCAAAATGAAACACTCGACACTACCACTCGGTTGACTTTGTATTCTCGGTGTGAGAATCCAGGAGGTGTGTGCTCTATGTGTACTTGGTAGTGGGAAGGAGGAACTCAACGATTGAGTAAGTGGGAGAATGTATAAGTCTATCGTATAGACTGGGTACTCGATCATCTAGTAAACGAGAAGCGGTCGTCTAGTGAACATGATGCCTCGTCGTTCACTCTTTAAAAGGCTATCGTATCACTTTTTCTTTCACTCGATCGTTATGTGATGCGATCATTAAAAAAAATGAAACCTTTTCACTTTTATTTATTAGTTATTAACGTCGTTGATATTAGAGACTTGCATCTCACCTAAACAATCATCAGTTATTAACGTCGTTGGTTATATAACGTCGTTGATACTAGAGACTTGCATCTCACCTAAACGACCACAGGTGACACGACCTCAATCCTGAGTGTTTTAGGAACTCCTTCCTTTGAGGGCGGTCCTTTGATTAGTATAGGTGAGAGTGACCAGATTGCCAACTCAACATGCCTACATTTTTGGGGACTTGTCTGATCTGGGAG